>NC_143192.1:4326153-4635961 GCF_051530095.1 Phoenix dactylifera | reverse complement strand
TAATGTGATAGCCTTTATAATCCTGTATTTATTAGGAAATGCATTTGGTTCTATGATGAGAGGCCTGTTTCTTTATCATGAATATAACAAAAATATATAATAGGATTTATTCTCAAATAAAATATATGGTATGCAGCTAGAAACCAAAAAATAGAGCTTCAATATAGGTTCACAATAAAAAATAAGAATGAAATAAAATCAGCTACAATAATCATTATTGTTCTTCTAACACTTGTAATGATTTTTTTTTGGTTCAGATTAATAAAAGAAAAATAGTATAAATCAATGAAAGGGAAGAGAGGGTAACTTGATATTGAAATATTTTTTTATAATCAACAGATAGGAGAGATATGAAAGATTTGAAAGATAGATCACACCAAAAGATAAGTTTTGCTGTTAGAAGAATTTTTGTTTATCATAGGTTGGATTACAGAACTGGGAGGAATAGGAAGGAGATCGCGAGCGAGCTGCATCGCGAACGCCCGCAATCAGGATCCTGATACGTTGGGGGCGGTGGGGAAGCCCACAACGGGTGGGTGGGGATGCCGAGCGGCGGGGGGGAAGCCCACGGGGGTTGGGGAAGTCGGGCACAGCGGTTGGGAAGCCCACGGGGGGGACGGCGGTGGGGAGCTTGCGGGGGGGACGTCGGGGGGTGAGGGGAGAACGGCGGGGGGGGAGCTCGCGGGGGGTGGGGAAGACGCGCCGCACGGGGGGGACGAAGGGGGGGAGCTCGCGGGGAATGGGGAAGACGTGCCGCGCGGGGGGCGGGGAGCTCGCGGGGGCGACGACGGAGGCGAGGAGCTCGCAGGGGTTGGGGAAGATGCGCCGGGGTGGGGTTGGAGTGGTGTAAGGATTATAACGTCATTTCAAAATTTAATTTTATTTTTAATTCATATAAATATTATTTTTTTAACACCGTTAAAGAACTATTATATTAGGGGTATTTGTACAATAACAGAGTTTTACAAGGGTATACATGCAAATATTAATTTTGAAAGGATATTCATGCAAAATCTAATATTTAGAAGGGTATCCATGCAAAAAGCCCTTAAAAACAATATGGTTAATATTCATGTTCGACCATGCATATAAATAAGGATTCTTTGCACATAAATATTTACAAATCTAACTTATTAAATATCCACCCCGAAAGTAACTATTTACATACGCACCCCTCAAACATCTTGGTTTTGCATGGATGCCCCTCCTATTAGATGTTTGGCTAACAATTCTAATAAATAACCCTTCCGAATATCATTTGGCATAATTATCCTTTTATGTTAACATCCCTGCATTTGTTATATATTCCTCAAGAATATTATTGTAAGGGGTGATAAATTATTTTATTCCTAAAATGATTACTTCTCAACACCGTCAACTAAAAATATAACCGCATATGTATTCATGCAAAAATATGATGTTTTAAGAGATACATATGCAAATAGTAATTTTCGAAGGCTAGAAATACAATAAGCTATTTTTGTAAGGGTAATGAACAAAAAAAAAGGATAAAAAGGGAAGAAGAGGAATAACATGACAAGAGAAGAAAATGATCTTTTTAATGAGTAGAGCAAGAACAAGAGGAATGACATGAGAGTGGGCTATTGAACAACTAGGCAGCATATTGAAGGCTTGCTAGTAGTAGAATAGGTATTGGAAAGCTTCATAAGAGCCTCCAGTTGGTGATACGTATGCGAAGGAGGAGGTTCCGAGGTAAGAAAAAATAGGGAAAGGAATAAGCAAAGTAAAAGCATCTTGTAAGTTATGTATTTTCACTTTCAATTTATGTAAAATAAAAAATTATTTCAGTATAATAGTGAAAATAAGGTAATGAAAGAAAGTACAAATCAAAAAAAGTTATTTTTTCTTCTAGTATAAGTCTACTCTGCTGCTATGTAAGTAATCTATGCTTTACAAGTGCATAGGTAGACCGCCTAGGCACCTATACAGCACTCTTAACAACACTATCAAAAAGAATGTAAAGCATTTTGGCCAAAGTTTTCGAGAAAGGTTATTTCTGCAATTAACTCCCATTAGTAGTAATTTGGACACTTAAAAGTAAGATAGTCATATCGAGAACCATTGTTACTAACTAACAAAGATAGTCATTTCTGCAATTGCGTATCCCTTTTACTATAAAAAGGGAAAGAAGGCTTTATTCGGGCTCTAGATGCACTATCTACTAGACAATTGATATCGATAACAACATGGACAAGGCTTCTCAATCTATCCATTACCTTTTACTTTTCTCTTTTTCCTCCCCCTCCTTGGTGTAGACCTAATTAACTCTAGAGTTTATTTTAGTTTTATCAATCATTTTGTGTTGTGTTTTCAATGATTTGATGTATCAATGATGTATGAAATTGGACTATATGAATGTTGTTTTGTTTCATTCTTTTGATCTAGTTCTTTTCTTTGGTGGTTCTAATTTTTCTTGTTAGTTTAACCACTTGGTGGATTATGAAGTCCTTATGATCGAGTTACTGAATTTTTACAAGGGCATATGGATTGCTAAGAAAATGTTGTCAGTTGTATAATATTGTTTATCAAGTCTAATTTACATTGGTGACCCTTTTGCTATTAGCTTAAGCTTTTGCAATCTGACATATTGTTATCATGGTATCATAACTTTAGATTTTCTAGAAATCATGAGTTAAAATCCTTAAAATACAACCTTCCTAAAATTCGAACCCATAACCTCCTCCTAGAACATGGTTCTGAACATAATGGCAGATTGTCCAATGTGCATATCTTTATACAAATTGATATGACTAATTATGTAGACTTGAGGACAGGTATTATAATATACAAGGCTTCCATTATCTTGTTAGAAGTATATAATTTTCTTTCCTCATTTTTAAAATCTTCTATTTTTTTATTGATTTATTCTTTTATATTTGTTGTTCTACCATTACGCAGATTTTAGAATAAAAGTTTCAAATGCTCCCATCTCCCTTCCAATTTCTATTCGGTTGTAGAGAAGGATATGCCTAGCAAGTACAATCAGTTGGACCACACCAAGCCTTGTAGGAGCCAGTGCATTCATAGATGAAGATCGCAGCAATATTAGCTTCTCGCCAATGACTTTTCCATTAAAGACTATGTGAAGTTTATCCTACACTTTTCTCTTCTTGTCCATTGTGCTTCTCTATATATAACTACGACTGTTGTGTGCATTGTTCGTGTTGAAGCCTCATTGCTTCATGGTACTCGAACTTTGATATAAATAGATGGCTGGTGGTCGGAAGAAGAAATAGAGATAGAACCAAAATTAGAATCAGTCTAGGGCTGATGTTCATGAAGAGCCACATTGATGAAATGAATACCAAGATATTGAGATAGAAGAATTGATAAGGTAAGTAGATCTCTCGACCATGTATTTGGCTTTTGTCGAGGATCGAACTTCTTTAGACCACACTATGAAGATGATTATGTTGATGATCATGTTGAGGATCGCATTACATAGCCATCTGATTTGACAATCCAATCCTTGAAGGAGTTATACATTAGGGACCTTTCGGATGGGGTGACAAAGATACTGGATTGGTTGAACACCTTCGCATGAATCATTGAATACAAGGATGTGTCCTAGAAGAGAAGAAGGTGAAGCTGGTATCCTGAAAATTTAGAGACCAAGCTTTAGCTTGGTGGGAGCAATTCTAGAAAAGATCATGAGTGGAGGGGCAAACCACACAGCATCTACCTTTCAACTATACCCAAAACTTGTACCAACGCCTCTAGAATTTTCAACATGGCAACAGATCTATTGTGATTACATTGAAGCACACTATCAGTTCATTGCTAGAAACAAGTTTATGGTGATGGAGCAATAGATGACCATATACATAGGTGGGCTGCACCAATCAATCCAAGACACCCTCAATCTGCACTTGGACTGTGCATGAGGCATATGATCATGCTATTATTGAAGAGAAGCAGCAAAACCAAAGGATGTTCCAATCTAGAGGACAAGATAGTAGATCAAAAGAGATGCATGGAGCTGATGTTTAAAGAAATCCTAGTCGAGGAAGACCTAATATCCTACCATGCCGAGGTGGCCAAAAAGACTCAAGATAGTGGTTCAAATCTCCGTTGTTACAGTTATGGAAAGATAGCTCATACATGAAATATGTGCACAAAAGGTCAATTTTTCCTCCAAAATAATAGCTTTTAGTTGAAGGTAATGAAGGATCTGATGTACATGAGGACGATATGGGCCCAACCTATGATGAAGTTGACAATGTAGGAGATGAAGGGGATTGAAGGGAGATATTGATAAGTCGCTTGTTATCAGAAATAGTCTTATGGCTAAGTTTGCAAGGTCGTAATGAATAGGGAAAGCTAGGAGAATGTCACATCTCAAGAGGCTATTACAAAGTAACTCTACCTATAGAGAAGCATCCCTAGCCTTATAAGCTTTCTTGGTTCCAGAAGGGAAGTGATATAACCATAGATAGTGGATGTTTGGTATTGTTTTCGATTGAGTAAAAGTATTTTGAAGAAGTTCGGTGATATGTAGTTGCCATGGATGCATGGCACCACAGTTTCGAGGATTTCGCAGTTTGATGGCACCAACCATTGATTGTTCGAAGGGAAAGTCTTTCCAATGGACACCAGAGGGCCGACGAGCTTGGACAAAATCAAAATCAAGAGATTTAAGCCACACCAGTCTTTAGCTCTTCCTAATTTCAATGAAGTTTTGTGGTGGAGTGTGATGCTTCTTCAAAGGAAGTTGGACCTATATATTCTCAGTCAAGAAGGAAGGCACATAACATTCTTCATTGAGAAGCTATATTCACCTACTCATGATGCTTAATTTTATGTGGTTGTTCAAGCTCTCTGGCATTAGAGGCTTTGACATCAAGTGTTTATTCTACTCATCGATCAGGAGACTTTGAGGAATTTTCAAGGGAAGGATATGCTGGGTAATCGGTGTGTGAGTTAGGTGAATTTTCTGTCTGCAGGAGTACCACCTCCAAAGCATAGGTTAGGATCTTTGAATTGGGTAGTTGATGCTTCTAGTAGGAGGGCATGACTGCTTACTGTCATGAAGGTCCGAGCAATTGGTTTGGACTCTTTTAGAGATCCGTATGCAGAGGACCAGTGTTTAAAGAGCTTGATGGCTGAAGGAGGGCAACAGGAATACCAACTTCTTCCATCGGTGGACCATCATTAGGAGGTAGAGGAGTATGATTCGTTCCTTGATGTTTTTCAGCAATTTAGTTGTCTAGTTGTTTTGTTGTCTGATTCTAGTTCTGTCTTCTTCATGATCAGCAGCCATCTGTCTCCGCTTAAATTTCTTGATTCAATTCCATTTGTCAATTCATACATCCCAATCCCAATTCGGAGTCAAGAAAAGTAGAATACTAAGTAAAAGGTGGGAAAACAGGATTTTTTGTAAAGGTAATTGCTGTAGAATTCTATAGCAAGAGCTGAACTTTTCATTTTAATTATCGTAGTTGGAAGATGGAGATCAAAACAACACGCCGTGACAGTCTTGAACAGTGGAACACTAAGTAAATGGTGGAAAAAATGGGATTATTTCATGAAGATACTTGTATGAAATTCTACCGCAATGGTTAGAGGCGATCTGGGGACCTTGATAAGCCAGGAAGCTCTGGAACCTCGAGTTCATTCACCGCATGGTTCTAGGGACCTTGAGGTAGATTTTTTTTTTTTGGGGACAAAATTGGCCTATACTAAATGGCCAAGTAGGAGTGTTTGGTTGTGAACGAAACATGGAATAAGATAGAATAACTAGCTTATTTCATTCCCATTTCACCATCCAAACATAGTTTTAAGGAATAGGGATCTGGAGTCTTTGTTCTCCATCAATTACCCATCAAACAACAATGTTTCCTATTTGTTCCTATAGATCTTGGATACCTAATACCAAATAGGCATCACATGCTATTGTCAATTGTCCAAAAACATCCATGAATAAAATAAAAATACTTTATCAATACTTCAAAGAGGTATGGCATATGTAAAACATGGCTTTATTAGGGTACTAATACTGTTGGTAACATCCTAGTGCACAGTCAAGGCCTAGTTATAGCACCCTTGATAAGCATTTTAGGAAACCTTATTAGTTGAACCGCGTACACTTTGCACTGCTGCTAAATTCATCATGGTGCATATTGCTATTACACATATAAGGAAAAAAAAAGAGGAAAAAGTAATTACTATTCCACGTGTTGCTTTCTGGTTGGACTAGTCCATGTGAACTTAGTCTAACAAATAATTTATCAAGGGAGTAGGATCAGGATGGGTGGGGGGCGGAGTTTAGTGGCGAGCTTCAGGTTAGGCCTGATTTCTGTTTGGCCTCCATAATCTAAACCTGAATTCAATCCTGAGACCTTTTAAACCAAGCCTAAAGCCCGACCTAAAGCCGGGGCTAATTTTTAACCCGATATACCACCTAGCCAAAAGTCCACATATATCCTTATTGAAATTTCTTGTTTAGCTTAATTCTAATTAAGTATAGTCATCTAATGGCATAGTCATAGCCATTAGTGGGGATTTAAATAGCCACTCTAATGTTGTCGATTGGTAACCACAATTCGAACATGATTTTGCTTCTAAAACTCCTTCTGTAGTAATATATATTTATCTCAAATCTAGTGGTACCTATGAGTGTTGGTTTGAGGGGACCCCAGAGCACTATAATATCCATCAATTTGAAATTCAAATTTGAACCAGTCAAATTTAAAAATCTAATAAAAAATATGTCAAAACTGGCATCCTTACTACCACCAACGATTAAACACCATCTATCATGCCCTAACATGATACTGCCGACAGGGTAGACACCTCACAAGGCTTAGCCCTGTAAAGTATCTCAAGCCTAATCTATCAATCAACTAAATACAATGTCAGCTAGACAAAGATATATATGGAAAGGATCTAAATAACTTCCTGCACATAACCTAGCTTAAGGTCTATGAGCATCCAAATCTTAAAGTAATAAAAAAAAAATATTTAACACAAGCATAATGATACCAACATTTGGTATGGATTAAATAATAGTTCCACATGATGATATAATACCAGTCGAACAACTACAATACAAGGTTCTGACCAACAAGGTCTCAAATGAAAGAAAGATTGATAATACTCCAACTGCATCCTCGAGACAACTGAGTTTTACTGATTCGTTCATCTGGAAAAGAAGAAAGCTATAAGCTTAACAACGAATAAATTCTTAATTGTACACACTTCAATTTAAAGAGAAATTCACCACTTTAAAAAAAAAACCAATTCAATATACATTTTCTTTTTTTAAAATAACAAGTATAGAAGTATGATAATACACAAATAATGGCTATGCATACAATATGAAGATTACCACTAACTCAATAGCTAAAATAATTTACAATTTCCAAGTTTGGACATGTTTAAATAATACATCATGATAAATAACTTATTTAACTTTCAGTTTGTTGTCCATTTTCTTCATGATATTAGGCAACCAATGTCATGATTCACCCTATGACAAGCATCTTCTGTTACACGATCATGATTTGCCCCATGATAGGCTTCAATCGGTTGTCATGATTTGCCTAATGACAGGCATCAATCTACTATAAAAATGTCCCACAAAAATCCATAACAATAGTCCCAATAATAAAAACACAATTAAATCTATCAATAAAACTCACTATCAAAAACTCACGAAGTTTTTATTCTATAATCCCTTTTATACATAATTGATCCCATGCCATGTGAACTACATTATGTATACACTCACTAATACGAAGAATGCAACCACTTCAATAAAACATGCAATAAAACTTCCACAAAAAAGTGTCTTATAGGAAAAATACAATTCTAAAATTCTAATAGATTAAAGAGTACATAAAGAGAGAACTTGCCTCAAAAATACTTGTGAACAACAAAAAATATCTCAACACCTCAACATATCAAAATAATAATGCCAATACAAAATTAATTAAATAAATGAGAACTCATATTGTAAGGATCCATGGAGGCATGTGTTTGGTCTCTTATTGGCTATGCACTACGTAGATCTTGGATACTTAATAACATCTTACGACTAGCTTTTTTAGATGAGGCACTGAGTTGTTACAAATTATATCATAGCAGATCCGGCCTATGACCCATATAGACTAAGAGACAGCTGCAACATGGGTCCATTTTAGGTTGACCATAAGTGTTTGTGATTAGATTTGAATAGATTTGGACCATGAGCTTGGCAAGATACTAGGGTTTAAACAAGGGAGTATGTGAAGATTCATGTGGGCATGTGTTTAGTCTCATATTTATTATCTACTAGGTAAATCTTGGGTACTTATTCAATATCAAAGAACCCAAATAACACCTTTTTGTCAAGCATTTTTTAGTAAGATCCTATATTGTTACAAATAGTATCAAAGTAGATCTAACTAATGGTCCATGTGGATAAGAGAACACTGCAGCATGCATCTATTAGGTTGACTACAAGCTAATTGTGGAATTTGTAAATTAGATTTGTGGTACTTATAATTAGATTTGCAATGGATTTAAACTTTTATCCTAGGCTTAAACTGGGGGAGTTTTTGAGGACCCTTGTGGGTGTGTCTTTAGTCTTACATTAGATATGAATCGGATAGATCTTAGGTACTTAATAATACCTTAAGGTAGGAATGGCAAGGGGTAGGGTACCTGCAAAATTTGCCTTATCTGTATCTGAATCCATTTAAAATTCTACAGCCCGAACCTTAACAAGTTTTAATTTTAAATCCCAAACCCTTTCCAAATCCTATAGGGCTTTGCTAAATAGATCCTATTAGGGTTCGGGATAGTTTGGGTATTCGAAAATATCTGGCCAGCTGCCATCCTATCTTAAGTCTAGCCTTTTTGGATGGGGTCTAGATTGTTACACATATACTCATAAATATATAGCAAAATAAAGTGATTGCAACTCTATCTACAGTACACTCACACTTCTTATTAAACATTGCACAAGCACCATATAATTAAAATTACCATATCCCAACAATCTATATTTCTATTGAATTGTCCAATCCTACAAATTAATCTTGCCAAGAGATCTTAGTTATATTTTCGATCTCTTGTAGTGATCAAATTAGCCAAAGCTCAAAGCATAAATTCTCGAAGTCACCTTGAAATAGGTATTTTTCATCCTAAATGGATATGTATACATCAAGTTATGTCTCCAAAATCATGCTAAATATAGAACTTATGCCAAATTTTCAGCCCATTTTAACCCATATATTGACCAAATCAATAAAGATTTAGTACAAAAATGTGGGTCCCAAAGTTAGCTTCAAAATGAGCATATATATAAGTTATCCTCAGTAGCAATTGCCCAACTTTTAAAAATGGTTATCACATAACAGGGGCTCCTCTCCCTATATTTCCTCAATATGTGATATTCTAGTTCCGCATTCTTGTGAAAGAACTCATAAAAAAGAGCAAGGTAAGATCTGTGAGAAAGAAATGGAAGAGAGATGAGAAAGAGAGTTATGAGAGAGAGATTACAAGGGAGTAGAGAGAGGAAGAGGGCTTGGTTAAGAGGTTATGTGTAAAAGAGAAACGGTAGATTGAAGAGAGAATTATGAGAGAAAAGTGACCATGAGTAGCGGTAGGCAAACGTGTGAACCAAAAGAAACACACAGAGAGAGGGATAAGGTTGGTTTAGGTTGAGGTTTAGAATCTTCTAATTGGGCTGATCTAATAGGTTGTATTAGTAGGTCATTATCTAGCCATTACACAAGTAATGGTGACCAAGAGAAATCTCCAATCATCAAGCCATTGCCACAAGTCATGGAGCTAAAGAGAGATGAGATGGTAATATGTGTGATAGAAAAAAATATTTTCAACATGAACATGTTGCCTCAAACCACCAAATATTTATGATGGCGAAACTACTATTACCATGGACCCGAGGTTTGCCAAGACAACACATAAGAAAGAAAGAGGAGGAAGGGGGGGAGAGAATAGGGGCGAGGGGAAGAACAGAGAAGGGCACAGGGAGAGAAGGCTTCTCGGCTAAAAAAAAAATAGCAATGAGGCTAGGGCTAAGGGATGCTTGAAAAGGAGAGGGAGTTGTGGAGTCTCTATGAAAAAACTAGAGAAAGACTATTTAGATTTTATTGTTATATAGATGAAATTATTAAAAAATAATAGTTTGGAGAAAAGCTCCCTCTCTATTCTCCTCTAAACTGCTCTAGAGCATACATGTACGGGCCATGATTAACTATAGGTAGGGGACTATGCAACCATCAATATAGCCAGTTATGGCCAAGTACTTATAATGAAAGAAATCTTAAGTCCTTTACTTAGGATTCGATATGACACTGCATGCCACTACAAACTATTGTTGTTTAGATGCTATTGTTACTTTCTAGACTAATAAGGAAGAAATTATGTCCAAGTATAGACTCTCATTTGTTGCCTTCCTACTATAAAATAAAATATTACAAAAAACTATACTCTAACATATACTAATTCCTAACTAATTGATAAAAAATAGACATCCAATTCGACCAAATAATTTTTATTTGATTTTTCAAACGATAATTTTACCCCATAAAATCAAAATCTAATCCAAAATTGAACACCTAGTTCAAAAATTAAACTCAGTTACCAAACTAATTATTATAAACTAATCTAATCAAGTAACTCGTCTATAACCCATCTTTTTTGATGAATGTGTCACAATCAAAAATAACTTAAAATAAGAAGGTATTGGAATATACTTTATAGAAATACATAAATGACATACCAAGCATCCTTAAGTACAAATATCAATTATTGCTATGATAGGCTATTCTATATTGTACCTAGAATGTTGCATGTTGAATGCAATTAGTTGAAAATTCTAAGATATGTACAAGCCAAAACAAACAATATATTTATAAATTATCTAGATGAATTTCTATAAAAAATTTGAGTTTTGTAGTAGTATAGATACTTAAAAAAGAATTAATTGTACAATTAAATCTTGTCCCTTAGTTATACAAAGGATAAATAGGTGGTTTGTTAACCAATACTATCCATTATTATTAAAGGGACCCCAATGCATGAGGATCCTCCCACTATAAGGTATGGAGAGGGTTAGATATATACAGCCTTACCCTTGTGTGCAGAGGCGTTGCTTCCGTATTTTTAACCTATGGAACCTAAAGTCATAATGGAGTAATCTTATACCATTACACCAAGACTCGCCCTCTAAATCTGCTGTAACTAAAAAAAAAATGAAACCTAGGACTAGTATCTCTCTCACTATTATAGATCTCTATTCACCATCTATCATTATGTATCAACCTATCATAACTAAGGATGAAACTTCTATACAACACAATAATATGGAAAGAAACAGATTGAAATGCAAATTTCAAGTAGAAGACAAGTTGAATTAGAGTGAAAAATTTTGATACCTTAAAATTACTGGAGTAAGGAGAAAAGATTAAAACTTCATAGAATCACAAATTGAACATAGGAAAGAACATTCATAGAGGACTCAAACGTTTAACCACAAAAATTAAAAAGGAAAGGGTGAGAGATGGGAAGAAGGAGGGAGGAAAGAGCAAGATCATGGGATTTCAAAAAGGGGTGTGTTGATTATGTAAGAGGAATTAGCGAAAGTGCTTGTTAAGCAAAAGAGATAAGGAAGGGAGATGTGACAAGAAGAGAGAGAGATAGGAAGATAAGTATTTCAAATGAAAGAAGAAATACATGGGATTTGAGAAGAGGAGGTGCTAAGGATTGGAGATATTAGGAAGTAGATACTAGTAGCCTTCACCTCCTCTTTCTATCCTACACGAGACATTGAGTCTCTCTCATTGAATATTGATGGCCCTTGTCTTTCATCCCCTTCTTAAATTCCAAAGTCTCCATCATAAAAAGTACGAGCAAGATAATGAAAGAAAATAGGGACAAAATAGACTTGGCATAAAAAAAAACATTGAATTTATAAAAAGTTACATATATTTTGCCACTTGTAATCAATAATTGTGGCATATTATTAGTACCATTGGACTAGAAAAATAGAACTATGCTATTGGCTTCAAAAATATGAACATCCAGGAAAAATATTTATCAAACCAAAAGTCAAAGAAATTAACAACTAATATACCAAATCAATTAGTAGTATGCTGTAACTCAAACCAAAGTTTCAATCTTAAAATAACATTATTAAATTTGAAAGATTGACTCTTCTTACAAGGTCCTTTCAAACATGATGTAAAAGTCAATAAAAGTAGAATACCTTTAAGATTCTTTAAAATCGATAGTCACACAATCTTCAGAGGGTGTGGGCCTAGGAGAACCATCAATCGGCAAAAAGTTGAGATAAAGAATACAGCCTTCATAGCAACCATATTCAACAAGGCTGCGCTGATCTTCCTTCATCAGACAACCATTCTTATGCGTGAGCAAAAGCCTACTTTCTTCAAATTCCTCTTTCTTTGCGATCTCTCTCTTCAAACCACTAACAGTTTCTTCATCTCCCACCTCTATATAGAAAAACCTACCAGTGAGTATCTCTATTCCCAATCTCATCTTGTCCTGCATTTCTTGGACTCTGTTGACCTTTTTATAGAGGGGTCTATCCTTAGTGCAATCTACTTATTGAGACATATGGCAATCATGCTCCACTTTATATCACGACCATATCAAATAAGATTTTTAGTAGATATATACTTGGAATATTATTAATTATAAACTAAAATATTATAATTCATTAATTTTTGGTAATTGTTATTAGGATTTATTTAGTAACTTTGAATTTCTATATATCTAATTGGCAAGGCCAAAATAGGGTGCATCGAATAATGCAAATTAATAAAGAATGTATTAACCTAATTTTTTTATGTCATTCAAAAAATGATATGTCATCCTTATTAGGATAAGCACCACAAGAAAGTTTTGTACGAAATAACTTTCAATAGATGTTATTTTTGCAATTAACTGCCATAACTATTTGTTTGAATACTTAGAAGGACATTATTCATATAGAAATCTATTAGTAGCCACTGTCCAAAGGTAGTTATTGCTAAATTTAACCATTTCCTCAGTTGCAAAATTCTTCTAGGTATGTTTTTCTTTTTACTCGCTCTATAAGGTCCAACCTGCTCCAAAATTTATTTTGGTCTAGTTAATCATTTTATGTGATTTTTTAAGCTACCGATGTATAAAATACGACTAATGAAGTTTTATCTAATTTCTTTCTTTTGATCTAGTTCCTCTTTGGTATTTCTTTTAATTTTCTTTTCAGTTTAATCACTTGGTGAATTGTAAAGTCCTCATGACCGAGATACAAAGGAACCATTTTCTCATTGAGTTTGCCATAAACCTCAATTACCCAATAGTTTGAAAATTTGGAAACATACTTAGTACATGATTTGGTGTTTACATGAAAATATAGCTTATCATGTCTTAATCATAAGAAAAAAAGATTACATCATGATTCCTATTTAAAATTTTTAGCCTAACTCTTTGAAAAGAAAGGTTGTCAAGACATCTAACCGAAGCCTAGTCAACTGGGAACTTTACTAACCTATTTTCAAAACAAAAGGTAAAGTTTTTAAAACAAAGGTTTTTTGCATGGATACCCTTCTAAATATCGGATTTTGCGTGAATACCCTTCCAAAATTGATATTTGCATTTATACCCTCGTAAAATACTTGTTTTGCTGTTCTACCCTTTTTTATTCTTATTTTTGCATATATACCCTTGTCATCTAACGTCGTAAAAAAATTAGCGGTTTCAAATTAAAATGACTAAAATACCCTTAATGGTTAGGCGTACAAATAAAAATTTTTATAAGGGTATACAAGCTAATAGTAACTTTACAAGGATATTCATACAATTTTCTATATTTAGAAGGGTATATATGCAAAAAAAAACTTAGTAGATGAAAAGAATTGAGATACATTTATTAATGTGATAGCCTTTATAATCCTGTATTTATTAGGAAATGCATTTGGTTCTATGACGAGAGGCCTGTTTCTTTATCATGAATATAACAAAAATATATAATAGGATTTATTCTCAAATAAAATATATGGTATGCAGCTAGAAACCAAAAAATAGAGCTTCAATATAGGTTCACAGTAAAAAATAGGAATGAAATAAAATCAGCTACAATAATCATTATTGTTCTTCGAACACTTGTAATGTTCTTTTTTTGGTTCAGATTAATAAAAGAAAAATAGTATAAATCAATGAAAGGGAAGACAGGGTAACATGATATTGAAATATTTTTTTATAATCAACAGATAGGAGAGATATGAAAGATTTGAAAGATAGCGCGCACCAAAAGATAAGTTTTGCGGTTAGAAGAATTTTTGTTTATCATAGGTTGGATTACAGAACTGGGAGGAATAGGAAGGAGATCGCGAGCGAGCTGTATCGCGAACGCCCGTGATCAGGATCCTGATACGCGGGGGGCGGGGGGGAAGCCCACAGGGGGTGGGGTGGGGATGCCAAGCAGCGGGGGGAAGCCCGCGGGGGTTGGGGAAGCCGGGCGCGGTGGTTGGGAAGCCCAGGGGGGACGGCGGGGGGGAGCTCACGGGGGTGGCGGCGGGGGGTGAGGGGAGAACGGCGGGGGGGGGGGAGCTCGCGGGGGGTGGGAAAGACGCGCCGCGCGGGGGAGACGAAGGGGGGGAGCTCACGGGGGATGGGGAAGACGCGCCGCGCGGGGGGCGGGGAGCACGCGGGGGGGACGGCGGAGGCGAGGAGCTGGGGGTTGGGGTGGTGTAAGGATTATAACATCATTTCAAAATTTAATTTTATTTTTAATTAATATAAATATTATTTTTTTAACACCGTTAAAATAACTGTTATATTAGGAGTATTTGTACAATAACAGAGTTTTACAAGGGTATACATGCAAATATTAATTTTGAAAGGATATTCACGCAAAATCTAATATTTAGAAGGGTATCCATGCAAAAAGCCCTTAAAAACAATATGGTTAATATTCATGTTCGACCATGCATATTGTTGCTGGGGGTCCAAACCGAGAACGATTGGCACAGCGGTGTGAACAGGGTTCCCTTTGAGTTGCTTTGGTTGCGCTCCGCCCTCCGCCGTGAAACCTGCAAGCAAGCCTCGCACCACCACCGGGGTAGTGGGGGCCCTCCGACGATCAAATCAGAGGAGATCGAAGGAGAAGGAGAAGGAGAAGGTAGCAGGTGAGATGATACTCTGGAAGATATATCTTACCCTCCCCCTTCCCCCCCAGCCTCATATATATCAGGCTGGGGGGTTTTTCTGGGGATTCGTCATCGTGTGGCACGATGGGGCTGCCACTGACATGGCCGTTACAGGGCGTCGTGGGGCAGCACTGGGTACAGCCATGGCAGGGCATAGTGGAGCTCCGCTTTGTACGGCTGTTACAGGGGATCGTGGGGCAGCGCCGGATACGGCCGTTGCAGGGAGTAGTGGAGCAGGGGGCCGCGGCGTGCCTCAGAGGAACAGTCTGTTGTTGTCGAGAGATTGCCGACTCGGGGTCGGATTGCTGGATCAAGGGGCAGCCGACTCGGGATCGGGCTGCGGAGCCGAAGATATCCGACCCGAGGTCGGATTGCTGGATCAAGGGGCAGCCGACTCGGGGTCGGGCTGCGGAGCCGAAGATATCCGACCCGAGGTCGGATTGCTGGATCAAGGGGCAGCCGACTCGGGGTCGGGCTGCGGAGCCGAAGATATCCGACCCGAGGTCGGATTGCTGGATCAAGGGGCAGCCGTAGTCTTCCTGGGCGCGCGTGCCGGTCACGTGGGGCATGGTGGCTAAGTTCTCCCGTAACAGTAGCCCCCCACTCCCGAGCCTGGAACCAGGAGGGGAACGGGTGAAGGGAGTGATGCTTCGAGATTGCCGCCATCCCTCGGAAAGGCGCGCGCGCTCCGAGCTTTCCGCCTTCTTTATGGCGTATGGCAGTTGTCGTTGATCTGGCGGTCTGCGGATTTCGGCGGACATCCTTCCTTAATGGCGTCGATTCGCCTTTGGGGCGCGAACAAACTTTCGGCAGCCAGGCGTCCTCTGGCGTCACCGAGGCGTCACCCGCCTTTCCGCCTATTTAACCGGGGGCCCTCCCCCGTCCGCCTTTCTCTTCACAGGCATCTTCGAGTTTCTCCCTTGTGCCGCTGCCGTTGCTGCCGAACTGTTCGTTCGCTCCTCCTTTGACGCTCTCGGAGCCGTTCTTCCTTCCTTTCCGGTGAGTTGCCCCACTCTTCAATTTAGGGCTCTCCGTACTTTCTCCTTTCGTGTTAGTGTACTCCAGTCGTTCCGGTGCCTTCCCCCCTCTTGACCCTGTCCTGACCGTAGGTTCACTGGCCATTAGGGATGGACGAAGTAAGGGCGGACCGCATTCAGTCGGAGCGACCTAGATAGGTTCGTGGCCCGATACCACCTTCCCGAAGCCTGCAACATTACGCTCCCGGGGCCTGAGGAGAGGATGTCCTATCCTCCTCCAGGGAAGGTCGCCATCAATGAGGACATCCTTCGGGCTGGGTTCCGCTTTCCCCCCTCGGACTTAGTCGTGCAGGTGCTTCGGGGTTTAAGAGTGGCGCCGACGCAACTGGTGCCGAACTCATGGCGTACCCTGACGGCCTTCCAGGTTCTCTGCCGCATGCACGAGGTTCCCGCCACCCTGAACGTCTTTTGGGAATGCTACGGCCTGAGCGGCCACCCCCGGGACAGAGGGTGGTGGTGCTTTGCGGCGCGGCGAGGGTGCGGCCTCGTCAAGGATGCTCCTTCCTCCATTCACGGCTGGAAGGAGCGTTTCTTTTTCATTGACGTAGATCCCTCTTGGGGAATCGGAACAACCTGGGAGATGCCGATGAAGTCCCCGATCGGCTTATCGAGGTTGTCGAGGGAGGAGTCCGATGGCGTTGCCGTCTTGAGGGGGCTGGTTGCCGAGGGCCGGCTTCCCCCGGTGGCCCGCCTTATTTCCGAGGATGCCTTGGTGAACGTCGGTCTGAGCTCGGTCCCCGCCGACCGTGAGCCCGCCACCACTTCTTTTTTAGCTCTTTTCTCCTCTTTCGTTTCTTCTTTCCATCAGTTTCTCAGTCTCCGACCATCTCGTCCTTTTTGCAGAAATCGACGACGTCATGCGGTCGGACAAGGCGATGGCTGTCAGTAGGGCGTCCCTACTGGAAGCGGTCTGGAGGAAGAAATGGACTCCTCCGAGCGGGGTCCCACCGGCGAAGAAGTCCCGCCAGCAGGCGACTCCGACGCCGACAGACGGGTCCGGACCCACCGGTCAGGGGGGCGCCACGGGCTCGGACCGACAGTTGACGCCGTATCAGCCCTCCGGTGATGAGACTACCGCTTTTCCGGAGGCGTCACCCGGGCGCGCCCGAGACGGCCGGGTCGGACGCGATCGGTCCCCAGCCCGGCCTTCGACTCGGTCGGCTTCGGATGATACGAGAAGGAGCGCGCCGAGGCCCCGGCCGAGTGGGACCCTGTCGATTTCTGGAGCGGCCCCCGCCCCGAGCACGGTCAGCACGACTCTCCCCCAAGCAATGGGTAAGGGTAAGGCCGCAGAACCACCGTCCGGCTCCGGGGCGAAGTCGGGGTCAGCCTTCACTTTCGCCGGCGCCCGAAACCTCATCGAGACGGTGCTGCTGGAGAGTGACCGTAGGCGGGTCCGGCAGATGGGGATCCCTGACGTCGGAGCAGCCAGCTGCGTCTGTCTCATGTCGGTGAGTGTTCTTCTGGCCGCTTTCGTCATTTATAGGCTCTATTGATCCCCGCCTGATGCCCTCATTTTTCCTATCTCTTAGCTCGCCCAGTACATGATCCGTCTGGAGGAGAGCCACGAGGAACAGGCGAGGCTTCTGGCGAGGGCCGAGAGCCGACTGAAAGCTGTAGAGGAGGGAGGCCAGGCTGCGGCGGGGAGGACGACCAGGGACCTCGAGACGAGGCTCCAGGTGGCCGAAGAGCGGGTACTCGGCTTCGCCGCCCTCGAGAGGCAACTGTTGGAGACTCAGGAGCAACTCAAGGTTGCCTCGGGTCTCGAAGGCGAGATCAGGAAGGCGGAGGAGCGAGCCAAAGAGCAGTCCCGGAAGGCTGCCGACTTCCGGGAGAGGTGGGAGAAGGCCCAGCAGTCAGCCGACAACGCCCGCAACCGAGCCCGATCTCTTGAAGCCAAGCTGGCCGAATTGGAATCGGCCTTGGAGGAGTCCCGCGCGAGCAACCAGGAGCTTCATTCGCGCCTGGAGGAGGCTGAGGCTGCTCGCGTTGCTGCCGAGGCAAAGCACATGGAGGCTCGGGCCGATCTGCTGAGGGTCTCCTCCGAGGCGGACGACCGGATTGTGGCGAAGGTCATGGAGGCGAAAGCTCAGATTACGGAGCGAGCGGAGGCGGCGCTGGCCGAGAAGAGCACGGAAATCGGGCGTCAGGCGGTACAGGCCTATCGTCAGTCCGCCGAGTTCATCCGTGACATGTCGGACGCGGGGTCCGACTCCTTTGTCTTAGGCTTCGATGAAGGCCTGGCGAGGGTGTCCGCTAGATACCCCGAAATTGACCTGAGTGGGGTCTCCCTCCTCGACTCCCCTTCGATGCCATTGCCTGCTGATTCTCCAACTGTCTCCCTACCCCTTGCGGGTGTGCTCGCCGTTCCCGACCCAGGGGTTCCTCCAAGCTGACCCTCTGTATTTTTCTTTGTTCTTTTCTTTGTATGTTGGCGTTTTGTCATGTTGTATGGGTCTCGGCCCTGATGCAACGAAAGTTAATGGAAACAAAGTGTTTCCTCATTTCACTTTCGTCCTTCCTCTTTTTAACTCTTGGTAGCGTCTCGCCGACTCCTGACTCTTGAAGTTCCTCCGGCACTAGGCCAGGCATCTGAGGGTTAGGCCTCAGGAAATCCTTCCGGCGCTAGGCCAGGCATCCGAGGGTTAGGCCTCAGGAAATTCTTCCGGCGCTAGGCCAGGCATCCGAGGGTTAGGCCTCAGGAAATTCTCCGGCGCTAGGCCAGGCATCCGAGGGTTAGGCCTCAGGAAATTCTTCCGGCGCTAGGCCAGGCATCCGAGGGTTAGGCCTCAGGAAATTCTTCCGGCGCTAGGCCAGGCATCCGAGGGTTAGGCCTCAGGAAATTCTTCCGGCGCTAGGCCAGGCATCCGAGGGTTAGGCCTCAGGAAATTCTTCCGGCGCTAGGCCAGGCATCCGAGGGTTAGGCCTCAGGAAATTCTTCCGGCGCTAGGCCAGGCATCCGAGGGTTAGGCCTCAGGAAATTCTTCCGGCGCTAGGCCAGGCATCCGAAGGTTAGGCCTCAGGAAATTCTGCTCATTGGTCGGCCAAGGCTGGCGCAAGCCGAGGCGACCGGTCGGGGCTTCAGGCTAGTCTGCTCCCGGGATGATCATCGGGTTAGCCTGGCATCCGAGGGCTGAGCCTCGGAGAATTTCGCTCGTTGGTCGGCCAAGGCTGGCGCAAGCCGAGGCGACCGGTCGGGGCTTCAGGCTAGTCTGCTCCCGGGATGATCATCGGGTTAGCCTGGCATCCGAGGGCCGAGCCTCGGGGACTTCCGCTCGTTGGTCGGCCAAGGCTGGCGCAAGCCGAGGCGACCGGTCGGGGCTTCAAGCTAGTCTGCTCCCGAGATGATCATCGGGTTAGCCTGGCATCCGAGGGCCGAGCCTCGGAGAATTCTGCTCGTTGGTCGGCCAAGGCTGGCGCAAGCCGAGGCGACCGGTCGGGGCTTCAGGCTAGTCTGCTCCCAGGATGATCATCGGGTTAGCCTGGCATCCGAGGGCCGAGCCTCGGAGAATTCCGCTCGTTGGTCGGCCAAGGCTGGCGCAAGCCGAGGCGACCGGTCGGGGCTTCAGTCTAGTCTGCTCCCGGGATGATCATCGGGTTAGCCTGGCATCCGAGGGCCGAGCCTCGGGGAATTCCGCTCGTTGGTCGGCCAAGGCTGGCGCAAGCCGAGGCGACCGGTCGGGGCTTCAGGCTAGTCTGCTCCCGGGATGATCATCGGGTTAGCCTGGCATCCGAGGGCCGAGCCTCGGGGACTTCCGCTCGTTGGTCGGCCAAGGCTGGCACAAGCCGAGGCGACCGGTCGGGGCTTCAGGCTAGTCTGCTCCCGGGATGATCATCGGGTTAGTCTGGCATCCGAGGGCCGAGCCTCGGAGAATTCCGCTCGTTGGTCGGCCAAGGCTAGCGCAAGCCGAGGCGACCGGTCGGGGCTTCAGGCTAGTCTGCTCCCGGGATGATCATCGGGTTAGCCTGGCATCCGAGAGCCGAGCTTCGGGGAATTCCGCTCGTTGGTCGGCCAAGGCTGGCGCAAGCCGAGGCGACCGATCGGGGCTTCAGGCTAGTCTGCTCCCGGGATGATCATCGGGTTAGCCTGGCATCCGAGGGCCGAGCCTCGGGGAATTCCGCTCGTTGGCCACGCGCCTGTCGCTTGCCGCTCGACGGGATTTCTCCGTGGCCAGCTACGATCGTGTTTCTCCTATTCTCCAAGCGTCGCCTGGGGAACACCAGAAGGGTATTAAATGCTAATTGAGGCGTTACCTGGGAAATCGGATCGCCAGTTGCTGCTTGCAAGGAGTGTCAGTTAAGCGGCCGCGATACGCGCGCTCTTCGAGGCGGATGCGGCCTGGGCGCGAGCGGAGATACGTGGGCCGTGGGATACACACCGCCCGGAGTGTCCTGCATGAAGAATGCAATTAAGGAGAACGACGCTTAGGAGATCGTGGGAGGATACGCCTCGAGAGCTGGAACGGCTCCGGATTCGGTGCGCCCGCCTTTATTGGAGCCACCCGCATCGGAACGACCGGGAGGCCACAGTTTGGCTATAAATATAAGTGCAGGTGCGATGGAGCCTCCCAAGCCGGAGCTATTCAGGTTGCCATGGATCGTGGACCTCCTCTCCGGCGTGTGGCTGGGAAACCCCTGCCGGAGGAACGGGAGGCGCGCCCCTCGCGACTTCCGCCAACTAGCCGTTTCATCTGGGATCAACAAGGAGGTTCTCCCCGGCGGAACTCCGCTCTAGGCGTTTCATCCGGGATCACATCCCCCCTCCTTTCAGCCCCGCCTCCCGATTGAGCTCTGCGCCAGACGCTTCATCCGGGATCGCGCCTCCTCGCGCTCTTCTCCCTTGTATTCCTTCCCTCCCCTTCTCTTGGGGAGGGCCGGAATATCCTTTGGAGGTGGCGTTCCTCTAGGAGCAGTGTGAACTCCTCCTTCGTCCACTTCTTCTTCGTCCGTGCCGGCTCTTCGTCCTTTGCGTGAGGCGTCGATGGCGCCTCCGGGGAGAAGCACCCACGCCCGGTGGGATTGCGGCTGCTTCGGGTGGAGAGTTCGGAATCCCGGATCTTCAACTCTACGGAGTCTCCACCTCTTCCTTGTTTTCTTTACTCCCCAATTCCCCTCTGGGAATACTTTGTAATCACACGAACACACCGTTGTAACCAGGAATTATTGAAATGAAAAGAATTGTACATTTTTCGAACTGTCTTCCTGGCTTTGTCGTTCTACTGGTAATACGCCCGCAGGTTAGCGGAATTCCAGCTCCTCAAAATTTCTCGACCATCTAGGGCCTCCAACTGGTAGGAGCCAGGTCGGTTTACCCAGCGAACCCTATACGGGCCTTCCCAATTTGGCGCCAGCTTCCCACCTTCCGCGGGTTGAGATGCTTTGGCTCGCCTTAGCACCAGATCTCCGATTCTGAAAAGTTTCGGTCGGACCTTGGAGTTATAATATCGGGCCACCCTCCGCTGATACATCGCCATCCGAACCTACGCCATTTCTCTTGCTTCTTCCAAGAGGTCCAGGTTCCCTCGGAGTTGTTCCGAATTGGCCTCGGGTCGGTGCGCGGCCACCCGGGGCGAGGGGAGTCCGAGCTCCACGGGAACAACCGCTTCCGTGCCATAGGTTAGGCTGAAAGGTGTCTCCCCGGTAGGGGTCCGATGCGTGGTCCGATACGCCCAAAGGACATTCTCGAGTTCTTCGACCCAAGCTTGCCCCGTCCGACCGATTCGCGCCTTAATTCCTTGGAGGATTGTCCGATTTGTGACCTCGGCCTCACCGTTGGTTTGGGGATGCGACACAGATGTGAACCGATGCTCGATCCCGAACTCCTCGCAGAAATCACGGAAATGCTTGTTGTCGAACTGTCGACCATTATCCGAGATGAGGACTCGGGGTACCCCAAATCGGACAATGATGTTTTTCTTCACGAACTTCCGGACTTGCGCCTCCGTGATAGTGGCCAGCGGCTCTGCCTCTACCCACTTGGTGAAGTAGTCGATTGCAACAATCAAGAATTTCCGCTGGGCTGAAGCGACGGGAAATGGTCCGAGGATATCCATTCCCCACTGTGCGAAGGGCCAGGGTGCGGTGATTGGTGCCAAGGGGACAGAAGGGACTCTCTGGACGTTGGCGTGGCGCTGGCAGGCGTCGCATTTCCGTACATGATCCTTTGAGTCCTCCAACAAGGTAGGCCAATAATAGCCTTGCCTCATGATCTTGTGCGCCAAGGACCTAGCCCCCAAGTGCGATCCGCAAACGCCCTCGTGGACTTCGCCGAGGACGTAGGCCGCCTCCGAGGGGCGGAGGCACCTTAAGAGGGGGGCGGTAAACGAGGTCCAATACAGCCTCCCTTCATAGAGTACGTAGTGGGCGGACTTCTTGACAAGTCGCCGAGCTTGATCTTCGTCTTCAGGGAGGATCCCTTCGGCGAGGTAGGCGACGAGCGGGTCCATCCAAGACGGCTCCGGATCAATCGCCATCACCGCTCCAGCCTCGCCGATGCTCGGGGCCTCCAGGGTCTCCAGGTAGATTGCCCTCGACAAGTTGTGCGCCTCTGCGCTCACCAAGCGGGACAACCTGTCGGCCCTAGCATTTTCGCTTCTGGGGACCGGCTGGATGTCGACACTGCCGAGATCGGGAATGAGTGCTTGCACCTTCTGGACGTAGTTCTGCATGGTCGGGCTCCGGGCCTCGAACTCCCCACGGACCTGCCCGACCACCAGCTGGGAGTCGGTGAAGACCTTCAAACGCCGAATGCCGAGCTCCCTGGTGAGTTTGAGTCCCGTGACTAGGGCCTCGTACTCCGCCTCGTTGTTGGTCACTGGAAATCCAAATCTCAAGGCATACTCGGCTATCACTCCATCAAGACTGGTAAGGACCAGCCCGGCTCCTCCACCCTCGGGGTTCGACGACCCATTGATGTGAAGCGTCCAGGTCGGAAGGTCGAGGCTGGGCGTTTCCGGTGGTCTAGGTTCCGCCTCCTGCACCGTGCACTCAGCGAGGAAATCCGCGAGCACCTGGGCCTTGATGGCGGGTCGAGGCTGGTAGCGGATGTCGAACTCACCGAGTTCTATTGCCCACTTCACCAGCCGTCCCGCATTCCCGGGGTTGCTGAGGATCTGTCGTAGTGGTTGATCAGTTAAGAGGGTGACAGAATGGGCCTGGAAATAGGGGCGAAGTCTCTTGGTCGCGGTCAGCAGCGCGAAGGCGATCTTCTCAGCCTTCGTATACCGCGTCTCGACATCCCGTAGGACCCGGCTAATGTAGTACACGGGCTTCTGGAGCTTTGCCTCTTTCCGAACCAGCACCGCACTGACCGCGGTTGGGGAGACCGCCAGATAGAGGTAGAGCATCTCCCCTTCTTGCGGCTTGGACAGTAGGGGAGGAGACGCCAGGTATTCCTTGAGCTGGTCGAATGCTGCTTGACATTCGGCCGTCCAGAGGAAGTCTTTCGGGCGTTTTAACACCTTGAAGAATGGTTGGCAGCGTTCGGCCGATTTTGCCACAAATCGTCCAAGCGCGGCGACCCTTCCAGCGAGCTCCTGAACCTCCTTTACTTTGGTCGGAGGGGACATACCTTGGATGGCCTTGATTTTGTCCGGGTTGGCTTCGATACCCCGCTGGTTGATAATGAAACCGAGGAACCTCCTGGCCGAAGCGCCGAAGGCGCACTTCGCTGGGTTCAGCTTCATGCGAAACTTCCGCAAGGTGGTGAAAGTCTCCTCCAAATCCGCGATGTGCTGGTCTGCATGGCGGCTCTTCACCAGCATGTCGTCCACGTACACCTCCATGTTCCGGCCGATTTACTCTTTGAAGATTTTGTTGACGAGGCGCTGGTAAGTGGCGCCAGCATTCTTCAGACCGAAGGGCATTACCTTGTAGCAGTACAGCCCCCGGTCTGTTATAAAGGCAGTTTTCTCCTCGTCCTGTGGGGCCATCATTATCTGGTTGTAACCGGATAAGCCATCCATGAAAGACAGCAGCTGATATCCGGAAGTCGCGTCGACCAGTTGGTCTATTCGCGGAAGCGGAAAGCTATCCTTAGGGCACACCTTGTTCAGGTCGGTATAGTCGACGCACATCCTCCACTTCCCGCTCGCCTTCCGGATAAGTACAACATTTGCCAGCCACTCGGGGTAGCTTACCTCCCTTATGAATCCTGCCTCCAAGAGCTTGTCTACCTCCTGGTCGACCACCCGGATCCGATCCGGGGCACAGTGTCTCTTCTTCTGCTTTATTGGTCGGTGGGTCGGGTCGACATTGAGGGCGTGAGAAATGACCTCCGGGTCGATCCCAGGTACATCGGCCGCCGATCAGGCAAATACATCGGTATTGGCTCGGAAGAATTCCACCAACCGGGCCCGAGCTCCCGGATCGAGATTAGCGCCGACCCGGACCGCCCGGTCGGGGCGGCCTTCCTCGAGGGGGACTTCGACCACACCCTCGGCCGGCTCCCCCTGCCGCAAGGCCACCTCGTCTCTGGCATCAAGGGACTCGACGCTTAGGGCTTCCACGGGCTTCTTCCCTTTGAGGGTTGCTAGAAAACATTGCCGTGCGGTCGGTTGGTCACCTCGGACCTCTCCGATCCCGACCGCCGTGGGGAACCGCATGAGCAAGTGGTACGTGGAGACCACCGCGCGAAGGGCGTTCAGCCCGGGTCGCCCGAGGATAGCGTTGTAGGCCGAGGGAACATGGACGACTAAGAACCCGAGTCGCACCGTGGCTTCTGCGGGTGCGACGCCCGCAGTCACAGGCAGCTCAACGACACCTTCCGCCGGGACAGCGTCACCGGTGAATCCTACGAGGGGGGTGGACATTTTGTGCAACAACTGTCTGGACAAGCTCATCTTTTGGAAGGCCTCGTAAAACAAAATATCAGCTGAGCTTCCACTATCCACAAGAACACGCCTTACATTATAGTTTGCCATAGTGAGGGAGATCACCATGGCGTCATCGTGGGGAGTCTGAACCCCCTTTACATCCTCATCAGAAAAGGTGATTACATTGCCGACCCTCTGCCTCTTTACGACGGCCGTCCCTGACGCTTCCGTCGAGCCCCCTGCGTTCCTCACGGGCCGAGAGCAGCCCCCAGTGATAGTGTGGATCACGCCCGCAACGGGTCGATTCTGCTCCCGAGGCTCCGGAGGAGCCGGGTCGGCCGGACGCGGGTCTGCGGGGGGACGTCGGTCGCTCACATATCGACCGAGACGCCCCCGACGGATAAGGGCCTTGATCTCGTCCCGAAGCTGGAAGCAGTCCTCTGTGTCGTGGCCGTGGTCTCGGTGGTACTCACAGTACGCCCGGGAGGGCCTCTTTCCAGGGATCCTTCGTATCTGTCTCGGGGCCGGGAGGTCCTCCCGCCCCTTGATCTCCATAAGGATCTGGGCCCGGGGAGTCAGGAGAGGGGTGTACCGGTTGAAATGTCGGGGCGGAGAACGAGGGCGTGGGGCGCCGTGGTTCTTCGCCGGCGACGGGCTTCTGCGCCGACGCTGGGGCGTCGGGCTCCTCCTCTGGCGTGCCTCTTTCCGCCTTTTCTTCCCAAGCTTTGGAGGGATCTCGGCAGCCTCCTTGCTCCGGTGGGCGGCCGCCTCCTCGGCGTCTGCATACTGGTTCGCCCGGGACAACAGCTCTGGGAAGCTCCGCGGCAGGCGTTTGTCCAGGAAGAAGGTGAGCCTGCCCTTCCGGAAGCCATGCTTCAGGGCTGAAAGAGCTACCTCCTGACTCAGGTTCCGGACCTCCAGCGTAGCCCTGTTGAAGCGGGTAAGATAATCCCGCAGGCTTTCTCCCTCGTTTTGCCGGACGTCAAAGAGGGAGTCGGAGACCAGTCGCCGCCGGCTACTGACGGCGAAATGAGTGATGAAGAGGCGAGTGAACTGGTCGAAAGACCGGATTGAGTCAGCCTCCAGCCCGGCGAACCACGCCCTCGCCGGGCCACGGAGGGTTGCCGGGAAGGCCTTGCAGAGAAGGGGATCTGATGCTCCGTGGAGGAGCATAAGGGTCCTGAAACTCTCGATGTGATCCCGCGGGTCTGCCGCCCCGTCATAGGGCTCGATCGCCGGCATTTTGAACCCCGGGGGATTCGGGGTCCGCAGGATCCTCGAGGCAAGCGCCGGCTGGGAGGAGATCTCTAAGTCGGCGAAGGGATCTTTGGAATGGCCCTTCAGGACCTGGAGTTGTCGGTGGAGATCGTCCACCCGCCGGTCCAGGGAGCGCGACCGGTGGGTGGGAGACAAGGAGCGGCGAGTGGGGGACCGACTGGAGCGCGGGTTCCTCGAGGACTGGGGGGTCTGGGAACGCGCCCGGGCCCGCCTTTCGTACCCCGCGCAGCTCCGATGGGAAGGTCCCGGCAGAATAGACCGTGCTCGAGAATCCTCCTCGCGCCGGCGCTCCTCCCCATGGGAGAGGAAGGAGCGCGGGTTGAGGAGGACAGGCGAGCGCTCAGGGAGCAGTGGCTCCTGAGCCCGCTGCGGCGCCCGGGACATCGCACCCTGCAGATTCTGCACCGCCTCCGCGAGGGTGCGAACCTGCTGGGCTAGCTGGTCGAACTGGGCGGCTTCGACCGTTTGAATGGGCAGTGGGGTGGTGGAGTGTTGCTGAGAGTGTGTTGGAGATGCAGCGGCCTCCCGGCCGGAGGCGCGAGAGGCCCCGCGACCAGAAGCATTGGAAGCTCCACGACCACCTCGCCGTGCCATTACGATCGCTCTGAGATCCGGGCCCTTCCTCTAGCGCCAACTGTTGCTGGGGGTCCAAACCGAGAACGATTGGCACAGCGGTGTGAACGGGGTTCCCTTTGAGTTGCTTTGGTTGCGCTCCGCCCTCCGCCGTGAAACCTGCAAGCAAGCCTCGCACCACCACCGGGGTAGTGGGGGCCCTCCGACGATCAAGTCAGAGGAGATCGAAGGAGAAGGAGAAGGAGAAGGTAGCAGGTGAGATGATACTCTGGAAGATATATCTTACCCTCCCCCTTCCCCCCCAGCCTCATATATATCAGGCTGGGGGGTTTTTCCGGGGATTCGTCATCGTGTGGCACGATGGGGCTGCCACTGACATGGCCGTTACAGGGCGTCGTGGGGCAGCGCTGGGTACAGCCATGGCAGGGCATAGTGGAGCTCCGCTTTGTACGGCTGTTACAGGGGATCGTGGGGCAGCGCCGGATACGGCCGTTGCAGGGAGTAGTGGAGCAGGGGGCCGCGGCGTGCCTCAGAGGAACAGTCTGTTGTTGTCGGATTGCTGGATCAAGGGGCAGCCGTAGTCTTCCTGGGCGCGCGTGCCGGTCACGTGGGGCATGGTGGCTAAGTTTCCCCGTAACACATATAAATAAGGATTCTTTGCACATAAACATTTACAAATCTAACTTATTGAATATCCACCCCGAAAGTAACTATTTACATACGCACCCCTCAAACATCCTGGTTTTGCATGGATGCCCCTCCTATTAGATGTTTGGCTAATAATTCTAATAAATAACCCTTCCGAATATCATTTGGCATAATTATCCTTTTATGTTAACATCCCTGCATTTGTTATACATTCCTCAAGAATATTATTGTAAGGGGTGATAAAATTATTTTATTCTTAAAATGATTACTTCTCAACACCGTCAACTAAAAATATAACCTCTTATATATTCATGCAAAAATATGATGTTTTAAGAGATACATATGCAAATAGTAATTTTCGAAGGCTAGAAATACAATAAGCTATTTTTGTAAGGGTAATGAACAAAAAAAAAGGATAAAAAGGGAAGAAGAGGAATAACATGACAAGAGAAGAAAATGATCTTTT
Organism: Phoenix dactylifera; assembly: GCF_051530095.1. Taxonomy (NCBI): domain Eukaryota; kingdom Viridiplantae; phylum Streptophyta; class Magnoliopsida; order Arecales; family Arecaceae; genus Phoenix; species Phoenix dactylifera. Next base: position 4,607,961 of record NC_143192.1, on the reverse strand, counting down.
TAATGAGTAGAGCAAGAACAAGAGGAATGACATAAGAGCGGGCCATTGAACAACTAGGCAGCATATTGAAGGCTTGCTAGTAGTAGAATAGGTATTGGAAAGCTTCATAAGAGCCTCCAGTTGGTGATACATATGCGAAGGAGGAGGTTCCGAGGTAAGAAGAAATAGGGAAAGGAATAAGCAAAGTAAAAGCATCTTGTAAGTTATGTATTTTCACTTTCAATTTATGTAAAATAAAAAATTATTTCAGTATAATAGTGAAAATAGGGTAATGAAAGAAAGTACAAATCAAAAAAAAGTTATTTTTTTCTTCTAATATAAGTCTACTCTCCTGCTATGTAAGTAATCTATGCTTTACAAGTGCATAGGTAGACCGCCTAGGCACCTATACAGCACTCTTAACAACACTATCAAAAAGAATGTAAAGCATTTTGGCCAAAGTTTTCGAGAAAGGTTATTTCTGCAATTAACTCCTATTAGTAGTAATTTGGACACTTAAAAGTAAGATAGTTATATCGAGAACCATTGTTACTAACTAACAAAGATAGTCATTTCTGCAATTGCGTATCCCTTTTACTATAAAAAGGGAAAGTAGGCTTTATTCGGGCTCTAGATGCACTATCTACTAGACAATTGATATCGATAACAACATGGACAAGGCTTCTAAATCTATCCATTATCTTTTACTTTTCTCTTTTTCCTCCCCCTCCTTGGTGTAGACCTAATTAACTCTAGAGTTTATTTTAGTTTTATCAATCATTTTGTGTTGTGTTTTCAATGATTTGATGTATCAATGATGTGTGAAATTGGACTATATGAATGTTGTTTTGTTTCATTCTTTTGATCTAGTTCTTTTCTTTGGTGGTTCTGATTTTTCTTGTTAGTTTAACCACTTGGTGGATTATGAAGTCCTTATGATCGGGTTACTGGATTTTTACAAGGGCATATGGATTGCTAAGAAAATGTTGTCAGTTGTGTAATATTGTTTATCAAGTCTAATTTACATTGGTGACCCTTTTGCTATTAGCTTAAGCTTTTGCAATCTGACATATTGTTATCATGGTATCATAACTTTAGATTTTCTAGAAATCATGAGTTAAAATCCTTAAAATACAACCTTCCTAAAATTCGAACCCATAACCTCCTCCTAGAACATGGTTCTGAACATAATGGCAGATTGTCCAATGTGCATATCTTTATACAAATTGATATGACTAATTATGTAGACTTGAGGATAGGTATTATAATATACAAGGCTACCATTATCTTGTTAGAAGTATATAATTTTCTTTCCTCATTTTTAAAATCTTCTATTTTTTTATCGATTTATTTTTTTATATTTGTTGTTCTACCATTACGCAGATTTTAGAATAAAAGTTTCAAATGCTCCCATCTCCCTTCCAATTTCTATTCTGTTGTAGAGAAGGATATGCCTAGCAAGTACAATCAGTTGGACCACACCAAGCCTCGTAGGAGCCAATGCATTCATAGATGAAGATCACAGCAATATTAGCTTCTCGCCAATGACTTTTCCATTAAAGACTATGTGAAGTTTATCCTACACTTTTCTCTTCTTGTTCATTGTGCTTCTCTCTATATAACTACGACTGTTGTGTGCATTGTTCGTGTTGAAGCCTCATTGCTTCATGGTACTCGAACTTTGATATAAATAGATGGCTGGTGGTCGGAAGAAGAAATAGAGATAGAACCAAAATTAGAATCAGTCTAGGGCTGATGTTCATGAAGAGCCACATTGATGAAATGAATACCAAGATATTGAGATAGAAGAATTGATAAGGTAAGTAGATCTCTCGACCATGTATTTGGCTTTTGTCGAGGATCGAACTTCTTTAGACCACACTATGAAGATGATTATGTTGATGATCATGTTGAGGATCGCATTACATAGCCATCTGATTTGACAATCCAATCCTTGTAGGGGTTATACGTTAGGGACCTTTCGGATGGGGTGACAAAGATACTGGATTGGTTGAACACCTTCGCATGCATCATTGAATAAAAGGATGTGTCCTAGAAGAGAAGAAGGTGAAGCTGGTATCCTGAAAATTTAGAGACCAAGCTTAAGCTTGGTGGGAGCAATTCTAGAAAAGATCATGAGTGGAGGGGCAAACCACACAGCATCTACCTTTCAACTATACCCAAAACTTGTACCAACGCCTCTAGAATTTTCAACATGGCAACAGATCTATTGTGATTACATTGAAGCACACTATCAGTTCATTGCTAGAAACAAGTTTATGGTGATGGAGCAATAGATGACCATATACATAGGTGGGCTGCACCAATCAATCCAAGACACCCTCAATCTGCACTTGGACTGTGCATGAGGCATATGATCATGCTATTATTGAAGAGAAGCAGCAAAACCAAAGGATGTTCCAATCTATTGGACAAGATAGTAGATCAAAAGAGATGCATGGAGCTGATGTTTAAAGAAATCCTAGTCGGGGAAGACCTGATATCCTACCATGCCGAGGTGGCCAAAAAGACTCAAGATAGTGGTTCAAATCTCCGTTGTTACAGTTATGGAAAGATAGCTCATACATGAAATAAGTGCACAAAAGGTCAATTTTTCCTCCGAAATAATAGCTATTAGTTGAAGGTAATGAAGGATCTGATGTACATGAGGACGATATGGGCCCAACCTATGATGATGTTGACAATGTAGGAGATGAAGGGGATTGAAGGGAGATATTGATAAGTCGCTTGTTATCAGAAATAGTCTTATGGCTAAGTTTGCAAGGTCGTAATGAATAGAGAAAGCTAGGAGAATGTCACATCTCAAGAGGCTATTACAAAGTAACTCTGCCTATAGAGAAGCATCCTTGGCCTTATAAGCTTTCTTGGTTCCAAAACGGAAGTGATATAACCATAGATAGTGGATGTTTGGTATTGTTTTCGATTGAGTAAAAGTATTTCGAAGAAGTTCGGTGATATGTAGTTGCCATGGATGCATGGCACCACAGTTTCGAGGATTTCGCAGTTTGATGGCACCAACCATTGATTGTTCGAACGGAAAGTCTTTCCAATGGACACCAGAGGGCCGGCGAGCTTGGACAAAATCAAAATCAAGAGATTTGAGCCACACTAGTCTTTAGCTCTTCCTAATTTCAATGAAGTTTTGTGGTGGAGTGTGATGCTTCCTCAAAGGAAGTTGGACCTATATATTCTCAGTCAAGAAGGAAGGCACATAACATTCTTCATTGAGAAGCTATATTCACCTACTCATGATGCTTAATTTTATGTGGTTGTTCAAGCTCTCTGGCATTAGAGGCTTTGACATCAAGTGTTTATTCTACTCATCGATCAGGAGACTTCGAGGAATGTTCAAGGGAAGGATATGCTGGGTAATCGGTGTGTGAGTTAGGTGAATTTTCTGTCTGCAGGAGTACCACCTCCAAAGCATAGGTTGTTGGGAACCCGCCCATGCCGCTGATATTTCAAAAATTAAATCAGGTGGCAGCGGAAGAGGCATGTGCGGGATCGACGTTCATCGCATGAACGTTGTTTCGAGACCTTTCGTAATTAGGTAAGAATTAAAACTTTTAAAACTATTAGGAAGATCAAATCTTCACCTTGCGCGGGTAGATGATCACCGCAAATCTGAATTCGTGGTTTTGGAAGAGGGTTCGCTTGAAGCCGTTCAAACGTCCGGCCTCTACGGGTATCCACACGAAGCAGGATCCGATCCAAGCTCTCTATCTCACCGGGGTGCTAGCTCCCTTGCAGAGATAGCTTTGATGGCTGATGTCCTTCCTCTCAATCAACTCTTGATTGTGCTTAGAAGGAGGAAGAAGAAGGATGAAGAATAGGAAGAAGATGATCCCCTACGCAGCCTTCTCTTGTTCCTTGCGTTGGATGAAGGAAGGGAAGGGAAGGAGGCCGCCAACACTTGGAGATCTTTTCCCTTGCTTGCGGCTGCAACTAAAGAGGAGGAGAGGGGGCTTCCACGGCTTGAAGAGGAGGAGAAGACTCTTCTAGGGCGCCGGCCCTAGTGCCTCTCTTATAGCCATCAAGGGCTCCTCCAAAGTAGGAGCCCTAGATGATTTTCCAAAGAGGGGGGCGCCGGCCCCCTCTCTTGTGCCGCACCAACCAAGATGAGTGGGGCTTATGCCCCTCTTACTTGGTTAACCTAATCCTCTCCAAAGAGGATTAGGTGCCTCTCTCATGGTTTAATCCTAATCTAATTAGGATTGGCCAAATTGGGTTCAATCTATGCTAGTCCTAATCGAATTAGGACTTGAATGAACCATGACTCAATTGAACTCTTCAATCCTAATCCAATTAGGAGTCATGTTGATTCATTAGATTAATAATTAATTAGGACTTAAGGAATCCTAATCCAATTAGGATTTGTTTTAATTTTAGTCCTAATCCAATTAGGACTCTGTTTGAATCCGAAGTCCTAATCCAATTAGGACTCTTAGGAATCCTACTCCAAGTAGGAATCCAATTTTAATTCAAAATTCCTAATCTCATTAGGATTGTAGGAATCCTATTCCAAGTAGGAATCCCAGTCCTACTCCAACTAGGATTCCCAGTCCTAATCCAATTAGGACTCTAGGTATCCTACCTGAAGTAGGATTCTTGTTTCAAGTCCAATTAATTAATTTCCTTTTCTTCTTCAACTTCTTATCAATCAAATTGATTTCTTGTGATTCCTAATCACGATTTCAACCATCGGATCGGTCAATACTTCTAGTGTGTGTGACCCCATAGGTTCTATTCTGACTGGTAGTGAGATATATTGTGATCTCTATCTCAATATCATTGAAAACTCCTTTCAATGGGTTGGAACGATTCCAACTCAACTCATTAGGGTTTATCGATCATCAAGATAATCCCTATGAGTCCCACCATCTACCAGTGACACCTAGCAGCATGTAGTGGCTACCCAGTAGAATGGAATGATGAACCTCTAGGTGCAGTTAACATGTGATACAGTCCTACTATCGTGGATCCCTACAGGACGGAGGTCATGGACAACTCGTCAAACCCCATCGTCTGTCATATGTCAAGATTTATTCGACTCGAGTTCGATAGTGGAAAACTCTTTCTCCACTTTATATTACTGCCCTGGCCAAGGTCTTAGAACTCAGTCTAACAAATCACATAGGATCACTCCTCTTCTATCAAGGTCGATAGATTCCTTATAGGTGCATACCCTACTCCTACAGTGAACTTACTGCAGCCAATCTACACTGCATGGACCCATATGGCTAGAGACCATGTATGTGTGCAGTCAAACTACAATAACCTCACTGTGAGTAGCCGAAGCACCGCAGGTCAAAGGACCAGTCACACTACTGCAACATCAAGCAAGTCACTGACGAGTGGATAGACATCCAAGTGACTTCTTATCTTGGTCACGCTCAGTACCCTTGTTCTCTAACAAGCACCTGCACTATCACTTCAGTGTCCCTACACTGTGGACTCAAGTCTCGTCCATCCAGAAGGAAAGTGATCTGTGCACTGATCGGATCGATCACCGTCCTCGTGATGATCCATTGATCAGGAGCATTTAGAAATTAATCACCAATGATACATGGCTCAAATTCTCAACTCTTGAGAATATGTATCATCATCTTATTAATTTCTTGGACGATTCATAGACACATAAATAATATGAATGAAAAGATGCCTTTTATTTATTCAATAATAAATAGTCAAGTACAAAATTATGTCCCTAGAATCAACAATGTGTCAGCCAAATTGGCTTCTAGGGCATACATCTAACAATCTCCCACTTGCACTAAAGCCAATCAGTCATATATCTAAGCCCCATCTTCTCAAGGTGGGCTTTAGTCTTTTGCTGACTTAGCTGCTTAGTGAACGGGTCTGCCACGTTATCCGCGGAGTCTACTCTCTGCACCTCTACATCATAGTCGCGTATGAAATGGAAGCGCCGCTCTATGTGCTTGGACTTCTGATGAGACCATGGCTTCATAGCTAGTGCTATGGTGCCAATGTTATCACAGTAAAGTGTTATGACATCTAATGATATTACACCTAACTCTGTAATTAACTTTTAATCAGAAGGTTTCCACTGCACCCTTAGATACGGCTTAACATTCAGCTTCTAAGGTAGAATCTATAATGATCGGTTGTTTGGAACTCTTCCAATTTACTGAACCACAATTGCACATATTCTGATGTAGACTTTCTATCATCAATATGTGTGCATCCTTCTACCTTCAACTCTGATCTTCTCCCAAAGACCAAGAACATGTCCTTAGTTCTTCTCAAGTACTTAAGACTGTTCTTTCACAGCTATCCAGTGCTTCTTGCCTGTATCCGACTGATATCTGCTTGTGACACTCACAGCAAGAGCTATATCAGGTTATGTACACAGCATGGCATACATGAGGCTTCCCATTGCTGATGCATAGGGAATCTTGCTCATGTGTTGAATCTCTTCAGCACCTCCTCTATGTACATCTTCTGTGAAAGGCCAAGCATTCTTTTAGATCTATCTCTATAGACCTTTATTTCCAAAATATAGGATGCTTCCCCAAGGTCTTTCATGGAGAATTCTTTTGACAACCAGACCTTGACCGAGGTTAGCATGGGAATATCATTCCCAATCAGGAGAATGTCATCTACGTACAATACGAGAAAAACGACAGCACTCCCACTAACCTTTTTGTAAACACACGGTTCCTCTTCGTTTTTGATGAAATCAAAGGTTTTGATTGCGTCATCGAAACGAGTGTTCCAACTCCGAGATGCTTGCTTTAGTCCATAGATGGACCTTTGCAGCTTGCAGACCTTGTGATCTCCATCACTGGAAGTGAAACCCAAAGGCTGTTCCATATAGATATCTTCATCAAAATATCCATTCAGAAAAGCAGTTTTCACATCCATCTGCCAGATTTCATAATCATGAAATGCTGCAATGGCAAGCAATGTTCGGATGGATTTTAGCATGGCTACAGGTGAAAAGGTCTCCTGATAGTCAATGCCTTCGCGCTGACTATACCCTTTCGCCACAAGCCTTGCCTTATAGGTCTCTACCTCTCCATCCGAACCTATCTTCCTCTTGTAGATCCATTTGCATCCAATAGGTACAATACCTTCTGGTGGATCTACTAAGGTCCAGACTTGGTTGGAATGCATGGAGTCTAACTCTGACTTCATAGCTTCCAGCCATTTCTCGGAATCGATATCAGATATCGCCTCGTTGTAGGTTTTAGGATCCTGTATGTGATCCCTATCTCCCACTAGGAACATTTCCTCGGTATCCTCTTCTAGTATACCTAAGTATCTATCGGGAGGATGGGAGACCCTACTAGATCTACGAGGTGGTCGAGGGACATCGTGTACTGGCTCTATATGAATGGGTTCAATAGGATCCATGACTCGTTGCTTTTCAGAGACTTTCTCTTCAAGCTCAATTTTCCTCCCACTGCCTCTATCAAGGATAAACTGATTTTCCAAGAAGATGGCATGACGGCTCACAAACACATTGTGATCCTCTGAGACGTAAAAATTGTATCCTAATGACTCTTTAGGATATCCTATAAAACGAGCACTTATGGTCCTAGCCTCTAACTTGCCCGCCTGTAGTCTCTTGACGTGGGCCGGACATCCCCAAATCTTGAGATGACCCAGACTTGGTTTCTTACCATGCCATATCTCATACGGTGTGGTAGGAACGGATTTAGAGGGAACTCTATTCAATAAATAAATCGCTGTGAGTAAGGCATCTCCCCAAAGGAACATAGGTAAATCAGTGAAGCTCATCATGGACCTGACCATGTCCAACAGGGTCCGATTCCTCCTCTCTGACACTCCGTTGAGTTGAGGTGTACCCGGAGGTGTCCATTGTGAGACTATGCCATTTTCTTTGAGATAGTCCCGGAATTCCCCACTAAGGTATTCTCCTCCTCGATCTGATCGAAGAGCCTTAAGAGGTTTTCCAGTTTGTTTTTCTACTTCATTCTTGAACTCTTTGAACTTTTCAAAAGATTCAGACTTGTGTCTCATAAGATACACATACCCATACCGTGAATAATCATCGGTAAAGGTAATGAAGTAAGAATAACGTCCCCTGGCAAGCACATCGAATGGGCCACATACATCTGTATGTACTAGGGTAAGTATTTCAGTGGTCCTCTCCCCATGTCCTACAAAGCGCAGTCTAGCCATTTTTCCTTGAAGACAGGACTCGCAAACTGGATATAACTCGGAAGTCAATGAGCCGAGAAGCCCATCTTTATCCATTTTGTTCATCCTATCCTCTCCAATATGGCCAAGTCTGAGGTGCCACAAATATCTTTGGTTTATCTCATCTCTGGATCTTTTGGATCCTTTGGCACTCATATCTTGCTCGGTAACATTCACAGATACATCCATATGTAAATGATAGAGACTGTCAATCATAAAACCACGTGCGACTATTTTATTTCTTAAATAAATAGAACAGCAGTCTTTGTCAAATGTAAAAACATGACCTTTCTATGCTAGACATGAAACAGAAATCAAATTTCTGCTAGCAACAGGTACATAATAGCAGTCTCTAAGTATTAAACTAAATCCAGACGGTAGTCGCAGATGGTAGGTGCCCTCAGCCACAGCAGCAACTTTTGCCCCGTTGCCAACCCTAAGGGTTACCGCACCTTCCGCCAGCCTTCTACTTTCCTTTAGACCCTGCATGGTAGTGCACAGATGAGCACTAGAACCAGAATCTATAACCCAACTAGAAGTAGAAGAAACCGTTAGATTAGTTTCAATTATGAGCAAGTCTATACCTTCTGAAGGTGTGTCACCTTTCTTGTTCTTCAGGCTCTCGAGGTATGAAGGATAGTTTCTCTTCCAGTGGCCTTCGACATTGCAGTGGAAACATTTTCCTTTGTCGTGAGCCTTTTTCTTTTGAACTTCCTTCTTTGGCTTCTTGTCTTTCTTCTGCTTCTTAGCAGGCTTCTTTTTCTTCCAAGTAGACTTTCTCTTGGAACCAGAAGTCAACTCAGCAGCAAGGACATTGCCCCTTGAACCTTTTAAGGCTCCCTCAGCAGTTACCAACATGTTGATTAGTTCAGTCTTAGTGCATTCAATTTTATTCATGTGGTAGTTTACTATAAACTGACCAAATGAATCAGGAAGTGACTGTAGGATCAAATCCACTTGTAATTCCTTATGCATGTCCATACCGAGCTTCTCAAGCTCCTCTAGGTCCTTGATCATGGTCAGACCGTGATCATGGACAGACTGCCCTTCGCGCATCTTCGCTTTGAAAAGCCTCTTGGACACTTCAAAACGAGCTGTGCGACTTTGCTCACCATACAACTCTTGCAGGTGTGCCAGTATTTCCCTAGCAGTCTTCATACTTTCATGCTGGCATTGGAGTTCATTAGACATGGATGCCATCATATAGCATTTTACTCTAATGTCATCATCCAATCACTTTTTATGCAACTCACGCTGAACATCAGTGGGACGTGCTGGTAGTGTGGGGATATTTGAATCGAGTATGTAGCCTATCTTCTCACAGTCCAAAACTATTTTGAGATTTCTAAGCCAGTCTTTGTAATTGGTTCCGGTCAGTCGGTTGGTCTCAAGAATACGGGTCAGAGGGTTTGAAGCTGACATTGTATCTGCAGAGAGTAAAGATTCTAGTTAGACTTTTGTACTTGATCCTAATCTGTTCTAAGGTCTTTTAGAACAAATGTAACTCCCACTATTTTCTCGAATTCCTCACACTCCCCTGGTAGGAAAACGGAAATTCCACACGACTAGGGTTTCTAGTGGGTACTGCGGTCCCACCGATTTATATGCCACCTCACCTAACAGTTATTGGTGACACATAGATGGATGAGTGTACAACTCTTGTACAATGCTTCTCAAGCATGTTGCAGTGCAACTTGGTCTCTAAGCCATGAAGACCTCACCTAACAGTTATTGGTCCCATTTCTTAGTTAAGTCAGACCCACCATATAACCGTAGGAATAAAGTCGTCATTGGGTCCTCACCTAACAGTTATTGGTGCCCAACCCCACCTTTACCCTACAACATCTCATGTCTATAGAGAGGTCCAGCCCCCCGATGCAACTTGACCACTGTGTCCAGCCGAGACAAATCAACATCAGAAAGGCCTTAGCAGCTCTACTACAGTGGAAGACCTATTGACTTAATATTGGTTAATCAGGTCTTAGTGTTTGCAACTTGAGCCCTTCATAAGAGGTAATCGAACAATTGGCCAGGTAAGCAGGTGGGAGGCTCCCCTTACTCAGAGAGTAAGGTCCTAATTAAGTAACCACCTTTCATGCTTTCCTAGACACCAATTAGATCAATTAATCTAATATGACTTGCTCATGTCGGTTCACTCTCGACTTGATTGAGGAGGTTTTGATTTAGGTCTCAATTGGGTTTGCTACATCACATGTAAACCTATCTACCCGACTCGCATTTACATCACATGCAAACGGCACATCACAGGCAGTTATAATCGCAGCATCAAATTAAAGCTAAACTTTAACTAGGTGATGATCATGGATTCTAATTAGGTCGTATTACAAGCACATGCACATCAATCGATCAAGTGGTCTTCAACTCTTGAATTGGTTCCAAGCCTCCTTGATTCGATCCTTGATCAACTCTTGATCCCATCGCCATCAACCACTTAGATCACCTTTCATCTCATGCCTTTGCTTCAACTTGATCGTTGATGTACATCACATCACAGAAATACAACCAGATGTAAAATAAAAATAAAAATAATTTACATCTCCTTTTAGGAGGCACGCAGGCCTCTCAAAACATCAAACAAGATGCATGCAAGCATCTGAAAAATTACATGACATCGCAGATCACATCGCAGGTCATTACATTTGATACCAAAAGGGTTTGAATCCTATGATCATCACCGTATGCAACCATTATAATTTTCAGATCTGAAAACTAACTGATTGTATCATGACATAGGTCGCTGATCATGCTAATCATGATTCTAAACTTTGTAATCCCATTAACAATGCAATTAGAATCATCTTTTTATCACATAAAAATCAGCATGCAAAAATCAGCACCCCTGAAAAAATCTGCATGCAGAATTTTTCAGCATGCATGATCATTCAATTTTCAGATCTAATAAGCCTTTAGATATTTAATTCTTACCTTAATCTACGAAGCCTAGGCTCTGATACCACTGTTGGGAACCCGCCCATACCGCTGATATTTCAAAAATTAAATCAGGTGGCAGCGGAAGAGGCATATGCGGGATCGACGTTCATCGCATGAACGTTGTTTCGAGACCTTTCGTAATTAGGTAAGAATTAAAACTTTTAAAACTATTAGGAAGATCAAATCTTCACCTTGCGCGGGTAGATGATCACCGCAAATCTGAATTCGTAGTTTTGGAAGAGGGTTCGCTTGAAGCCGTTCAAACGTCCGGCCTCTACGGGTATCCACACGAAGCAGGATCCGATCCAAGCTCTCTATCTCACCGGGGTGCTAGCTCCCTTGCAGAGATAGCTTTGATGGCTGATGTCCTTCCTCTCAATCAACTCTTGATTGTGCTTAGAAGGAGGAAGAAGAAGGATGAAGAATAGGAACAAGATGATCCCCTACGCAGCCTTCTCTTGTTCCTTGCGTTGGATGAAGGAAGGGAAGGGAAGGAGGCCGCCAACACTTGGAGATCTTTTCCCTTGCTTGCGGCTGCAACTAAAGAGGAGGAGAGGGGGCTTCCACGGCTTGAAGAGGAGGAGAAGACTCTTCTAGGTCACCGGCCCTAGTGCCTCTCTTATAGCCATCAAGGGCTCCTCCAAAGTAGGAGCCCTAGATGATTTTCCAAAGAGGGGGGCGCCGGCCCCCTCTCTTGTGCCGCACCAACCAAGATGAGAGGGGCTTATGCCCCTCTTACTTGGTTAACCTAATCCTCTTCCAAAGAGGATTAGGTGCCTCTCTCATGGTTTAATCCTAATCTAATTAGGATTGGCCAAATTGGGTTCAATCTATGCTAGTCCTAATCCAATTAGGACTTGAATGAACCATGACTCAATTGAACTCTTCAATCCTAATCCAATTAGGAGTCATGTTGATTCATTAGATTAATAATTAATTAGGACTTAAGGAATCCTAATCCAATTAGGATTTGTTTTAATTTTAGTCCTAATCCAATTAGGACTCTGTTTGAATCCGAAGTCCTAATCCAATTAGGACTCTTAGGAATCCTACTCCAAGTAGGAATCCAATTTTAATTCAAAATTCCTAATCTCATTAGGATTGTAGGAATCCTATTCCAAGTAGGAATCCCAGTCCTACTCCAACTAGGATTCCCAGTCCTAATCCAATTAGGACTCTAGGTATCCTACCTGAAGTAGGATTTTTGTTTCAAGTCTAATTAATTAATTCCCTTTTCTTCTTCAACTTCTTATCAATCAAATTGATTTCTTGTGATTCCTAATCACGATTTCAACCATCGGATCGGTCAATACTTCTAGTGTGTGTGACCCCATAGGTTCTATTCTGACTGGTAGTGAGATATATTGTGATCTCTATCTCAATATCATTGAAAACTCCTTTCAATGGGTTGGAACGATTCCAACTCAACTCATTAGGGTTTATCGATCATCAAGATAATCCCTATGAGTCCCACCATCCACCAGTGACACCTAGCAGCATGTAGTGGCTACCCAGCAGAATGGAATGATGAACCTCTAGGTGCAGTTAACATGTGATACAGTCCTACTATCGTGGATCCCTACAGGACGGAGGTCATGGACAACTCGTCAAACCCCATCGTCTGTCATATGTCAAGATTTATTCGACTCGAGTTCGATAGTGGAAAACTCTTTCTCCACTTTATATTACTGCCCTGGCCAAGGTCTTAGAACTCAGTCTAACAAATCACATAGGATCACTCCTCTTCTATCAAGGTCGATAGATTCTTTATAGGTGCATACCCTACTCCTACAGTGAACTTACTGCAGCCAATCTATACTGCATGGACCCATATGGCTAGTGACCATGTATGTGTGCAGTCAAACTACAATAACCTCACTGTGAGTAGCCGAAGCACCGCAGGTCAAAGGACCAGTCACACTACTGCAACATCAAGCAAGTCACTGACGAGTGGATAGACATCCAAGTGACTTCTTGTCTTGGTCACGCTCAGTACCCTTGTTCTCTAACAAGCACCTGCACTATCACTTCAGTGTCCCTACACTGTGGACTCAAGTCTCGTCCATCCAGAAGGAAAGTGATCTGTGCACTGATCGGATCGATCACCGTTCTCGTGATGATCCATTGATCAGGAGCATTTAGAAATTAATCACCAATGATACATGGCTCAAATTCTCAACTCTTGAGAATATGTATCATCATCTTATTAATTTCTTGGACGATTCATAGACACATAAATAATATGAATGAAAAGATGCCTTTTATTTATTCAATAATAAATAGTCAAGTACAAAATTATGTCCCTAGAATCAACAATGTGTCAGCCAAATTGGCTTCTAGGGCATACATCTAACATAGGTTAGGATCTTTGAATTGGGTAGTTTTTTGCTTCTAGGAGGAGGGCATGACTGCTTACTGTCATTAAGGTCCGAGCGATTGGTTTGGACTCTTTCAGAGATCGGTATGCAGAGGACCAGTATTTAAAGAGCTTGATGGCTGAAGTGTAGTCTTGCAAGAGGCCTTGACTACAAAGTAAAAGATGGTCATATATTTAGAGGTGTCCAGCTTTGCATTCCAAACTGCTCATTGAGGGAGAAGATCATTGAGGGGCTCCATGGACAAGGTCACTTCGGCAAGGACTAAATATTTGCTTTGGTCTACAGTGGCTACTCTTGGTCCAAGATGAAGCATGATGTAGATTGTGTTCTTGGAATTGCCAGAAGAACACAGAGGGATTGGATCCTGTTTTTGTTCTTGTGGATCGCCTTTCCAAGATGGTGCGTGCCTTCAATATTGTTAAATTGTTCTTCAAAGAGACAAATGCATCTCGAGTCTATTCATAAGTCTGTCTCCGAATGGATTAGGGGCGCAAACGGGTTGCTTGAGCTCGAGTCGGATCCGAGCTCGACTCCACTTACCTACTACCGAGCTCGAGTCGAGCTCGAGTAAGAAAAATTGCATATGCATGCACTCAACTCAGCTCGGCTCAATTGCACCCCTAGAATAGACTGAAGCAGTAGGCAAAAAAAAGTCCATGCAGTTACCTTTCATGTTATATACACCAGAATTCTATGGTGTGCATACATCCACATGTATGCACAGCATAGAAAATGCTCTCAAGCATTTCCCTAGGTTCATCCACTTCATCCATTTATACAAGAGATTTTGTTCCCCTGCTTGTGGGTGAGAATCAGGTGCCAATTCTACCATTCATCAAGCTCCAACACAAGACAGTTCTCTATATTTCTGTATTGAATACCAAATTTATTCTCCGTTCTTTTGATTTCCATCTTACAACATCGATGATTGCAGCCAAAACTTCGACTGTTGCCGTAGAATTTCATACAAGTATCTTCATGAAATAATCCCATTTTTTCCACCATTTACTTAGTATTCCACTATTCAAGACTGTCACGGCGTGTTCTTTTGATCTCCATCTTCCAACTACGATAATTAGAACGAAAAGTTCAGCTCTTGCTATAGAATTCTACATCAATTACCTTTACAAATAATCCTGTTTTCCCACCTTTTACTTAGTATTCTACTTTTCTTGACTCCGAATTAGGATTGGGATGTATGACTTGACAAATGGAATTGAATCATGAAATTTAAGCGGAGACAGATGGCTGCTGATCATGAAAAAGACAGAACTAGAATCTGACAACAAAACAACTAGACAACTAAATTGCTGAAAAACATCAAGGAACGAATCATACTCCTCTACCTCCTAATGATGGTCCTCCGGTGGAAGAAGCGGGTGTTCCTGTTGCCCTCCTTCATCCATGGGATCTGGGACTTCTGTCTCCCGAGCATCTCCTGCTGCCTTAGTAAGGAGTGGTGCATGGCGAGTTTGTGTCGCAGTACACCCAAGTCGGCCTCCGGCAGCCCACCCATACTATCCTCCCTCCCCAAAAGCTCAGCAATAGACACCTCCACCTCCTCTGGCCTTCTAATTATATCCTCTACTACCTTGCAGTTTCACCTACGGAGTCTGCGCTTGGTAAGCTCCAGCCTGCACGAAATCCTCTACATGACATCACCTCGCACCGGCATCGTCCAAGCCTCTCAGACAATGTTCCAGGATTTGGGGTACGGCAACCACATCTTCTTAAAGAAGAACGGGGTCAATGGCTGATGTAATATGCTATAGAGTTCAGGAGCAGGCAATGGTTAGAGGCGATCTGGGGACCTTGATAAGCCAGGAAGCTCTGGAACCTCGAGTTCATTCACCGCATGGTTCTAGGGACCTTGAGGTAGATTTTTTTTTTTTGGGGACAAAATTGGCCTATACTAAATGGCCAAGTAGGAGTGTTTGGTTGTGAACGAAACATGGAATAAGATAGAATAACTAGCTTATTCCATTCCCATTTCACCATCCAAACATAGTTTTAAGGAATAGGGATCTGGAGTCTTTGTTCTCCATCAATTACCCATCAAACAACAATGTTTCCTATTTGTTCCTATAGATCTTGGATACCTAATACCAAATAGGCATCACATGCTATTGTCAATTGTCCAAAAACATCCATGAATAAAATAAAAATACTTTATCAATACTTCAAAGAGGTATGGCATATGTAAAACATGGCTTTATTAGGGTACTAATACTGTTGGTAACATCCTAGTGCACAGTCAAGGCCTAGTTATAGCACCCTAGATAAGCATTTTAGGAAACCTTATTAGTTGAACCGCGTACACTTTGCACTGCTGCTAAATTCATCATGGTGCATATTGCTATTACACATATAAAGAAAAAAAAAAGAGGAAAAAGTAATTACTATTCCACGTGTTGCTTTCTGGTTGGACTAGTCCATGTGAACTTAGTCTAACAAATAATTTATCAAGGGAGTGGGATCAGGATGGGTGGGGGGCGGAGTTTAGTGGCAAGCTTCAGGTTAGGCCTGATTTCTGTTTGGCCTCCATAATCTAAACCTGAATTCAATCCTGAGACCTTTTAAACCAAGCCTAAAGCCCGACCTAAAGCCGGGGCTAATTTTTAACCCGATATACCACCTAGCCAAAAGTCCACATATATCCTTATTGAAATTTCTTGTTTAGCTTAATTCTAGTTAAGTACAGTCATCTAATGGCATAGTCATAGCCATTAGTGGGGATTTAAATAGCCACTCTAATGTTGTCGATTGGTAACCACAATTCGAACATGATTTTTCTTCTAAAACTCCTTCTATAGTAATATATATTTATCTCAAATCTAGTGGTACCTATGAGTCTTGGTTTGAGGGGACCCCAGAGCACTATAATATCCATCAATTTGAAATTCAAATTTGAACCAGTCAAATTTAAAAATCTAATCAAAAACATGTCAAAACTGGCATCCTTACTACCACCAACGATTAAACACCATCTATCATGCCCTAACATGATACTGCCGACAGGGTAGACACCTCGCAAGGTTCAGCCCTGTAAAGTATCTCAAGCCTAATCTATCAATCAACTAAAAACAATGTCAGCTAGACAAAGATATATATGGAAAGGATCTAAATAACTTCCTGCACATAACCTAGCTTAAGGTCTATGAGCATCCAAATCTTAAAGTAATAAAAAAAATATATTTAACACAAGCATAACGATACCAACATTTGGTATGGATTAAATAATAGTTCCACATGATGATATAATACCAGTCGAACAACTACAATACAAGGTTCTGACCAACAAGGTCTCAAATGAAAGAAAGTTTGATAATACTCCAACTGCATCCTCGAGACAACTGAGTTTTACTGATTCGTTCATCTGGAAAAGAAGAAAGCTATAAGCTTAACAACGAATAAATTCTTAATTGTACACAATTCAATTTAAAGAGAAATTCACCAATTTAAAAAAAAAACCCAATTCAATATGCATTTTGTTTTATTAAAATAACAAGTATAGAAGTATGATAATACACAAATAATGGCTATGCATACAATATGAAGATTACCACTAACTCAATAGCTAAAATAATTTACAATTTCCAAGTTTGGACATGTTTAAATAATACATCATGATAAATAACTTATTTAACTTTCAGTTTGTTGTCCATTTTCTTCATGATATTAGGCAACCAATGTCATGATTCACCCTATGTCAAGCATCTTCTGTTACACGATCATGATTTGCCCCATGATAGGCTTCAATCGGTTGTCATGATTTGCCTAATGACAGGCATCAATCAACTATAAAAATGTCACACAAAAATCCATAACAATAGTCCCAATAATAATAACACAATTAAATCTATCAATAAAACTCACTATCAAAAACTCATGAAGTTTTTATTCTATAATCCCTTTTATACATAATTGATCCCATGCCATGTGAACTACATTATGTATACACTCACTAATACGAAGAATGCAACCACTTCAATAAAACATGTAATAAAACTTCCACAAAAAAGTGTCTTATAGGAAAAATACAATTCTAAAATTCTAATAGATTAAAGAGTACATAAAGAGAGAACTTGCCTCAAAAATACTTGTGAACAATAAAAAATATCTCAACACCTCAACATATCAAAATAATAATGCCTATACAAAATTAATTAAATAAATGAGAACTCATATTGTAAGGATCCATGGAGGCATGTGTTTGGTCCTTATTGGCTATGCACTACGTAGATCTTGGATACTTAATAACATCTTACGACTAGCCTTTTTAGATGAGATACTGAGTTGTTACAAATTATATCATAGCAGATCAGGCCTATCACCCATATAGATTAAGAGACAGCTGCAACATGGATCCATTTTAGGTTGACCATAAGTGTTTGTGATTAGATTTGTGGTACTTGTAATTAGATTTGAATAGATTTGGACCATGAGCTTGGCAAGATACTAGGGTTTAAACAAGGGAGTATGTGAAGATTCATGTGGGCATGTGTTTAGTCTCATATTTATTATCTACTAGGTAAATCTTGGGTACTTATTCAATATCAAAGAACCCAAATAACACCTTTTTGACAAGCATTTTTTAGTAAGATCCTATATTGTTACAAATAGTATCAGAGTAGATCTAACCAATGGTCCATGTGGATAAGAGAACACTGCAGCATGCATCTATTAGGTTGACTACAAGCTAATTGTGGAATTGGTAAATTAGATTTGTGGTACTTATAATTAGATTTGCAATGGATTTAAACTTTTATCCTGATGCAGATGCCAAGGCTTAAACTGGGAGAGTTTTTGAGGACCCTTGTGGGTGTGTCTTTAGTCCTACATTAGATATGAATCAGATAGATCTTAGGTACTTAATAATACCTTAAGGTAGGAATGGCAAGGGGTAGGGTACCTGCAAAATTTATCTTATCTGTATCTGAATCCATTTAAAATCCTACAGCCCGAACCTTAACAAGTTTTAATTTTAAATCTCAAACCCTTTCCAAATCCTATAGGGCTTTGCTAAATAGATCCTATTAGGGTTCGGGATAGTTTGGGTATCCGAAAATATCTGGCCAGCTGCCATCCTATCTTAAGTTTAGCCTTTTTGGATGGGGTCTAGATTGTTACACATATACTCATAAATATATAGCAAAATAAAGTGATTGCAACTCTATCTACAGTACACTCACACTTCTTATTGAACATTGCACAAGCACCATATAATTAAAATTACCATATCCCAACAATCTATATTTCTATTGAATTGTCCAATCCTACAAATTAATCTTGCCAAGAGATCTTAGTTATATTTTCGATCTCTTGTAGTGATCAAATTAGCCAAAGCTCAAAGCATAAATTCTCGAAGTCACCTTGAAATAGGTATTTTTCATCCTAAATGGATATGTATACATCAAGTAATGTCTCCAAAATCATGCTAAATATAGAACTTATGCCAAATTTTCAGCCCATTTTAACCCATATATTGACCAAATCAATAAAGATTTAGTACAAAAATGTGGGTCCCAAAGTTAGCTTCAAAATAAGCATATATATAAGTTATCCTCAATAGCAATTGCCCAACTTTTAAAAATGGTTATCACATAACAGGGGCTCCTCTCCCTATATTTCCTCAATATGTGATATTCTAGTTCCGCATTCTTGTGAAAGAACTCATAAAAAAGAGCAAGGTAAGATCTGTGAGAAAGAAATGGAAGAGAGATGAGAAAGAGAGTTATGAGAGAGAGATTACAAGGGAGTAGAGAGAGGAAGAGGGCTTGGTTAAGAGGTTATGTGTAAAAGAGAAACGGTAGATTGAAGAGAGAATTATGAGAGAAAAGTGACCATGAGTAGCGGTAGGCAAACGTGTGAACCAAAAGAAACACACAGAGAGAGGGATAAGGTTGGTTTAGGTTGAGGTTTAGAATCTTCTAATTGGGCTGATCTAATAGGTTGTATTAGTAGGTCATTATCTAGCCATTACACAAGTAATGGTGACCAAGAGAAATCTCCAATCATCAAGCCATTGCCACAATTCATGGAGCTAAAGAGAGATGAGATGGTAATATGTGTGATAGAAAAAAATATTTTCAACATGAACATGTTGCCTCAAACCACCAAATATTTATGATGGCGAAACTACTATTACCATGGACCCGAGGTTTGCCAAGACAACACATAAGAAAGAAAGAGGAGGAAGGGGGGGAGAGAATAGGGGTGAGGGGAAGAACAGAGAAGGGCACAGGGAGAGAAGGCTTCTCGGCTAAAAAAAAATAGCAATGAGGCTAGGGCTAAGGGATGCTTGAAAAGGAGAGGGAGTTGTGGAGTCTCTATGAAAAAACTAGAGAAAGACTATTTAGATTTTATTGTTATATAGATGAAATTATTAAAAAATAATAGTTTGGAGAAAAGCTCCCTCTCTATTCTCCTCTAAACTGCTCTAGAGCATACATGTACGGGTCATGATTAACTATAGGTAGGGGACTATGCAACCATCAATATAGCCAGTTATGGCCAAGTACTTATAATGAAAGTGTGGAGTGATTGATTAAAACCCCATTTGATTTTGATGAGCTCAAAGCAATTGAGTATATCTTGTGATTACTAATGAATTCAATTGAGTGTTTCAGTGAAAATCCTGTCCAAGTGTTTCTAGACTTGGTTCATAGTATTTTGGATAAGTTAAGAAGTCTGCATGAACCAATGTCTGAGACTCGAGTCGACTCCCGAGTATCACGAGTCGACTCCAAGCGTATCAAGTTCACTGGCACGAGCTCGAGTCGACTCCAGACTAGTACGAGTCGACTCCGACTGAGAACAGAAAGAAGAACAGAAAGCCTCATCTCAGAACCTGTCAACGAGTCGACTCCTGAAGTGCGCGAGTCGACTCCAATGTTCAACGAGTCGACTCCAGGGTAGTAAGAGTCGACTCCAAGAGGTACACAAAGAAAAGTCAGAGAGCAGTTTTTGGGTCTGAGATTCGAGTCGACTCCAGTGGAACGCGAGTCGACTCCGATGGTTGGCAGGTCGACTCCAAAGAAGGTAAGAGTCGACTCTCAGAGGAACACAAGGAAAAGGCCAGAGAACGATTTTCGGACTCTGAGATTCGAGTCGACTCCCGCGGTACACGAGTCGACTCCGAGACTGAGCGACCATCAACAGACAGAAGACCATGTTACTGCCTCTGAGATTCGAGTCGACTCCCAGACAGCTCGAGTCGACTCCAAGACAAGCTTCACGTCAAAAGGCAGAAGACCAACTTTCGGAAACTGAGAGCCGAGTCGACTCCAAGGAGGTTCGAGTCGACTCCAAGAATGGATGAGCCAAACGACAGAGAATCGAGAGTTCGGGCTCTGAGATTCGAGTCGACTCCCAGGACAGTCGAGTCGACTCGAGTGGACAAAATTCAAATTTGGATCCACGGACTTCAGTGGATGAGCCGACTCCAAAAATTGCCAAGTCAACTCCAGAAGTTGGCGAGTCGACTCCAGGTCAAGACGAGTCGACTCCCAGTCAAGACGGCAACTTTAATTCAAATTTGGAACAGTTGCCGAGTCGACTCCGGAAAAGCATGAGTCGACTCCTGCTACAGACGAGTCGACTCCTGATCGCGCGAGTCGACTTCAACCCACCAACGGTCATATTGTCAGGCTGCGCAGAGTGTGCAGAACGGCCAGAAAAAGCAGAGTAACGGCTAGTTTCCGTGGGGGTTGGCATAAATAGCCACAGAGGACTGTAGCAAGGCAGAGAACGGACATTCCACTCCAAGCATTCAAGTTTTCAAGCTCTCCAAGTGCTCTTAAACGAAAAAGGGGAGATCTGCATTTACTGCTCCAACAACTTCTTCCCAACAATCAAAGCTTCCTCCTCCTGCATTCAAGTCGACCACTCTTTCAAGAGAAGACCGGAGTTCCAGAAGCCATACCTCTTCACCAGCTTAAAAGTGTTTGAGGGCTTCTAACTCCTTTACGATTATATTGTCTTAAATCTGCTTTTTGAGAAGCTATTTTCTGTTTTCTTCTATCTCTTGTATTTACTTGATTCAATCGGGGGATTGAATCAAGGGGTTTAAGGTTGGTTGGTGAGCCAAGTTAAAACCAACGTGTGTAAGGGTTTGATTGTGAGCCCGGAAAAACAATCGGGGTTGGTTCTAGTCGGTGAGCCTGGGAAAACCGACCGAGTTCGTTGTGAGCTCGTAAAACAACAAGTTTGGTTGTGAGCTTGCAAAACAACCGGCTGTAATCCAAGGGGGTTATAGTGAAATTCCCAAGTGAGACTTGGGGTGTGGACGTAGGAGCAAGGGTTAGCTCCGAACCACTATAAAACTTTGTGTTTGTAATGCATTGTCTCTCATCTTCTTCCCCGCACATTACTCACATCACTAGGCTTTAATTAAATAACTTGCTATAGTTTTTAATTAATCATCCACAAAGTTTTAATTAGCCAAATTATATTAAAAACCCAATTCACCCCCCCCTCTTGGGTTGTCTATCTGGGCAACAAGTGGTATCAGAGCCAAAAACTCTTCCACTCAAGAGTTAAAAGATCAAAATGACAACCCCATTTGGATCTTCTCACATTGAGGGTCAGTCCACCCAAAGACCCCCTTTCTTCAATGGATCCGACTACTCATACTGGAAGGCTAGGATGAGAATATTCATCCAAGCCCAAGACTATGAGATGTGGACCATTGTAGTGAATGGCCCATACATCCCATCCACATATGTAGAGGGTGTTAAGGTACCCAAATTAGAAAAGGATTGGGATGAACATGACATGAGGAAGGCACAATTAAACTCTAAAGCTATGAATGTGCTATATTGTGCCTTAGACCGTAATGAATTCAATAGGGTCTCTACATGCAATTCTGCAAAAGAGATTTGGGACAGACTTGAAGTGACCCATGAGGGCACGAATCAAGTGAAAGAGTCCAAAATAAATATTTTGGTTCATAAATATGAACTATTTAAAATGGACTCTAACGAAACAATTACATGCATGTTCACTAGGTTTACTGATATTGTCAATAGCCTAAAAAGCCTTGGCAAGAACTATACTAACAGTGAACTTGTCAGGAAAATCCTTCGGTGTCTACCAAGGTCGTGGGAAGCTAAAGTGACGGCAATCCAAGAAGCTAAAGACTTGAACAAGCTTCCACTTGAAGAGCTCCTTGGATCCCTTATGACGCATGAGCTTACCATGAAACAACACAACGAGGAAGAGTCCTCTCATAAGAAAAAGGTAATAGCTTTAAAATCTACTTCTTCTAACAAGGACTTGTCTTGCAGCAGCAGCAGTGAAGAAGAAGAAGATGAGGAAGATGGTGGTGAGGCTCTTCTTGTGCGCAAGTTCAAGAAATTCATCAACTACAAGAAGTCCTATCATCAAAGGAGAGGCCCCTCAAATTCCTACCGCAAGGACAAAGGTAAGGAAAGGGAAAGTGAGGGGATCGGGTGCTATGAGTGCAAAAAGCCGGGACACATCCGAGCTGAGTGTCCCTTACTAAAGAAGAGCAGCAAGTATAAGAAGAAGAAGAAAGCCCTTGTCACCACCCTATCGGACTCCGACGCATCATCTTCATCATCGGATGAAGAACAAGAAGAGAAGGCCAATTTTTGTTTCATGGCCAACGAAAATGAGGTAACTTCCGATACGCACTATGATTTTTCATTTGATGAACTTTATGATGCGTTTAACGAACTAATGATTGAATATAAGGATGTTAATGTTAAAAACAGGGAACTAAAAGTAACTAACCAAACTTATATCCGTAAGTATGATTCTTTAATTAAGGATAAAGATGCTATTACCAAAGAAAATCTAGAACTTAAGACAAGCAACCAACTCTTAATTAAGAAAACTAATACCTTAACTAAAGATAATGAAAAACTAACTAAGGAACTTTCAGAACTCAAAAACCATAAACAAGTTTTAAACAAGGATCTAACAAAAGAACTAAATGATCTAAAAGTCGAAAATCAAACATTAACTAAAGAACTTAACAAATACAAACCCTTAGTTGAAAAATTCACATATAGTTCTGAAAAGTTAAACATGATACTTAACAGTCAACGAGCCGTCTTCAATAAAGCGGGTTTAGGGTATAAACCGAATAATAAACAAAAACTTCTTAGTAACTTCTTTGTTAAAGCTGGGAAAACAAAATCTAAGAAAATAACCTGCTTTTGTTGTGGTACAGTAGGCCATAAAGCAAATGTATGTAATTTTAGGAAAAGTAAAACTAAAAGAAAAATTAAAAGGGTATGGGTTCCAAAAGGAACCAACTTGACTAACCATGAAGGACCCAAGAAAACTTGGGTACCTAAGATGACATGATTTGCTTGTGTAGGAGTGTCTTGCAGCCAAGGTCAACAAAAATTGCTGGTATTTGGATAGTGGCTGCTCAAGGCACATGACGGGTGATAAAGACCAATTTTTCACCCTTGAAGCTAAGAAGGGAGGTGCTGTGACATTTGGAGACAACAACCAAGGTCACATCATTGGTATTGGTAAAGTTCAAATCACCCCTTCTACTTTTATAGATAATATTAGATATGTTGATGGTCTTAAGCATAACTTGTTAAGCATTAGTCAATTATGTGACAAAGGATATGATGTTATGTTTAAACCATCACTATGCATTATAACAAATACTAATGATAATAGTTTAGTTTTTAAAGGGATTAGACGTGGAAATGTATATGTGGTAGACCTAGAAGACCTTGCAAAATATAACCAATGTTTAGTTGTTAATGAAACTAAAGATAATGATGCTAGTTGGTTATGGCACCGTAAGTTAGGTCATGCAAGCATGGACACAATAACTAAATTAGTTAAAAGAGATTCCGTGATAGGTTTGCCAAAGTTAAAATTTGAAAAGAACAAAATCTGTGAAGCATGTCAATTTGGCAAACAATCTAGGAATTCTTTTAAACCCATAAAATGTGTCTCTACCTCTAGGCCTCTAGAATTATTACACATGGACCTATTTGGTCCAACTAGAACAACAAGCCTAGGTGGAAATAAATATGGTCTAGTCATAGTAGATGATTACTCTAGGTACACATGGGTCATGTTTCTAGCACATAAGGACCAAGCATTTTCCATGTTTAAAAAGTTCCATAAGGAAGTAACAAATGCTAGAGAGTCTTCAGTCATAGCCATTAGAAGTGACCATGGTACCGAATTCGAAAATCAATTATTTGATGAATTTTGTAGTAAAAAGGGGATAACCCATAATTTTTCTGCACCTAGGACACCACAACAAAATGGAGTTGTGGAAAGGAAAAATAGAACACTAGAGAAAATGGCTAGAACGATGTTATGTGAAAGTAACCTCCCTAAGTACTTTTGGGGAGAAGCCATTAATACTTCTTGCCATATATTAAATAGAGTTCTATTAAGACCCATCATAAAGAAAACACCTTATGAACTGTGGAAAAACAGAAAACCAAAGGTTAACTATTTTCATGTTTTTGGATGTAGGTGTTTTGTACATAATAATGGGAAAGATAATCTAGGGAAATTTGACCCTAAATCTGATGAAGGAATATTCTTAGGTTATTCTACAACTAGTAAAGCCTATAGAGTCTTTAATAAAAGAACCCTAGTTATAGAAGAATCTATACATGTTGTTTTTGATGACTCTAGTGACATCTCCTCTAGTAAGAAAGCCAATCTTGATGATGATATTGAAATACTTGAAGAAAAGATAGATGAGGTGGGATTACAAGATGGTAATCAAAAGTTGATTGAAGGAGAATCATCAAACCAAGAGCCTATAGTGGATCATGGGCTAACTAAAGTTTGGAGGTATGCTCACGGGCATCCTAAGGAACTAATTCTAGATGATCCATCACAACCGGTTAGGACTAGAGCATCTCTTAGAAATTTGAATAACCATCTAGCTTTTGTTTCACACTTTGAGCCCAAACATATAGAAGAAGCCGAAAATGATGTAAATTGGATAAATGCAATGCAAGAAGAACTAAACCAATTTACTAGAAACAAAGTGTGGGATCTAGTAGAGAGACCTTCTGAATATCCAATAATAGGTACAAAATGGATATATAAAAATAAACTAGATGAAAATGGAATTGTTATAAGGAATAAGGCTAGACTAGTAGCAAAGGATTATAATCAAGAAGAAGGCATAGATTTTGATGAAACCTTTGCTCCCGTAGCTAGACTTGAGGCGATTAGACTTCTATTAGCATATGCATGCTCTAAGGACTTCAAGCTATATCAAATGGATGTAAAAAGTGCTTTTCTAAATGGGTTTATTAATGAGGAGGTGTATGTAGAACAACCTCCTGGTTTTGAAAATCATCAATACCCTAATCATGTGTATAAACTGAACAAAGCGCTTTATGGACTAAAACAAGTACCTAGAGCATGGTATGAGAGACTTAGTAAATTTCTATTAGAACATGAATTCTTTAGGAAAAATGTAGACACAACATTATTTCTGAAAAAGCAAAACAAAGATATGTTATTAGTATCGATTTATGTTGATGATATCATTTTCGGTGCTACTAACAATCGCCTCTGCGAAGAGTTTGCTGATTTGATGCAGAGTGAGTTTGAGATGAGCATGATGGGAGAGCTGAATTACTTCCTAGGGCTTCAAATCAAACAATCTGAAGGAGGCATCTTCATCAATCAAGCAAAATATATCAAGGAGATGCTCAAGAAGTTTGATATGGAGGGAAACAAGTCAATCAGCACCCCCATGAGCTCATCATGCAAGTTAGACCAAGATGAATCAGGTAAATCTGTAGATCAAAAACTTTATAGAGGTATGATAGGTTCTTTACTGTATCTTACTGCAAGTAGGCCTGATATTATGTTTAGTGTGTGCATGTGTGCTAGATATCAGGCTAATCCTAAAGAATCACACCTAGCTGCAGTTAAGAGAATCTTTAAATACTTAATTGGAACTAAGAATATAGGGCTGTGGTACTCTAAAGAATCTAGCCTAAACTTAATAGGGTACACAGATTCAGACTTCGCTGGATGTAAGCTTGATAGAAAAAGTACCAGCGGGTCTTGTCAATTTCTAGGAGAAAACCTAATCTCATGGTTTAGCAAGAAACAAAACTCGGTTGCATTATCCACTGCAGAAGCTGAATATGTTGCAGCCGGGAGTTGTTGTGCTCAAATCTTATGGATTAAACAACAATTAGAAGATTATGGCATTAAACAAGATAAAATTTCCATTAATTGTGATAACACAAGTGCCATAAATCTAACTAAAAATCCAATTCAACACTCAAGAACTAAACACATTGAGATAAGACATCACTTCATAAGAGATCATGTATTGAATGGTGATGTGTCACTCCAATTTGTGTGTACTGATAATCAATTAGCAGACATTTTTACAAAACCCCTAAGTGAAGAGAGGTTTAGTGTGCTTAGAAGGGGATTAGGAGTGATTGATCCATCCTAGTGGGAGTTTTCCACTAGATTAATTGATTTTGATGATTAGAATGTGGTTAAAATAGAGTTTCTATTCAATGATCATCAAATCAGATCCCAATTAGGTGATTTTCCCTCATTTGGCACGGTTATAGCATGATTTTTAGGTGCGTGCCAAGGTTAGAGACGACTCGAGTAAGTTTCAGAGCCGGCTCCTAAGGGGGAGTCGACTCGCGCATTTGCGGGAGTCGACTCGCAAAGATGGCAGCTGAGGGGGAGTCGACTCGCACACTGTCGGGAGTCGACTCGAAGTCTACATGCGCTAACAGAGAGTCGACTCGCGCATATTCTGGAGTCGACTCGAGGTCGAGTCGACTCGCGACTCAAGGGAGTCGACTCGCAGTCGGGATCCGACTTTTTAACCCTAGGTTTGTCGTTTCGCAAACACTTTTCCTCAAGCCGCCACTGTTCACAAAGCCCTAGAGCCGACTCCTAGGTCATCCCCGATCGTCTCCAAGCCCTTTTCCCGTCGATTCTTCGCCGGACATTGAGTTTCCGTCCGTTCCTAGGTCATTTTCGGTCCGTCCCGAGCTTTCTCTGTCGGTTCTTCACCGTCCTCTAGGTATTTTTCTTTCCGTTTAAGTCAAGATGCCTCGTAAGACCGTCGTTAGGAAGAGGTCCCGTCCCGAGGCCGGTCCCGAGCGACGCTCCAAGGCGCGGCACGATCCCGCGAGGCAACCACCTCCGGATCGTTCCCCGCCTAGGGTGGTTCTCGTTAGGCCGTTGGCCGGGAAGGCCGTCACCTCCGGGAGGTTTGTCGATTTCGACTATCTCTCCCGGGAGGGGTTCACCATAGGCGATAGGCTTAGAGCCCAGGGCCTAGAGTACTTCCTCACCTTGGACCTTCCCACCTATCCTGGCCTAGTTCAAGAGTTTTACAGTACCGTCCATCGGGGAGATGGAGGTATCGAGGGTACGGTAGTAGGTGTCCCGTTGCGTGTCACAGAGGACCTCATTGCCCATATCCTTCACCTTCCATTAGTAGGGGTGGCTCCCGCACACCCTGAGGATAGAGTTGCAGCCCTTACGGTCGTCTTAGGGCATCCACCTCAGTCCCCCCTAGATGAGGTATCTGCTAGCTCACTTCCTATTGAAGTGAGAATCCTTTTGAGCATTCTGTCCAGGTCCATCTTCCCTAAGACAGGGAGATTTGATTTTGTGAATGAGAGAGACTTAGCTATTATGTCTTATATCCTTCAGGACACCCCGATCAACTTCTCAAAGCTCATTTATAGGTATATGTGTGAGCCCCTAGATAGACCTAGGCTCTCACTCCCATACGGGATGTTATTCACTCTTCTTTTTAGGCAGTACGAGATTCCCATTCCTGAGAGGGAACCCTCTCGTGCCTTGCGATGGACTGAACGCTTGTGTACGGGGACTATGCACAGGATGGGATTTCGGAAGAGAGAAGGGATCTGGGTTAGGAAGTCTACTCTCACTGCTCAGACCACCAGACCATCACCCAGTCCTGAGCCAGATTCAGACTACCCAGACCTTCCAGACCATCCAGACCTCCCATCCACTCCTCCTGCTCCTACCACCTTTGCCGGACCTTCCTCCTCAGCTACACCATCTATGGAGGTTCGGATTGATCCAGAGCAGCTCCGGGAGCTGCGGCAGGACGAGATCTGAGGGACGAGCTGCTTCGGGAGCTCCGAGGTGCGGTGCCTGCTCCCACTCCTGCACCCGTATCTTCTCAGTTGGTCCCTTCCTTGACAGCCGTGACTGACATGACGGCTCATGTACGGGAAGAGATCTACAATATCCGGAGTTTGGTCCAGGCCCAGTTCCACAGCATGAGTGAGGTCACGAGCTCCACTCGACAGATGCGAGAGGAGATAGGTCGTGACATGCACACCACCACCGAGGGGGCCGAGCGCTTGTCGAATGTACTCATCGACAAGCTGGACGCACTTCAGACATCGGTGACTGGGCTTCAGGCGTCGGTGACAGAGCTCTCCACTACACATAGCAGAGCCACCACGTCTATCATCGCACAGCTTGGCCATGTGACAGATGCAGTCACCCTCCTCATGGAGCAGAGCCGATTGAGAGGAGGAGCCACATCCTCGAGAGGAGGAGCCACATCCTCCAGAGGAGGAGATGCATCCTCGAGAGGGGGAGCCTCATCCTCGAGGAGGCCATAGATGTTTTTGTGTTTTGTCTTGTTTTGCTTTACTTATTGTATTCTCAAATGTATTCACATTCATATCAATACAATGAGTAGACATTTTATCTTCAATTATGTGCCATTTGATGTGCCATTTGTTGATTGTGCCATTGATTGTGTGTGATTACCTCCTTTTTGGTATGATGACAAAAAGGGGGAGAAATCTGTATAAAATATGGTAAAATATGTAAAAGGGGAGAAATATTAAAAAAAAATATGTAAAAGAAATCAATGGAAATAAATAAAACGATAAACTCTTAAAAACACACATAAATTTGTTCTAAGTGGATTCGGTACCTCGAGGCTCATTATCTCTCTTTTGGGGCTCCTAATGGAGTAATCTCCAGAATCTATTCAAGGGATATTCGGAGATTAGCTGAATCCTACTCAAGAACAAATTGACAGATTTTTCCTCTAAAAAGATAAAATTCAGTTCAAAAAAAAAAAACTTCAAAGCATGAAGAGGAAATTCAGAAAATCAAAATATAGTTGAATGCATATGTTGAGGGGGAGAATCTGAATTTTAATCAAGCTAAATCATTAATGACATATAAGCCAAACAATTGATTGCATAATATGAAGGCTTATATAATTCCAAATGAAAGGGGGAGCTTTAACTCCGAAATTTAATGTTTCACTCCTTTCAAACTTGGATAAATTAAATTATCAGATATTTGAATTCATTTATGAATTTTACTTCATTGTTTTATGAGCAATTCATTTTACATATACTCAAAGTTTTGTCATCATCAAAAAGGGAGAGATTGTGGAGTGATTGATTAAAACCCCATTTGATTTTGATGAGCTCAAAGCAATTGAGTATATCTTATGATTACTAATGAATTCAATTGAGTGTTTCAGTGAAAATCCTGTCCAAGTGTTTCTAGACTTGGTTCATAGTATTTTGGATAAGTTAAGAAGTCTGCATGAACCAATGTCTGAGACTCGAGTCGACTCCCGAGTATCACGAGTCGACTCCAAGCGTATCAAGTTCACTGGCACGAGCTCGAGTCGACTCCAGACTAGTACGAGTCGACTCCGACTGAGAACAGAAAGAAGAACAGAAAGCCTCATCTCAGAACCTGTCAACGAGTCGACTCCTGAAGTGCGCGAGTCGACTCCAATGTTCAACGAGTCGACTCCAGGGTAGTAAGAGTCGACTCCAAGAGGTACACAAAGAAAAGTCAGAGAGCAGTTTTCGGGTCTGAGATTCGAGTCGACTCCAGTGGAATGCGAGTCGACTCCGATGGTTGGCAGGTCGACTCCAAAGAAGGTAAGAGTCGACTCTCAGAGGAACACAAGGAAAAAGCCAGAGAACGATTTTCGGACTCTGAGATTCGAGTCGACTCCCGCGGTACACGAGTCGACTCCGAGACTGAGCGACCATCAACAGACAGAAGATCATGTTACTGCCTCTGAGATTCGAGTCGACTCCCAGACAGCTCGAGTCGACTCCAAGACAAGCTTCACGTCAAAAGGCAGAAGACCAACTTTCAGAAACTGAGAGCCGAGTCGACTCCAAGGAGGTTCGAGTCGACTCCAAGACTGGATGAGCCAAACGACAGAGAATCGAGAGTTCGGGCTCTGAGATTCGAGTCGACTCCCAGGACAGTCGAGTCGACTCGAGTGGACAAAATTCAAATTTGGATCCACGGACTTCAGTGGATGAGCCGACTCCAAAAATTGCCAGGTCAACTCCAGAAGTTGGCGAGTCGACTCCAGGTCAAGACGAGTCGACTCCCAGTCAAGACGGCAACTTTAATTCAAATTTGGAACAGTTGCCGAGTCGACTCCGGAAAAGCATGAGTCGACTCCTGCTACAGACGAGTCGACTCCTGATCGCGCGAGTCGACTCCAACCCACCAACGGTCATATTGTCAGGCTGCGCAGAGTGTGCAGAACGGCTAGAAAAAGCAGAGTAACGGCTAGTTTCCGTGGGGGTTGGCATAAATAGCCACAGAGGACTGTAGCAAGGCAGAGAACAGACATTCCACTCCAAGCATTCAAGTTTTCAAGCTCTCCAAGTGCTCTTAAACGAAAAAGGGGAGATCTGCATTTACTGCTCCAACAACTTCTTCCCAACAATCAAAGCTTCCTCCTCCTGCATTCAAGTCGACCACTCTTTCAAGAGGAGACCGGAGTTCCAGAAGCCATACCTCTTCACCAGCTTAAAAGCGTTTGAGGGCTTCTAACTCCTTTACGATTATATTGTCTTAAATCTGCTTTTTGAGAAGCTATTTTCTGTTTTCTTCTATCTCTTGTATTTACTTGATTCAATCGGGGGATTGAATCAAGGGGTTTAAGGTTGGTTGGTGAGCCAAGTTAAAACCAACATGTGTAAGGGTTTGATTGTGAGCCCGGGAAAACAATCGGGGTTGGTTCTAGTCGGTGAGCCTGGGAAAACCGACCGAGTTCGTTGTGAGCTCGTAAAACAACAAGTTTGGTTGTGAGCTTGCAAAACAACCGGCTGTAATCCAAGGGGGTTATAGTGAAATTCCCAAGTGAGACTTGGGGAGTGGACGTAGGAGCAAGGGTTAGCTCCGAACCACTATAAAACTTTGTGTTTGTAGTGCATTGTCTCTCATCTTCTTCCCCGCACATTACTCACATCACTAGGCTTTAATTAAATAACTTGCTATAGTTTTTAATTAATCATCCACAAAGTTTTAATTAGCCAAATTATATTAAAAACCCAATTCACCCCCCCCCCCTCTTGGGTTGTCTATCTGGGCAACAGAAAGAAATCTTAAGTCCTTTACTTAGGATTCGATATGACACTGCCTGCCACTACAAACTATTGTTGTTTAGATGCTATTGTTGCTTTCTAGACTAATAAAGAAGAAATTATGTCCAAGTACAGACTCTCATTTGTTGCCTTCCTACTATAAAATAAAATATTACAAAAAACTATACTCTAACATATACTAATTCCTAACTAATTGATAAAAAATAGACATCCAATTCGACAAAATAATTTTTATTTGATTTTTCAAACGATAATTTTACCCCATAAAATCAAAATCTACTCCAAAATTGAACACCTAGTTCAAAAATTAAACTCAGTTACCAAACTAATTGTTATAACCTAATCTAATCAAGCAACTCGTCTATAACCCATCTTTTTTGATGAATGTGTCACAATCAAAAATAACTTAAAATAAGAAGGTATTGGAATATACTTTATAGAAATACATAAATGACATACCAAGCATCCTTAAGTACAAATATCAATTATTGCTATGATAGGCTATTCTATATTGTACCTAGAATGTTGCATGTTGAATGCAATTAGTTGAAAATTCTAAGATATGTACGAGCCAAAACAAACAATATATTTATAAATTGTCTAGATGAATTTCTATAAAAAATTTGAGTTTTGTAGTAGTATAGATACTTAAAAAAGAATTAATTGTACAATTAAATCTTGTCCCTTAGTTATACAAAGGATAAATAGGTGGTTTGTTAACCAATACTATCCATTATTATTAAGGGGACCCTAATGCATGAGGTTCCTCCCACTATAAGGTATGGAGAGGGTTAGATATATACAGCCTTACCCTTGTGTGCAGAGGCGTTGCTTCCGTATTTTTAACCTATGGAACCTAAAGTCATAATGGAGTAATCTTATACCATTACACCAAGACTCGCCCTCTAAATCTGTTGTGACTAAAAAAAAATGAAACCTAGGACTAGTATCTCTCTCACTATTATAGATCTCTATTCACCATCTATCATTATGTATCAACCTATCATAGCTAAGGATGAAACTTCTATACAAGACAATAATATGGAAAGAAACAGATTGAAATGCAAATTTTAAGTAGAAGACAAGTTGAATCAGAGCGAAAAATTTTGATACCTTAAAATTATTGGAGTAAGGAGAAAAGATTAAAACTTCATAGAATCACAAATTGAACATAGGAAAGAACATTCATAGAGGACTCAAACGTTTAACCACAAAAATTAAAAAGGAAAGGGTGAGGGATGGGAAGAAGGAGGGAGGAAAGAGCAAGATCATGGGATTTCAAAAAGGGGTGTGTTGATTATGTAAGAGGAATTAGCAAAAGTGCTTGTTAAGCAAAAGAGATAAGGAAGGGAGATGTGACAAGAAGAGAGAGAGATAGGAAGATAAGTATTTCAAATGAAAGAAGAAATACATGGGATTTGAGAAGAGGAGGTGCTAAGGATTGGAGATATTAGGAAGTAGATACTAGTAGCCTTCACCTCCTCTTTCTATCCTACACGAGACATTGAGTCTCTCTCATTGAATATTGATGGCCCTTGTCTTTCATCCCCTTCTTAAATTCCAAAGTCTCCATCATAAAAAGTACGAGCAAGAGCATGAAAGAAAATAGGGACAAAATAGATTTGGCATAAAAAAAAACATTGAATTTATAAAAAGTTACATATATTTTGCCACTTGTAATCAATAATTGTGGCATATTATTAGTACCATTGGACTAGAAAAATAGAACTATGCTATTGGCTTCAAAAATATGAACATCCAGGAAAAATATTTATCAAACCAAAAGTCAAAGAAATTAACAACTAATATACCAAATCAATTAGTAGTATGCTCTAACTCAAACCAAAGTTTCAATCTTAAAATAACATTATTAAATTTGAAAGATTGACTCTTCTTACAAGGTCCTTTCAAACATGATGTAAAAGTCAATAAAAGTAGAATACCTTTAAGATTCTTTAAAATCGATAGTCACACAATCTTCAGAGGGTGTGGGCCTAGGAGAACCATCAATCGGCAAAAAGTTGAGATAAAGAATACAGCCTTCATAGCAACCATATTCAACAAGGCTGCGCTGATCTTCCTTCATCAGACAACCATTGTTATGCGTGAGCAAAAGCCTACTTTCTTCAAATTCCTCTTTCTTTGCGATCTCTCTCTTCAAACCACTAACAGTTTCTTCATCTCCCACCTCTATATAGAAAAACCTACCAGTGAGTATCTCTATTCCCAATCTCATCTTGTCCTGCATTTCTTGGACTCTGTTGACCTTTTTATAGAGGGGTCTATCCTTAGTGCAATCTACTTATTGAGACATATGGCAATCATGCTCCACTTTATATCACGACCATATCAAATAAGATTTTTAGTAGATATATACTTGGAATATTATTAATTATAAACTAAAATATTATAATTCATTAATTTTTGGTAATTGTTATTAGGATTTATTTAGTAACTTTGAATTTCTATATATCTAATTGGCAAGGCCAAAATAGGGTGCATCGAATAATGCAAATTAATAAAGAATGTGTAAACCTAATTTTTTTTTGTCATTCAAAAAATGATATGTCATCCTTATTAGGATAAGCACCACAAGAAAGTTTTGTACGAAATAACTTTCAATAGATGTTATTTTTGCAATTAACTGCCATAACTATTTGTTTGAATACTTAGAAGGACATTATTCATATAGAAATCTATTAGTAGCCACTGTCCAAAGGTAGTTATTGCTAAATTTAACCATTTCCTCAGTTGCAAAAATTCTTCTAGGTATGTTTTTCTTTTTACTCGCTCTATAAGGTCTAACGTGCTCCAAAATTTATTTTGGTCTAATTAATCATTTTATGTGATTTTTTAAGCTACCGATGTATAAAATACGACTAATGAAGGTTTATCTAATTTCTTTCTTTTGATCTAGTTCCTCTTTGGTATTTCTTTTAATTTTCTTTTTAGTGCAATCACTTGGTGAATTGTAAAGTCCTCATGATCGAGATACAAAGGAACCATTTTCTCATTGAGTTTGCCATAAACCTCAATTAGCCAATAGTTTGAAAATTTGGAAACATACTTAGTACATGATTTGGTGTTTACATGAAAATATAGCTTATCATGTCTTAATCATAAGAAAAAAAGATTACATCATGATTCCTATTTAAAATTTTTAGCCTAACTCTTTGAAAAGAAAGGTTGTCAGGACATCTAACCGAAGCCTAGTCAACTGGGAACTTTACTAACCTATTTTCAAAACAAAAGGTAAAGTTTTTAAAACAAGGATTTTTTGCATGGATACCCTTCTAAATATCGAATTTTGCGTGAATACCCTTCCAAAATTGATATTAGCATTTATACCCTCGTAAAATACTTGTTTTGCTGTTCTACCCTTTTTTATTCTTATTTTTGCATATATACCCTTGTCATCTAACGCCGTAAAAAAATTAGCGGTTTCAAATTAAAATGACTAAAATACCCTTAATGGTTAGGCGTACAAATAAAAATTTTTATAAGGGTATACAAGCAAATAGTAACTTTACAAGGATATTCATACAATTTTCTATATTTAGAAGGGTATATATGCAAAAAAAACTTAGTAGATGAAAAGAATTGAGATACATTTATTAATGTGATAGCCTTTATAATCCTGTATTTATTAGGAAATGCATTTGGTTCTATGACGAGAGGCCTGTTTCTTTATCATGAATATAACAAAAATATATAATAGGATTTATTCTCAAATAAAATATATGGTATGCAGCTAGAAACCAAAAAATAGAGCTTCAATATAGGTTCACAGTAAAAAATAGGAATGAAATAAAATTAGCTACAATAATCATTATTGTTCTTCGAACACTTGTAATGATTTTTTTTTGGTTCAGATTAATAAAAGAAAAATAGTATAAATCAATGAAAGGGAAGAGAGGGTAACATGATATTGAAATATTTTTTTATAATCAACAGATAGGAGAGATATGATAGATTTGAAAGATAGATCGCACCAAAAGATAAGTTTTGCGGTTAGAAGAATTTTTGTTTATCATAGGTTGGATTACAGAACTGGGAGGAATAAGAAGGAGATCGCGAGCGAGCTGCATCGCGAACGCCCGTGATCAGGATCCTGATACGCGGGGGGCGGGGGGGAAGCCCACAGGGGGTGGGGTGGGGATGCCGAGCGGCGGGGGGAAGCCCGCGGGGGTTGGGGAAGCCAGGCGCGGTGGTTGGGAAGCCCGGGGGGACGGCGGGGGGGAGCTCACAGGGGGGACGGCGGGGGGTGAGGGGAGAACGGCGGGGGCGGAGCTCGCGGGGGGTGGGGGAGACGCGCCGCGCGGGGGAGACGAAGGGGAGGAGCTCGCGGGGGATGGGGAAGACGCGCCGCGCGGGGGGCGGGGAGCACGCGGGGGGGACGGCGGAGGCGAGGAGCTTGCAGGGGATGGGTAAGACGCGCCGGGGGGGGGGGTTGGAGTGGTGTAAGGATTATAACATCATTTCAAAATTTAATTTTATTTTTAATTAATATAAATATTATTTTTTAACACCGTTAAAATAACTGTTATATTAGGAGTATTTGTACAGTAACAGAGTTTTACAAGGGTATACATGCAAATATTAATTTTGAAAGGATATTCACGCAAAATCTAATATTTAGAAGGGTATCCATGCAAAAAGCCCTTAAAAACAATATGGTTAATATTCATGTTCGACCATGCATATAAATAAGGATTCTTTGCACATAAACATTTACAAATCTAACTTATTGAATATCCACCCCGAAAGTAACTATTTACATACGCACCCCTCAAACATCCTGGTTTTGAATGGATGCCCCTCCTATTAGATGTTTGGCTAATAATTCTAATAAATAACCCTTCCGAATATCATTTGGCATAATTATCCTTTTATGTTAACATCCCTGCATTTGTTATATATTCCTCAAGAATATTATTGTAAGGGTTGATAAAATTATTTTATTCTTAAAATGATTACTTCTCAACACCGTCAACTAAAAATATAACCGCTTATGTATTCATGCAAAAATATGATGTTTTAAGAGATACATATGCAAATAGTAATTTTCGAAGGCTAAAAATACAATAAGCTATTTTTGTAAGGGTAATGAACAAAAAAAAAAGGATAAAAAGGGAAGAAGAGGAATAACATGACAAGAGAAGAAAATGATCTTTTTAATGAGTAGAGCAAGAACAAGAGGAATGACATGAGAGTGGGCCATTGAACAACTAGGCAGCATATTGAAGGCTTGCTAGTAGTAGAATAGGTATTGGAAAGCTTCATAAGAGCCTCCAGTTGGTGATACATATGCGAAGGAGGAGGTTCCGAGGTAAGAAGAAATAGGGAAAGGAATAAGCAAAGTAAAAGCATCTTGTAAGTTATGTATTTTCACTTTCAATTTATGTAAAATAAAAAATTATTTCAGTATAATAGTGAAAATAAGGTAATGAAAGAAAGTACAAATCAAAAAAAAGTTATTTTTTTTTTCTAATATAAGTCTACTCTCCTGCTATGTAAGTAATCTATGCTTGACAAGTGCATAGGTAGACCGCCTAGGCACCTATACAGCACTCTTAACAACACTATCAAAAAGAATGTAAAGCATTTTGGCCAAAGTTTTCAAGAAAGGTTATTTCTGCAATTAACTCCTATTAGTAGTAATTTGGACACTTAAAAGTAAGATAGTCATATCGAGAACCATTGTTACTAACTAACAAAGATAGTCATTTCTGCAATTGCGTATCCCTTTTACTATAAAAAGGAAAAGTAGGCTTTATTCGGGCTCTAGATGCACTATCTACTAGACAATTGATATCGATAACCACATGGACAAGGCTTCTAAATCTATCCATTATCTTTTACTTTTCTCTTTTTCCTCCCCCTCCTTGGTGTAGACCTAATTAACTCTAGAGTTTATTTTAGTTTTATCAATCATTTTGTGTTGTGTTTTAAATGATTTGATGTATCAATGATGTATGAAATTGGACTATATGAATGTTGTTTTGTTTCATTCTTTTGATCTAGTTCTTTTCCTTGGTGGTCCTGATTTTTCTTGTTAGTTTAACCACTTGGTGGATTATGAAGTCCTTATGATCGAGTTACTGGATTTTTACAAGGGCATATGGATTGCTAAGAAAATGTTGCCAGTTGTATAATATTGTTTATCAAGTCTAATTTACATTGGTGACCCTTTTGCTATTAGCTTAAGCTTTTGCAATCTGACATATTATTATCATGGTATCATAACTTTAGATTTTCTAGAAATCATGAGTTAAAATCCTTAAAATACAACCTTCCTAAAATTCGAACCCATAACCTCCTCCTAGAATATGGTTCTGAACATAATGGTAGATTGTCCAATGTGCATATCTTTATACAAATTGATATGACTAATTATGTAGACTTGAGGACAGGTATTATAATATACAAGGCTACCATTATCTTGTTAGAAGTATATAATTTTCTTTCCTCATTTTTAAAATCTTCTATTTTTTTATTGATTTATTTTTTTATATTTGTTGTAATACCATTATGCAGATTTTAGAATAAAAGTTTCAAATGCTCCCATCTCCCTTCCAATTTCTATTCTGTTGTAGAGAAGGATATGCCTAGCAAGTACAATCAGTTGGACCACACCAAGCCTCGTAGGAGCCAATGCATTCATAGATGAAGATCACAGCAATATTAGCTTCTCGCCAATGACTTTTCCATTAAAGACTATGTGAAGTTTATCCTACACTTTTCTCTTCTTGTTCATTGTGCTTCTCTCTATATAACTACGACTGTTGTGTGCATTGTTCGTGTTGAAGCCTCATTGCTTCATGGTACTCGAACTTTGATATAAATAGATGGCTGGTGGTCGGAAGAAGAAATAGAGATAGAACCAAAATTAGAATCAGTCTAGGGCTGATGTTCATGAAGAGCCACATTGATGAAATGAATACCAAGATATTGAGATAGAAGAATTGATAAGGTAAGTAGATCTCTCGACCATGTTTTTGGCTTTTGTCGAGGATCGAACTTCTTTAGACCACACTATGAAGATGATTATGTTGATGATCATGTTGAGGATCGCGTTACATAGCCATCTGATTTGACAATCCAATCCTTGAAGGAGTTATACGTTAGGGACCTTTCGGATGGGGTGACAAAGATACTGGATTGGTTGAACACCTTCGCATGCATCATTGAATACAAGGATGTGTCCTAGAAGAGAAGAAGGTGAAGCTGGTATCCTGAAAATTTAGAGACCAAGCTTTAGCTTGGTGGGAGCAATTCTAGAAAAGATCATGAGTGGAGGGGCAAACCACACAGCATCTACCTTTCAACTATACCCAAAACTTGTACCAACGCCTCTAGAATTTTCAACATGGCAACAGATCTATTGTGATTACATTGAAGCACACTATCAGTTCATTGCTAGAAACAAGTTTATGGTGATGGAGCAATAGATGACCATATACATAGGTGGGCTGCACCAATCAATCCAAGACACCCTCAATTTGCACTTGGACTGTGCATGAGGCATATGATCATGCTATTATTGAAGAGAAGCAGCAAAACCAAAGGATGTTCCAATCTATTGGACAAGATAGTAGATCAAAAGAGATGCATGGAGCTGATGTTTAAAGAAATCCTAGTCGGGGAAGACCTGATATCCTACCATGCCGAGGTGGCCAAAAAGACTCAAGATAGTGGTTCAAATCTCCGTTGTTACAGTTATGGAAAGATAGCTCATACATGAAATAAGTGCACAAAAGGTCAATTTTTCCTCCAAAATAATAGCTATTAGTTGAAGGTAATG
Source organism: Phoenix dactylifera (assembly GCF_051530095.1). NCBI lineage: Eukaryota > Viridiplantae > Streptophyta > Magnoliopsida > Arecales > Arecaceae > Phoenix > Phoenix dactylifera. The sequence goes on along the minus strand of NC_143192.1, from coordinate 4,568,242 downwards.
AAGGATCTGATGTACATGAGGACGATATGGGCCCAACCTATGATGAAGTTGACAATGTAGGAGATGAAGGGGATTGAAGGGAGATATTGATAAGTCGCTTGTTATCAGAAATAGTCTTATGGCTATGTTTGCAAGGTCGTAATGAATAGGGAAAGCTAGGAGAATGTCGCATCTCAAGAGGCTATTACAAAGTAACTCTACATATAGAGAAGCATCCTTGGCCTTATAAGCTTTCTTGGTTCCAGAACGGAAGTGATATAACCATAGATAGTGGATGTTTGGTATTGTTTTCGATTGAGTAAAAGTATTTTGAAGAAGTTCGGTGATATGTAGTTGCCATGGATGCATGGCACCACAGTTTCGATGATTTCGCAGTTTGATGGCACCAACCATTGATTGTTAGAAGGGAAAGTCTTTCCAATGGACACCAGAGGGCCGTCGAGCTTGGACAAAATCAAAATCAAGAGATTTGAGCCACACCAGTCTTTAGCTCTTCCTAATTTCAATGAAGTTTTGTGGTGGAGTGTGATGCTTCTTCAAAGGAAGTTGGACCTATATATTCTCAGTCAAGAAGGAAGGCACATAACATTCTTCATTGAGAAGCTATATTCACCTACTCATGATGCTTAATTTTATGTGGTTGTTCAAGCTCTCTGGCATTAGAGGCTTTGACATCAAGTGTTTATTCTACTCATCGATCAGGAGACTTTGAGGAATGTTCAAGGGAAGGATATGCTGGGTAATCGGTGTGTGAGTTAGGTGAATTTTCTGTCTGCAGGAGTACCACCTCCAAAGCATAGGTTAGGATCTTTGAATTGGGTAGTTTTTTGCTTCTAGGAGGAGGGCATGACTGCTTACTGTCATGAAGGTCCGAGCGATTGGTTTGGACTCTTTCAGAGATTCGTATGCAGAGGACCAGTGTTTAAAGAGCTTGATGGCTGAAGTGTAGTCTTGCAAGAGGCCTTGACTACAAAGTAAAAGATGGTCATATATTTAGAGGAGTCCGGCTTTGCATTCCAAACTGCTCATTGAGGGAGAAGATCATTGAGGGGCTCCATGGACAAGGTCACTTCGGCAAGGACTAAATATTTGCTTATTGAAATTTCTTGTTTAGCTTAATTCTAGTTAAGTACAGTCATCTAATGGCATAGTCATAGCCATTAGTGGGGATTTAAATAGCCACTCTAATGTTGTCGATTGGTAACCACAATTCGAACATGATTTTTCTTCTAAAACTCCTTCTATAGTAATATATATTTATCTCAAATCTAGTGGTGCCTATGAGTCTTGGTTTGAGGGGACCCCAGAGCACTATAATATCCATCAATTTGAAATTCAAATTTGAACCAGTCAAATTTAAAAATCTAATCAAAAACATGTCGAAACTGGCATCCTTACTACCACCAACGATTAAACACCATCTATCATGCCCTAACATGATACTGCCGACAGGGTAGACACCTCGCAAGGCTCAGCCTTGTAAAGTATCTCAAGCCTAATCTATCAATCAACTAAATACAATGTCAGCTAGACAAAGATATATATGGAAAGGATCTAAATAACTTCCTGCACATAACCTAGCTTAAGGTCTATGAGCATCCAAATCATAAAGTAATAAAAAAAATATATTTAACACAAGCATAACGATACCAACATTTGGTATGGATTAAATAATAGTTCCACATGATGATATAATACCAGTCGAACAACTACAATACAAGGTTCTGACCAACAAGGTCTCAAATGAAAGAAAGTTTGATAATACTCCAACTGCATCCTCGAGACAACTGAGTTTTACTGATTCGTTCATCTGGAAAAGAAGAAAGCTATAAGCTTAACAACGAATAAATTCTTAATTGTACACACTTCAATTTAAAGAGAAATTCACCCATTTAAAAAAAAAGCCCAATTCAATATACATTTTGTTTTATTAAAATAACAAGTATAGAAGTATGATAATACATAAATAATGGCTATGCATATAATATGAAGATTACCACTAACTCAATAGCTAAAATAATTTACAATTTCCAAGTTTGGACATGTTTAAATAATACATCATGATAAATAACTTATTTAACTTTCAGTTTGTTGTCCATTTTCTTTATGATATTAGGCAACCAATGTCATGATTCACCCTATGTCAAGCATCTTCTGTTACACGATCATGATTTGCCCCATGATAGGCTTCAATCGGTTGTCATGATTTGCCTAATGATAGGCATCAATCAACTATAAAAATGTCACACAAAAATCCATAACAATAGTCCCAATAATAATAACACAATTAAATCTATCAATAAAACTCACTATCAAAAACTCATGAAGTTTTTATTCTATAATCCCTTTTATACATAATTGATCCCATGCCATGTGAACTACATTATGTATACACTCACTAATACAAAGAATGCAACCACTTCAATAAAACATGTAATCAAACTTCCACAAAAAAGTGTCTTATAGGAAAAATACAATTTTAAAATTCTAATAGATTAAAGAGTACATAAAGAGAGAACTTGCCTCAAAAATACTTGTGAACAACAAAAAATATCTCAACACCTCAACATATCAAAATAACAATCCCAATACAAAATTAATTAAATAAATGAGAACTCATATTGTAAGGATCCATGGAGGCATGTGTTTGGTCTCTTATTGGCTATGCACTACGTAGATCTTGGATACTTAATAACATCTTACGACTAGCTTTTTTAGATGAGGCACTGAGTTGTTACAAATTATATCATAGCAGATCAGGCCTATCACCCATATAGACTAAGAGACAGCTGCAACATGGGTCCATTTTAGGTTGACCATAAGTGTTTGTGATTAGATTTGAATAGATTTGGACCATGAGCTTGGCAAGATACCAGGGTTTAAAGAAGGGAGTATGTGAAGATTCATGTGGGCATGTGTTTAGTCTCATATTTATTATCTACTAGGTAAATCTTGGGTACTTATTCAATATCAAAGAACCCAAATAACACCTTTTTGACAAGCATTTTTTAGTAAGATCCTATATTGTTACAAATAGTATCAGAGTAGATCTAACCAATGGTCCATGTGGATAAGAGAACACTGCAGCATGCATCTATTAGGTTGACTACAAGCTAATTGTGGAATTTGTAAATTAGATTTGTGGTACTTATAATTAGATTTGCAATAGATTTAAACTTTTATCCTGATGCAGATGCCAAGGCTTAAACTGAGGGAGTTTTTGAGGACCCTTGTGGGTGTGTCTTTAGTCCTACATTAGATATGAATCGGATAGATCTTAGGTACTTAATAATACCTTAAGGTAGGAATGGCAAGGGGTAGGGTACCTGCAAAATTTGCCTTATCTGTATCTGAATCCATTTAAAATCCTACAGCCCGAACCTTAACAAGTTTTAATTTTAAATCCCAAACCCTTTCCAAATCCTATAGGGCTTTGCTAAATAGATCCTATTAAGGTTCAGGATAGTTTGGGTATCCGAAAATATCTGGCCAGCTGCCATCCTATCTTAAGTCTAGCCTTTCTGGATGGGGTCTAGATTGTTACACATATACTCATAAATATATAGCAAAATAAAGTGATTGCAACTCTATCTACAGTACACTCACACTTCTCATTGAACATTGCACAAGCACCATATAATTAAAATTACCATATCCCAACAATCTATATTTCTATTGAATTGTCCAATCCTACAAATTAATCTTGCCAAGAGATCTTAGTTATATTTTTGATCTCTTGTAGTGATCAAATTAGCCAAAGCTCAAAGCATAAATTCTCGAAGTCACCTTGAAATAGGTATTTTTCATCCTAAATGGATATGTATACATCAAGTTATGTCTCCAAAATCATGCTAAATATAGAACTTATGCCAAATTTTCAGCCCATTTTAACCCATATATTGACCAAATCAATAAAGATTTAGTACAAAAATGTGGGTCCCAAAGTTAGCTTCAAAATGAGCATATATATAAGTTATCCTCAATAGCAATTGCCCAACTTTTAAAAATGGTTATCACATAACAGGGGCTCCTCTCCCTATATTTCCTCAATATGTGATATTCTAGTTCCGCATTCTTGTGAAAGAACTCATAAAAAAGAGCAAGGTAAGATCTGTGAGAAAGAAATGGAAGAGAGATGAGAAAGAGAGTTATGAGAGAGAGATTACAAGGGAGTAGAGAGAGAAAGAGGGCTTGGTTAAGAGGTTATGTGTAAAAGAGAAACGGTAGATTGAAGAGAGAATTATGAGAGAAAAGTGACCATGAGTAGCGGTAGGCAAACGTGTGAACCAAAAGAAACACAGAGAGAGAGGGATAAGGTTGGTTTAGGTTGAGGTTTAGAATCTTCTAATTGGGCTGATCTAATAGGTTGTATTAGTAGGTCATTATCTAGCCATTACACAAGTAATGGTGACCAAGAGAAATCTCCAATCATCAAGCCATTGCCACAAGTCATGGAGCTAAAGAGAGATGAGATGGTAATATGTGTGATAGAAAAAAATATTTTCAACATGAACATGTTGCCTCAAACCACCAAATATTTATGATGGCGAAACTACTATTACCATGGACCCGAGGTTTGCCAAGACAACACATAAGAAAGAAAGAGGAGGAAGGGGGGGAGAGAATAGGGGCGAGGGGAAGAATAGAGAAGGGCACAGGGAGAGAAGGCTTCTCGGCTAAAAAAAAAAATAGCAATGAGGCTAGGGCTAAGGGATGCTTGAAAAGGAGAGGGAGTTGTGGAGTCTCTATGAAAAAACTAGAGAAAGACTATTTAGATTTTATTGTTATATAGATGAAATTATTAAAAAATAATAGTTTGGAGAAAAGCTCCCTCTCTATTCTCCTCTAAACTGCTCTAGAGCATACATGTACGGGCCATGATTAACTATAGGTAGGGGACTATGCAACCATCAATATAGCCAGTTATGGCCAAGTACTTATAATGAAAGAAATCTTAAGTCCTTTACTTAGGATTCGATATGACACTGCATGCCACTACAAACTAATGTTGTTTAGATGCTATTGTTGCTTTCTAGACTAATAAAGAAGAAATTATGTCCAAGTATAGACTCTCATTTGTTGCCTTCCTACTATAAAATAAAATATTACAAAAAACTATACTCTAACATATACTAATTCCTAACTAATTGATAAAAAATAGACATCCAATTCGACAAAATAATTTTTATTTGATTTTTCAAACGATAATTTTACCCCATAAAATCAAAATCTACTCCAAAATTGAACACCTAGTTCAAAAATTAAACTCAGTTACCAAACTAATTATTATAACCTAATATAATCAAGCAACTCGTCTATAACCCATCTTTTTTGATGAATGTGTCACAATCAAAAATAACTTAAAATAAGAAGGTATTGGAATATACTTTATAGAAATACATAAATGACATACCAAGCATCCTTAAGTACAAATATCAATTATTGCTATGATAGGCTATTCTATATTGTACCTAGAATGTTGCATGTTGAATGCAATTAGTTGAAAATTCTAAGATATGTACGAGCCAAAACAAACAATATATTTATAAATTGTCTAGATGAATTTCTATAAAAAATTTGAGTTTTGTAGTAGTATAGATACTTTAAAAAGAATTAATTGTACAATTAAATCTTGTCCCTTAGTTATACAAAGGATAAATAGGTGGTTTGTTAACCAATACTATCCATTATTATTAAGGGGACCCCAATGCATGAGGATCCTCCCACTATAAGGTATGGAGAGGGTTAGATATATACAGCCTTACCCTTGTGTGCAGAGGCATTGCTTCCGTATTTTTAACCTATGGAACCTAAAGTCATAATGGAGTAATCTTATACCATTACACCAAGACTCGCCCTCTAAATCTGTTGTAACTAAAAAAAAATGAAACCTAGGACTAGTATCTCTCTCACTATTATAGATCTCTATTCACCATCTATCATTATGTATCAACCTATCATAGCTAAGGATGAAACTTCTATACAACACAATAATATGGAAAGAAACAGATTGAAATGCAAATTTTAAGTAGAAGACAAGTTGAATCAGAGTGAAAAATTTTGATACCTTAAAATTACTGGAGTAAGGAGTAAAGATTAAAACTTCATAGAATCACAAATTGAACATAGGAAAGAACATTCATAGAGGACTCAAACGTTTAACCACAAAAATTAAAAAGGAAAGGGTGAGAGATGGGAAGAAGGAGGGAGGAAAGAGCAAGATCATGGGATTTCAAAAAGGGGTGTGTTGATTATGTAAGAGGAATTAGCGAAAGTGCTTGTTAAGCAAAAGCGATAAGGAAGGGAGATGTGACAAGAAGAGAGAGAGATAGGAAGATAAGTATTTCAAATGAAAGAAGAAATACATGGGATTTGAGAAGAGGAGGTGCTAAGGATTTGAGATATTAGGAAGTAGATACTAGTAGCCTTCACCTCCTCTTTCTATCCTACACGAGACATTGAGTCTCTCTCATTGAATATTGATGGCCCTTGTCTTTCATCCCCTTCTTAAATTCCAAAGTTTCCATCATAAAAAGTACGAGCAAGAGCATGAAAGAAAATAGGGACAAAATAGACTTGGCATAAAAAAAAATATTGAATTTATAAAAAGTTACATATATTTTTGCCGCTTGTAATCAATAATTGTGGCATATTATTAGTACCATTGGACTAGAAAAATAGAACTATGCTATTGGCTTCAAAAATATGAACATCCAGAAAAAATATTTATCAAACCAAAAGTCAAAGAAATTAACAACTAATATACCAAATCATTTAGTAGTATGCTCTAACTCAAACCAAAGTTTCAATCTTAAAATAACATTATTAAATTTGAAAGATTGACTCTTCTTACGAGGTCCTTTCAAACATGATGTAAAAGTCAATAAAAGTAGAATACCTTTAAGATTCTTTAAAATCGATAGTCACACAATCTTCAGAGGGTGTGGGCCTAGGAGAACCATCAATCGGCAAAAAGTTGAGATAAAGAATACAGCCTTCATAGCAACCATATTCAACAAGGCTGCGCTGATCTTCCTTCATCAGACAACCATTGTTATGCGTGAGCAAAAGCCTACTTTCTTCAAATTCCTCTTTCTTTGCGATCTCTCTCTTCAAACCACTAACAGTTTCTTCATCTCCCACCTCTATATAGAAAAACCTACCAGTGAGTATCTCTATTCCCAATCTCATCTTGTCCTGCATTTCTTAGACTCTGTTGACCTTTTTATAGAGGGGTCTATTCTTAGTGCAATCTACTTATTGAGACATATGGCAATCATGCTCCACTTTATATCACGACCATATCAAATAAGATTTTTAGTAGATATATACTTGGAATATTATTAATTATAAACTAAAATATTATAATTCATTAATTTTTGGTAATTGTTATTAGGATTTATTTAGTAACTTTGAATTTCTATATATCTAATTGGCAAGGCCAAAATAGGGTGCATCGAATAATGCAAATTAATAAAGAATGTGTAAACCTAATTTCTTTATGTCATTCAAAAAATGATATGTCATTCTTATTAGGATAAGCACCACAAGAAAGTTTTGTACGAAATAACTTTCAATAGATGTTATTTTTGCAATTAACTACCATAACTATTTGTTTGAATACTTAGAAGGACATTATTCATATAGAAATCTATTAGTAGCCACTGTCCAAAGGTAGTTATTGCTAAATTTAACCATTTCCTTAGTTGCAAAATTCTTCTAGGTATATTTTTCTTTTTACTCGCTCTATAAGGTCCAACCTGCTCCAAAATTTATTTTGGTCTAATTAATCATTTTATGTGATTTTTTAAGCTACCGATGTATAAAATACGACTAATGAAGGTTTATCTAATTTCTTTCTTTTGATCTAGTTCCTCTTTGGTATTTCTTTTAATTTTCTTTATAGTGCAATCACTTGGTGAATTGTAAAGTCCTCATGACCGAGATACAAAGGAACCATTTTCTCATTGAGTTTGCCATAAACCTCAATTACCCAATAGTTTGAAAATTTGGAAACATACTTAGTACATGATTTGGTGTTTACATGAAAATATAGCTTATCATGCCTTAATCATAAGAAAAAAAGATTACATCATGATTCCTATTTAAAATTTTTAGCCTAACTCTTTGAAAAGAAAGGTTGTCAGGACATCTAACCGAAGCCTAGTCAACTGGAAACTTTACTAACCTATTTTCAAAACAAAAGGTAAAGTTTTTAAAACAAGGGTTTTTTGCATGGATACCCTTCTAAATATCAGATTTTGCGTGAATACCCTTCCAAAATTGATATTTGCATTTATACCCTCGTAAAATACTTGTTTTGCTGTTCTACCCTTTTTTATTCTTATTTTTGCATATATACCCTTGTCATCTAATGCCGTAAAAAAATTAGCGGTTTCAAATTAAAATGACTAAAATACCCTTAATGGTTAGGCATACAAATAAAATTTTTATAAGGGTATACAAGCAAATAGTAACTTTACAAGGATATTCATACAATTTTTTATATTTAGAAGGGTATATATGCAAAAAAAAAACTTAGTAGATGAAAAGAATTGAGATACATTTATTAATGTGATAGCCTTTATAATCCTGTATTTATTAGGAAATGCATTCGGTTCTATGACGAGAGGCCTGTTTCTTTATCATGAATATAACAAAAATATATAATAGGATTTATTCTCAAATAAAATATATGGTATGCTGCTAGAAACCAAAAAATAGAGCTTCAATATAGGTTCATAGTAAAAAATAGGAATGAAATAAAATCAGCTACAATAATCATTATTGTTCTTCGAACACTTGTAATGATTTTTTTTTTGTTCAGATTAATAAAAGAAAAATAGTATAAATCAATGAAAGGGAAGAGAGGGTAACATGATATTGAAATATTTTTTTGCAATCAACAGATAGGAGAGATATGAAAGATTTGAAAGATAGATCGCACCAAAAGATAAGTTTTGCGGTTAGAAGAATTTTTGTTTATCATAGGTTGGACTACAGAACTGGGAGGAATAGGAAGGAGATCGCGAGCAAGCTGCATCGCGAACGCCCGCGATCAGGATCCTGATACGCAGGGGGCGGGGGGCAAGCCCACAGGGGGTGGGTTGGGGATGCCGAGTGGCGGGGGGGAAGCCCGCGGTAGTTGGGGAAGCTGGGCGCGGCAGTTGGGAAGCCCACGGGGGGGACGGCGGGGGGGAGCTCACGGGGGGGACGGCGGGGGGTGAGGGGAGAACGGCGGGGGGGGGGGGGAGCTCGCGGGGGGAACGGCGGGGGGGAGCTCGTGGGGGGGACGGCGGAGGCGAGGAGCTTGCAGGGGATGGGAAAGACGCGCCCGGGGGGGTTGGAGTGGTGTAAGGATTATAACGTCATTTCAAATTTTAATTTTATTTTTAATTAATATAAATATTATTTTTTTAACACCGTTAAAATAACTGTTATATTAGGGGTATTTGTACAATAACAGAGTTTTACAAGGGTATGCATGCAAATATTAATTTTGAAAGAATATTCACGCAAAATCTAATATTTAGAAGGGTATCCATGCAAAAAGCCCTTAAAAACAATATGGTTAATATTCAAGTTCGACCATGCATATAAATAAGGATTCTTTGCACATAAACATTTACAAATCTAACTTATTGAATATCCACCCCGAAAGTAACTATTTACATACGCACCCCTCAAACATCCTGGTTTTGCATGGATGCCCCTCCTATTAGATGTTTGGCTAACAATTCTAACAAATAACCCTTCCGAATATCATTTGGCATAATTATCCTTTTATGTTAACATCCCTGCATTTGTTATATATTCCTCAAGAATATTATTGTAAGGGGTGATAAAATTATTTTATTCTTAAAATGATTACTTCTCAACACCGTCAACTAAAAATATAACCGCATATGTATTCATGCAAAAATATGATGTTTTAAGAGATACATATGCAAATAGTAATTTTCCAAGGCTAGAAATACAATAAGCTATTTTTGTAAGGGTAATGAACAAAAAAAAAAGGATAAAAAAGGAAGAAGAGGAATAACATGACAAGAGAAGAAAATGATCTTTTTAATGAGTAGAGCAAGAACAAGAGGAATGACATGAGAGTGGGCCATTGAACAACTAGGCAGCATATTGAAGGCTTGGTAGTAGTAGAATAGGTATTGGAAAGCTTCATAAGAGCCTCCAGTTGGTGATACATATGCGAAGGAGGAGGTTCCGAGGTAAGAAGAAATAGGGAAAGGAATAAGTAAAGAAAAAGCATCTTGTAAGTTATGTATTTTCACTTTCAATTTATGTAAAATAAAAAATTATTTCAGTATAATAGTGAAAATAAGGTAATGAAAGAAAGTGCAAATAAAAAAAAAGTTATTTTTTCTTCTAATATAAGTCTACTCTGCTGCTATGTAAGTAATCTATGCTTTACAAGTGCATAGGTAGACCGCCTAGGCACCTATACAGCACTCTTAGCAACACTATCAAAAAGAATGTAAAGCATTTTGGCCAATGATTTTGAGAAAGGTTATTTCTACAATTAACTCCTATTAGTAGTAATTTGGACACTTAAAAGTAAGATAGTCATATCGAGAACCATTGTTACTAACTAACAAAGATAGTCATTTCTGCAATTGCATATCCCTTTTACTATAAAAAGGGAAAGAAGGCTTTATTCGGGCTCTAGATGCACTATCTATTAGACAATTGATATCGATAACAACATGGACAAGGCTTCTAAATCTATCCATTACCTTTTACTTTTCTCTTTTTCCTCCTCCTCCTTGGTGTAGACTTAATTAACTCTAGAGTTTATTTTAGTTTTATCAATCATTTTGTGTTGTGTTTTCAATGATGTATGAAATTGGACTATATGAATGTTGTTTTGTTTCATTCTTTTGATCTAGTTCTTTTCTTTGGTGTTTCTGATTTTTCTTGTTAGTTTAACCACTTGGTGGATTATGAAGTCCTTATGATCGAGTTACTGGATTTTTACAAGGGCATATGGATTGATAAGAAAATATTGTCAGTTGTATAATATTGTTTATCAAGTCTAATTTACATTGGTGACCCTTTTGCTACTAGCTTAAGCTTTTGCAATCTGACATATTGTTATCATGGTATCATAACTTTAGATTTTCTAGAAATCATGAGTTAAAATCCTTAAAATACAACCTTCCTAAAATTCGAACCCATAACCTCCTCCTAGAACATGGTTCTGAACATAATGGCAGATTGTCTAATGTGCATATCTTTATACAAATTGATATGACTAACTATGTAGACTTGAGGACAGGTATTATAATATACAAGGCTACCATTATCTTGTTAGAAGTATATAATTTTCGTTCCTCATTTTTAAAATCTTCTATTTTTTTATTGATTTATTTTTTTTATATTTGTTGTTCTACCATTACGCAGATTTTAGAATAAAAGTTTCAAATGCTCCCATCTCCCTTCCAATTTCTATTCTGTTGTGGAGAAGGATATGCCTAGCAAGTACAATCAGTTGGACCACACCAAGCCTCGTATGAGCCAATGCATTCATAGATGAAGATCGCAGCAATATTAGCTTCTCGCCAATGACTTTTCCATTAAAGACTATGTGAAGTTTATCCTACACTTTTCTCTTCTTGTTCATTGTGCTTCTCTCTATATAACTACGACTGTTGTGTGCATTGTTCGTATTGAAGCCTCATTGCTTCATGGTACTCGAACTTTGATATAAATAGATGGCTGGTGGTCGGAAGAAGAAATAGAGATAGAACCAAAATTAGAATCAGTCTAGGGCTGATGTTCATGAAGAGCCACATTGATGAAATGAATACCAAGATATTGAGATAGAAGAATTGATAAGGTAAGTAGATCTCTCGACCATGTATTTGGCTTTTGTCGAGGATCGAACTTCTTTAGACCACACTATGAAGATGATTATGTTGATGATCATGTTGAGGATCGCGTTACATAGCCATCTGATTTGACAATCCAATCCTTGAAGGAGTTATACGTTAGGGACCTTTCGGATGGGGTGACAAAGATACTGGATTGGTTGAACACCTTCGCATGCATCATTGAATACAAGGATGTGTCCTAGAAGAGAAGAAGGTGAAGCTGGTATCCTGAAAATTTAGAGACCAAGCTTTAGCTTGGTGGGAGCAATTCTAGAAAAGATCATGAGTGGAGGGGCAAACCACACAGCATCTACCTTTCAACTATACCCAAAACTTGTACCAACGCCTCTAGAATTTTCAACATGGCAACAGATCTATTGTGATTACATTGAAGCACACTATCAGTTCATTGCTAGAAACAAGTTTATGGTGATGGAGCAATAGATGACCATATACATAGGTGGGCTGCACCAATCAATCCAAGACACCCTCAATCTGCACTTGGACTGTGCATGAGGCATATGATCATGCTATTATTGAAGAGAAGCAGCAAAACCAAAGGATGTTCCAATCTAGAGGACAAGATAGTAGATCAAAAGAGATGCATGGAGCTGATGTTTAAAGAAATCCTAGTCGAGGAAGACCTGATATCCTACCATGCCGAGGTGGCCAAAAAGACTCAAGATAGTGGTTCAAATCTCCGTTGTTACAGTTATGGAAAGATAGCTCATACATGAAATAAGTGCACAAAAGGTCAATTTTTCCTCCAAAATAATAGCTATTAGTTGAAGGTAATGAAGGATCTGATGTACATGAGGATGATATGGGCCCAACCTATGATGAAGTTGACAATGTAGGAGATGAAGGGGATTGAAGGGAGATATTGATAAGTCGCTTGTTGTCAGAAATAGTCTTATGGCTAAGTTTGCAAGGTCGTAATGAATAGGGAAAGCTAGGAGAATGTCACATCTCAAGAGGCTATTACAAAGTAACTCTACCTATAGAGAAGCATCCCTGGCCTTATAAGCTTTCTTGGTTCCAGAAGGGAAGTGATATAACCATAGATAGTGGATGTTTGGTATTGTTTTCGATTGAGTAAAAGTATTTTGAAGAAGTTTGGTGATATGTAGTTGCCATGGATGCATGGCACCACAGTTTCGAGGATTTCGCAGTTTGATGGCACCAACCATTGATTGTTCGAAGGGAAAGTCTTTCCAATGGACACCAGAGGGCCGGCGAGCTTGGACAAAATCAAAATCAAGAGATTTGAGCCACACCAGTCTTTAGCTCTTCCTAATTTCAATGAAGTTTTGTGGTGGAGTGTGATGCTTCCTCAAAGGAAGTTGGACCTATATATTCTCAGTCAAGAAGGAAGGCACATAACATTCTTCATTGAGAAGCTATATTCACCTACTCATGATGCTTAATTTTTTGTGGTTGTTCAAGCTCTCTGGCATTAGAGGCTTTGACATCAAGTGTTTATTCTACTCATCGATCAGGAGACTTTGAGGAATGTTCAAGGGAAGGATATGCTGGGTAATCGGTGTGTGAGTTAGGTGAATTTTCTGTCTGCAGGTGTACCACCTCCAAAGCATAGGTTAGGATCTTTGAATTGGGTAGTTGATGCTTCTAGTAGGAGGGCATGACTGCTTACTGTCATGAAGGTCCGAGCGATTGGTTTGGCCTCTTTCAGAGATCCGTATGCAGAGGACCAGTGTTTAAAGAGCTTGATGGCTGAAGTGTAGTCTTGCAAGAGGCCTTGACTACAAAGTAAAAGATGGTCATATATTTAGAGGAGTCCAGCTTTGCATTCCAAACTGCTCATTGAGGGAGAAGATCATTGAGGGGCTCCATGGACAAGGTCACTTTGGCAAGGACTAAATATTTGCTTTGGTCTACAGTGGCTACTCTTGGTCCAAGATGAAGCATGATGTAGATTGTGATCTTGGAATTGCCAGAAGAACACAGAGGGATTGGATTCTGTTTTTGTTCTTGTGGATCGCCTTTCCAAGATGGTGCGTGCTATCAATATTGTTAAATTGCTCTTCAAAGAGACAAGTGCATCTCGAGTCTATTCATAAGTCTGCCTCCGAATGGATTAGGGGCGCAAACGGGTTGCTTGAGCTCGATTTGGATCCGAGCTCGACTCCACTTACCTACTACCGAGCTCGAGTCGAGCTCGAGTAAGAAAAATTGCATATGCATGCGCTCAACTCAGCTCGGCTCAATTGCACCCCTAGAATAGACTGAAGCAGTAGGCAAAAAAAAGTCCATGCAGTTACCTTTCATATTATATACACCAGAATTCTGTGGTGTGCATACATCCACATGTTTGCACAGCATAGAAAATGCTCTCAAGCATTTCCCTAGGTTCATCCACTTCATCCATTTATACAAGAAATTTTGTTCCTCTGCTTGTGGGTGAGAATCAGGTGCCAATTCTACCATTCATCAAGCTCCAACACAAGACAGTTCTCTATATTTCTGTGTTGAATACCAAATTTATTCTCCGTTCTTTTGATTTCCATCTTACAACATCGATGATTGCAGCCAAAACTTCAACTATTGCCGTAGAATTTCATACAAGTATCTTCATGAAATAATCCCATTTTTTCCACCATTTACTTAGTATTCCACTATTCAAGACTGTCACGGCGTGTTCTTTTGATCTCCATCTTCCAACTACGATAATTAAAACAAAAAGTTCAGCTGTTGCTATAGAATTCTACGGCAATTACCTTTACAAATAATCCTGTTTTCCCCCCTTTTATTTAGTATTCTACTTTTCTTGACTCCGAATTGGGATTGAGATGTATGAATTGACAAATGGAATTGAATCAAGAAATTTAAGCAGAGACAGATGGCTATTGATCATGCAGAAGACAGAACTAGAATCAGACAACAAAACAACTAGACAACTAAATTGCTGAAAAACATCAAGGAACGAATCATACTCCTCTACCTCCTAATGATGGTCCACCGGTGGAAGAAGCGGGTGTTCCTGTTGCCCTCCTTTATCCATGGGATCTGGGACTTCTGTCTCCAGAACATCTCCTGCTGCCTTAGTAAGGAGTGGTGCATGGCGAGTTTGTGCCGCAGTACACCCAAGTCGGCCTCCGGCAGCCCACCCATACTATCCTCCCTCCCCTAAAGCTCAGCAATAGACACCTCCACCTCCTCCGGCCTTCTAAATATATCCTCTACTACCTTGCAGTTTCACCTGCGGAGTCTGCGCTTGGTAAGCTCCAGCCTGCACGAAACCCTCTACATGACATCCCTCGCACAGGCATCGTCCAAGCCTCTCAGACAATGTTCCAGGATTTGGGGTACGACAACCACATCTTCTTAAAGAAGAACGGGGGTCGATGGCTGATGTAATCTGCTATAGAGATCAGAAGCAGGCAATGGTTAGAGGTGATCTGGGGACCTTGATAAGCCAGGAAGCTCTGGAACCTCGAGTTCATTCACCGCATGGTTCTGGGGACCTTGAGGTAGATTTTTTTTTTGGGGACAAAATTGGCCTATACTAAATGGCCAAGTAGGAGTCTTTGGTTGTGAACAAAACGTGAAATAAGATAGAATAACTAGCTTATTCCATTCCAATTTCACCATCCAAACATAGTTTTAAGGAATAGGGATCTGGAGTCTTTGTTCTCCATCAATTACCCATCAAACAACAATGTTTCCTATTTGTTCCTATAGATCTTGGATACCTAATACCAAATAGGCATCACATGCTATAGTCAATTGTCCAAAAACATCCATGAATAAAATAAAAATACTTTATCAATACTTCAAAGAGGTATGGCATGTGTAGAACATGGCTTTATTAGGGTACTAATACTGTTGGTAACATCCTAGTGCACAGTCAAGGCCTAGTTATAGCACCCTAGATAAGCATTTTAAGAAACCTTATTAGTTGAACCGCGTACACTTTGCACTGCTGCTAAATTCATCATGGTGCATATTGCTATTACACATATAAAGAAAAAAAAAGAGGAAAAAGTAATTACTATTCCACGTGTTGCTTTCTGGTTGGACTAGTCCATGTGAACTTAGTCTAACAAATAATTTATCAAGGGAGTGGGATCAGGATGGGTGGGGGGCGGAGTTTAGTGGCGAGCTTCAAGTTAGGCCTGATTTCTGTTTGGCCTCCATAACCTAAACCTGAATTCAATCCTGAGACCTTTTAAACCAAGCCTAAAGCCCGACCTAAAGCCGAGGCTAATTTTTAACCCGATGTACCATCTAGCCAAAAGTCCACATATATCCTTATTGAAATTTCTTGTTTAGCTTAATTCTAGTTAAGTATAGTCATCTAATGGCATAGTCATAGCCATTAGTGGGGATTTAAATAGCCACTCTAATGTTGTCGATTGGTAACCACAATTCGAACATGATTTTTCTTCTAAAACTCCTTCTGTAGTAATATATATTTATCTCAAATCTAGTGGTACCTATGAGTCTTGGTTTGAGGCGACCCCGGAGCACTATAATATCCATCAATTTGAAATTCAAATTTGACCCAGTCAAATTTAAAAATCTAATCAAAAACATGTCAAAACTGGCATCCTTACTACCACCAATGATTAAACACCATCTATCATGCCCTAACATGATACTGCCGACAGGGTAGACACCTCGCAATGCTCAGCCCTGTAAAGTATCTCAAGCCTAATCTATCAATCAACTAAATACAATGTTAGCTAGACAAAGATATATATGGAAAGGATCTAAATAACTTCCTGCACATAACCTAGCTTAAGGTCTATGAGCATCCAAATCTTAAAGTAATAAAAAAAAATATTTAACACAAGCATAACGATACCAACATTTGGTATGGATTAAATAATAGTTCCACATGATGATATAATACCAGTCGAACAACTACAATACAAGGTTCTGACCAACAAGGTCTCAAATGAAAGAAAGATTGACAATACTCCAACTGCATCCTCGAGACAACTGAGTTTTACTAATTCGTTCATCTGGAAAAGAAGAAAGCTATAAGCTTAACAACGAATAAATTCTTAATTGTACACACTTCAATTTAAAGAGAAATTCACCAATTTTAAAAAAAAAAAACCAATTCAATATACATTTTGTTTTATTAAAATAACAAGTAAAGAAGTATGATAATACACAAATAATGGCTATGCATACAATATGAAGATTACCACTAACTCAATAGCTAAAATAATTTACAATTTCCAAGTTTGGACATGTTTAAATAATACATCATGATAAATAACTTATTTAACTTTCAGTTTGTTGTCCATTTTCATCATGATATTAGGCAACCAATGTCATGATTCACCCTATGACAAGCATCTTCTGTTACACGATCATGATTTGCCCCATGATAGGCTTCAATCGGTTGTCATGATTTGCCTAATGACAGGCATCAATCAACTATAAAAATGTCGCACAAAAATCCATAACAATAGTCCCAATAATAACAACACAATTAAATCTATCAATAAAACTCACTATCAAAAACTCATGATGTTTTCATTCTATAATCCCTTTTATACATAATTGATCCCATGCCATGTGAACTACATTATGTATACACTCACTAATACGAAGAATGCAACCACTTCAATAAAACATGTAATAAAACTTCCACAAAAAAGTGTCTTATAGGAAAAATACAATTCTAAAATTCTAATAGATTAAAGAGTACATAAAGAGAGAACTTGCCTCAAAAATACTTGTGAACAACAAAAAATATCTCAACACCTCAACATATCAAAATAATAATGCCAATACAAAATTAATTAAATAAATGAGAACTCATATTGTAAGGATCCATGGAGGCATGTGTTTGGTCTCTTATTGGCTATGCACTACGTAGATCTTGGATACTTAATAACATCTTACGACTAGCTTTTTTAGATGAGGCACTGAGTTGTTACAAATTATATCATAGCAGATCCGGCCTATGACCCATATAGACTAAGAGACAGCTGCAACATGGGTCCATTTTAGGTTGACCATAAGTGTTTGTGATTAGAATTGTGGTACTTGTAATTAGATTTGAATATATTTGGACCATGAGCTTGGCAAGATACTAGGGTTTAAACAAGCAAGTATGTGAAGATTCATGTGGGCATGTGTTTAGTCTCATATTTATTATCTACTAGGTAAATCTTGGGTACTTATTCAATATCAAAGAACCCAAATAACACCTTTTTGACAAGCATTTTTTAGTAAGATCCTATATTGTTACAAATAGTATCAGAGTAGATCTAACCAATGGTCCATGTGGATAAGAGAACACTGCAACATGCGTCTATTAGGTTGACTACAAGCTAATTGTTTGTGGAATTTGTAAATTAGATTTGTGGAACTTATAATTAGATTTGCAATAGATTTAAACTTTTATCCTGATGCAGATGCCAAGGCTTAAACTGGGGGAGTTTTTGAGGACCCTTATGGGTGTGTCTTTAGTCCTACATTAGATATGAATCGGATAGATCTTAGGTACTTAATAATACCTTAAGGTAGGAATGGCAAGTGGTAGGATACCTGCAAAATTTGCCTTATCTGTATCTGAATCCATTTAAAATCCTACAGCCCAAACCTTAACAAGTTTTAATTTTAAATCCCAAACCCTTTCCAAATCCTATAGGGCTTTGCTA
Source organism: Phoenix dactylifera (assembly GCF_051530095.1). Lineage (NCBI taxonomy): Eukaryota > Viridiplantae > Streptophyta > Magnoliopsida > Arecales > Arecaceae > Phoenix > Phoenix dactylifera. Next base: position 4,549,713 of record NC_143192.1, on the reverse strand, counting down.
AATCGATCCTATTAGGGTTCGGGATAGTTTGGGTATCCGAAAATATCTGGCCAGCTGCCATCCTATCTTAAGTCTAGCCTTTTTGGATGGGGTCTAGATTGTTACACATATACTCATAAATATATAGCAAAATAAAGTGATTGCAACTCTATCTACAGTACACTCACACTTTTTATTGAACATTGCACAAGCACCATATAATTGAAATTACCATATCCCAACAATCTATATTTCTATTGAATTGTCCAATTCTACAAATTAATCTTGCCAAGAGATCTTAGTTATATTTTCGATCTCTTGTAGTGATCAAATTAGCCAAAGCTCAAAGCATAAATTCTCGAAGTCACCTTGAAATAGGTATTTTTCATCCTAAATGGATATGTATACATCAAGTTATGTCTCCAAAATCATGCTAAATATAGAACTTATGCCAAATTTTCAGCCCATTTTAACCCATATATTGACGAAATCAATAAAGATTTAGTACAAAAATGTGGGTCCCAAAGTTAGCTTCAAAATGAGCATATATATAAGTTATCCTCAATAGCAATTGCCCAACTTTTAAAAATGGTTATCACATAACATGGGCTCCTCTCCCTATATTTCCTCAATATGTGATATTCTAGTTCCGGATTCTTGTGAAAGAACTCATAAAAAAGAGCAAGGTAAGATCTGTGAGAAAGAAATGGAAGAGAGATGAGAAAGAGAGTTATGAGAGAGAGATTACAAGGGAGATAGAGAGAGGAAGAGGGCTTGGTTAAGAGGTTATGTGTAAAAGAGAAATGGTAGATTGAAGAGAGAATTATGAGAGAAAAGTGACCATGAGTAGCGGTAGGCAAATGTGTGAACCAAAAGAAACACAGAGAGAGAGGGATAAGGTTGGTTTAGGTTGAGGTTTAGAATCTTCTAATTGGGCTGATCTAATAGGTTGTGTTAGTAGGTCATTATCTAGCCATTACACAAATAATGGTGACCACGAGAAATCTCCAATCATCAAGCCACTGCCACAAGTCTTGGAGCTAAAGAGAGATGAGATGGTAATATGTGTGATAGAAAAAAATATTTTCAACCTAAACATGTTGCCTCAAACCACCAAATATTTATGATGGCGAAACTACTATTACCATGGACACGAGGTTTGCCAAGATAACACGTAAGAAAGAAAAAGGAGGAAGGGGGGGAGAGAATAGGGGCGAGGGGAAGAAAAGAGAAGGGCACAGGGAGAGGAGGCTTCTCGGCTAAAAAAAAAAACAGCAATGAGGCTAGGGCTAAGGGATGCTTGAAAAGGAGAGAGAGTTGTGGAGTCTCTATGAAAAAACTAGAGAAAGACTATTTAGATTTTGTTGTTATATAGATGAAATTATTAAAAAATAATAGTTTGGAGAAAAGCTCCCTCTCTATTCTCCTCTAAACTGCTCTAGAGCATACATGTACGGGCCATGATTAACTATAGGTAGGGGACTATGCAAACATCAATATAGCTAGTTATGGCCAAGTACTTATAATGAAAGAAATCTTAAGTCCTTTACTTAGGATTCGATATGACACTGCATGCCACTACAAACTATTGTTGTTTAGATGCTATTGTTGCTTTCTAGACTAAGAAAGAAGAAATTATGTCCAAGTATAGACTCTCATTTGTTGCCTTCCTACTATAAAATAAAATATTACAAAAAACTATACTCTAACATATACTAATTCCTAACTAATTGATAAAAAATAGACATCCAATTCGACAAAATGATTTTTATTTGAATTTTTCAAACGATAGTTTTACCCCATAAAATCAAAATCTACTCCAAAATTGAACACCTAGTTCAAAAATTAAACTCAGTTACCAAACTAATTGTTATAACCTAATCTAATCAAGCAACTCGTCTATAACCCATCTTTTTTGATGAATGTGTCACAATCAAAAATAACTTAAAATAAGTAGGTATTGGAATATACTTTATAGAAATACATAAATGACATACCAAGCATCCTTAAGTACAAATATCAATTATTGCTATGATAGGCTATTCTATATTGTACCTAGAATGTTGCATGTTGAATGCAGTTAGTTGAAAATTCTAAGATATGTACAAGCCAAAACAAACAATATATTTATAAATTGTCTAGATGAATTTCTATAAAAAATTTGAGTTTTGTAGTAGTATAGATACTTAAAAAAAGAATTAATTGTACAATTAAATCTTGTCCCTTAGTTATACAAAGGATAAATAGGTGGTTTGTTAACCAATACTATCCATTATTATTAAGGGGACCCCAATGCATGAGGATCCTCCCACTATAAGGTATGGAGAGGGTTAGATATATACAGCCTTACCCTTGTGTGCAGAGGCGTTGCTTCTGTATTTTTAACCTATGGAACCTAAAGTCATAATGGAGTAATCTTATACCATTACACCAAGACTCGCCCTCTAAATCTGTTGTAACTTAAACAAAATGAAACCTAGGACTAGTATCTCTCTCACTATTATAGATCTCTATTCACCATCTATCATTATGTATCAACCTATCATAGCTAAGGATGAAACTTCTATACAACACAATAATATGGAAAGAAACAGATTGAAATGCAAATTTTAAGTAGAAGACAAGTTGAATCAGAGTGAAAAATTTTGATACCTTAAAATTACTGGAGTAAGGAGAAAAGATTAAAACTTCATAGAATCACAAATTGAACATAGGAAAGAACATTCATAGAGGACTCAAACGTTTAACCACAAAAATTAGAAAGGAAAGGGTGAGAGATGGGAAGGGAGGAGGGAGGAAAGAGCAAGATCATGGGATTTCAAAAAGGGGTGTGTTGATTATGCAAGAGGAATTAGCGAAAGTGCTTGTTAAGCAAAAGAGATAAGGAAGAGAGATGTGACAAGAAGAGAGAGAGAGATAGGAAGATAAGTATTTCAAATGAAAGAAGAAATACATGGGATTTGAGAAGAGAAGGTGCTAAGGATTGGAGATATTAGGAAGTAGATACTAGTAGCCTTCACCTCCTCTTTCTATCCTACACAAGACATTGAGTCTCTCTCATTGAATATTGATGGCCCTTGTCTTTCATCCCCCTCTTAAATTCCAAAGTCTCCATCATAAAAAGTACGAGCAAGAGCATGAAAGAAAATAGGGACAAAATAGACTTGGCATAAAAAAAAACATTGAATTTATAAAAAGTTACATATATTTTGCCACTTGTAATCAATAATTGTGGCATATTATTAGTACCATTGGACTAGAAAAATAGAACTATGCTATTGGCTTCAAAAAAATGAACATCCAGGAAAAATATTTATCAAACCAAAAGTCAAAGAAATTAACAACTAATATACCAAATCAATTAGTAGTATACTCTAACTCAAACCAAAGTTTCAATCTTAAAATAACATTATTAAATTTGAAAGATTGACTCTTCTTACAAGGTCCTTTCAAACATGATGTAAAAGTCAATAAAAGTAGAATACCTTTAAGATTCTTTAAAATCGATAGTCACACAATCTTCAGAGGGTGTGGGCCTAGGAGAACCATCAATCGGCAAAAAGTTGAGATAAAGAATACAGCCTTCATAGCAACCATATTCAACAAGGCTGCGCTGATCTTCCTTCATCAGACAACCATTGTTATGCGTGAGCAAGAGCCTACTTTCTTCAAATTCCTCTTTCTTTGCGATCTCTCTCTTCAAACCACTAACAGTTTCTTCATCTCCCACCTCTATATAGAAAAACCTACCAGTGAGTATCTCTATTCTCAATCTCATCTTGTCCTGCATTTCTTGGACTTTGTTGACCTTTTTATAGAGGGGTCTATCCTTAGTGCAATCTACTTATTGAGACATATGGCAATCATGCTCCACTTTATATCACGACCATATCAAATAAGATTGTTAGTAGATATATACTTGGAATATTATTAATTATAAACTAAAATATTATAATTCATTAATTTTTGGTAATTGTTATTAGGATTTATTTAGTAACTTTGAATTTCTATATATCTAATTGGCAAGGCCAAAATAGGGTGCATCGAATAATGCAAATTAATAAAGAATGTGTAAACCTAATTTTTTTATGTCATTCAAAAAATGATATGTCATCCTTATTAGGATAAGCACCACAAGAAAATTTTGTACGAAATAACTTTCAATAGATGTTATTTTTGCAATTAACTGCCATAACTATTTGTTTGAATACTTAGAAGGACATTATTCATATAGAAATCTATTAGTAGCCACTGTCCAAAGGTAGTTATTGCTAAATTTAACTATTTCCTCAGTTGCAAAATTCTTCTAGGTATGTTTTTCTTTTTACTCGCTCTATATGGTCCAACCTGCTCCAAAATTTATTTTGGTCTAATTAATCATTTTATGTGATTTTTTAAGCTACCGATGTATAAAATATGACTAATGAAGGTTTATCTAATTTCTTTCTTTTGATCTAGTTCCTCTTTGGTATTTCTTTTAATTTTATTTTTAGTGCGATCACTTGGTGAATTGTAAAGTCCTCACGACCGAGATACAAAGGAACCATTTTCTCATTGAGTTTGCCATAAACCTCAATTACCCAATAGTTTGAAAATTTGGAAACATACTTAGTACATGATTTGGTGTTTACATGAAAATATAGCTTATCATGCCTTAATCATAAGAAAAAAAGATTACATCATGATTCCTATTTAAAATTTTTAGCCTAACTCTTTGAAAAGAAAGGTTGTCAGGACATCTAACTGAAGCCTAGTCAACTGAAAACTTTACTAACCTATTTTCAAAACAAAAGGTAAAGTTTTAAAAACAAGGGTTTTTTGCATGGATACCCTTCTAAATATCGGATTTTGCGTGAATACCCTTCCAAAATTGATATTTGCATTTATACCCTCGTAAAATACTTGTTTTGCTGTTCTACCCTTTTTTATTCTTATTTTTGCATATATACCCTTGTCATCTAACGCCGTAAAAAAATTAGCGGTTTCAAATTAAAATGACTAAAATACCCTTAATGGTTAGGCGTACAAATAAAAATTTTTATAAGGGTATACAAGCAAATAGTAACTTTACAAGGATATTCATACAATTTTCTATATTTAGAATGGTATATATGCAAAAAAAAACTTAGTAGATTTAAAGAATTGAGATACATTTATTAATGTGATAGCCTTTATAATCCTGTATTTATTAGGAAATGCATTTGGTTCTATGACGAGAGGCCTGTTTCTTTATCATGAATATAACAAAAATATATAATAGGATTTATTCTCAAATAAAATATATGGTATGCAGCTAGAAACCAAAAAATAGAGCTTCAATATAGGTTCACAGTAAAAAATAGGAATGAAATAAAATCAGCTACAATAATCATTATTGTTCTTCGAACACTTGTAATGATTTTTTTTGGTTCAGATTAATAAAAGAAAAATAGTATAAATCAATGAAAGGGTAGAGAGGGTAACATGATATTGAAATATTTTTTTATAATCAACAGATAGGAGAGATATGAAAGATTTGAAAGATAGATCGCACCAAAAGATAAGTTTTGCGGTTAGAAGAATTTTTGTTTATCATAGGTTGGATTACAGAACTGGGAGGAATAGGAAGGAGATCGCGAGCGAGCTGCATCGCGAACGCCCGCGATCAGGATCCTGATACGCGGGGGGCGGGGGGAAGCCCATAGGGGGTGGGGTGGGGATGCCGAGCGGCGGGGGGGAAGCCCGCGGGGGTTGGGGAAGCCGAGCGCGGTGGTCGGGAAGCCCACGGGGGGGACGGACGGGGGGAGCTCGCGGGGGGACGGCGGGGGGTGAGGGGAGAACGGCGGGGGGGAGCTCGCGGGGGGGACGGCGGGGGGGAGCTCGCGGGGGGGGGGGGACGGTGGAGGCGAGGAGCTTGCAGGGGATGGGGAAGACGCGCCCGGGGGGGTTGGAGTGGTGTAAGGATTATAACATCATTTCAAATTTTAATTTTATTTTTAATTAATATAAATATTATTTTTTTAACACCGTTAAAATAACTGTTATATTAGGGGTATTTGTACAATAACAGAGTTTTACAAGGGTATGCATGCAAATATTAATTTTGAAAGAATATTCACGCAAAATCTAATATTTAGAAGGGTATCCATGCAAAAAGCCCTTAAAAACAATATGGTTAATATTCATGTTCGACCATGCATATAAATAAGGATACTTTGCACATAAACATTTATAAATCTAACTTATTGAATATCCACCCCAAAAGTAACTATTTACATACGCACCCCTCAAACATCCTGGTTTTGCATGGATGCCCCTCCTATTAGATGTTTGGCTAACAATTCTAACAAATAACCCTTCCGAATATCATTTGGCATAATTATCCTTTTATGTTAACATCCCTGCATTTGTTATATATTCCTCAAGAATATTATTGTAAGGGGTGATAAAATTATTTTATTCTTAAAATGATTACTTCTCAACACCGTCAACTAAAAATATAACCGCATATGTATTCATGCAAAAATATGATGTTTTAAGAGATACATATGCAAATAGTAATTTTCCAAGGCTAGAAATACAATAAGCTATTTTTGTAAGGGTAATGAACAAAAAAAAGGATAAAAAGGGAAGAAAAGGAATAACATGACAAGAGAAGAAAACAATCTTTTTAATGAGTAGAGCAAGAATAAGAGGAATGACATGAGAGTGGGCCATTGAACAACTAGGCAGCATATTGAAGGCTTGCTAGTAGTAGAATAGGTATTGGAAAGCTTCATAAGAGCCTCCAGTTGGTGATACATATGCGAAGGAGGAGGTTCCGAGGTAAGAAGAAATAAGGAAAGGAATAAGCAAAGTAAAAGCATCTTGTAAGTTATGTATTTCTATTTTGTTCCAATTTCTATTCTATTGTGGAGAAGGATATGCCTAGCAAGTACAATCAGTTGGACCACACCAAGCCTCGTAGGAGCCAATGCATTCATAGATAAAGATCGCAGCAATATTAGCTTCTCGCCAATGACTTTTTCAGTAAAGACTATGTGAAGTTTATCCTACACTTTTCTCTTCTTGTTCACTGTGCTTCTCTCTATATAACTACGACTGTTGTGTGCATTGTTCGTGTTGAAGCCTCATTGTTTCATGATACTCGAACATTGATATAAATAGATGGCTGGTGGTCGGAAGAAGAAATAGAGATAGAACCAAAATTAGAATCAGTCTAGGGCTGATGTTCATGAAGAGCCACATTGATGAAATGAATACCAAGATATTGAGATAGAAGAATTGATAAGGTAAGTAGATCTCTCGACCATGTATTAGGCTTTTGTCGAGGATCGAACTTGTTTAGACCACACTATGAAGATGATTATGTTGATGATCATGTTGAGGATCGCGTTACATAGCCATCTGATTTGACAATCCAATCCTTGAAGGAGTTATACGTTAGGGACCTTTCGGATGGGGTGACAAAGATACTGGATTGGTTGAACACCTTCGCATGCATCATTGAATACAAGGATGTGTCCTAGAAGAGAAGAAGGTGAAGCTGGTATCCTGAAAATTTAGAGACCAAGCTTTAGCTTGGTGGGAGCAATTCTAGAAAAGATCATGAGTGGAGGGGCAAACCACACAGCATCTACCTTTCAACTATACCCAAAACTTGTACCAACGTCTCTAGAATTTTCAACATGGCAACAGATCTATTGTGATTACATTGAAGCACACTATCAGTTTATTGCTAGAAACAAGTTTATGGTGATGGAGCAATAGATGACCATATACATAGGTGGGCTGCACCAATCAATCCAAGACACCCTCAATCTGCACTTGGACTGTGCATGAGGCATATGATCATGCTATTATTGAAGAGAAGCAGCAAAACCAAAGGATGTTCCAATCTATTGGACAAGATAGTAGATCAAAAGAGATGCATGGAGCTGATGTTTAAAGAAATCCTAGTCGGGGAAGACCTGATATCCTACCATGCCGAGGTGGCCAAAAAGACTCAAGATAGTGGTTCAAATCTCCGTTGTTACAGTTATGGAAAGATAGCTCATACATGAAATAAGTGCACAAAAGGTCAATTTTTCCTCCAAAATAATAGCTATTAGTTGAAGGTAATGAAGGATCTGATGTACATGAGGACGATATGGGCCCAACCTATGATGAAGTTGACAATGTAGGAGATGAAGGGGATTGAAGGGAGATATTGATAAGTCGCTTGTTATCAGAAATAGTCTTATGGCTAAGTTTGCAAGGTTGTAATGAATAGGGAAAGCTAGGAGAATGTCACATCTCAAGAGACTATTACAAAGTAACTCTACCTATAGAGAAGCATCCTTGGCCTTATAAGCTTTCTTGGTTCCAGAACGGAAGTGATATAACCATAGATAGTGGATGTTTGGTATTGTTTTCGATTGAGTAAAAGTATTTTGAAGAAGTTCGGTGATATGTAGTTGCCATGGATGCATGGCACCACAGTTTCGAGGATTTTGCAGTTTGATGGCACCAACCATTGATTGTTCGAAGGGAAAGTCTTTCCAATGGACACCAGAGGGCCGGCGAGCTTGGACAAAATCAAAATCAAGAGATTTGAGCCACACCAGTCTTTAGCTCTTCCTAATTTCAATGAAGTTTTGTGGTGGAGTGTGATGCTTCTTCAAAGGAAGTTGGACCTATATATTCTCAGTCAAGAAGGAAGGCACATAACATTCTTCATTGAGAAGCTATATTCACCTACTCATGATGCTTAATTTTATGTGGTTGTTCAAGCTCTCTGGCATTAGAGGCTTTGACATCAAGTGTTTATTCTACTCATCGATCAGGAGACTTTGAGGAATGTTCAAGGGAAGGATATGCTGGGTAATCGGTGTGTGAGTTAGGTGAATTTTCGGTCTGCAGGAGTACCACCTCCAAAGCATAGGTTAGGATCTTTGAATTGGGTAGTTGATGCTTCTAGTAGGAGGGCATGACTGCTTACTGTCATGAAGGTCCGAGCGATTGGTTTGGATTCTTTTAGAGATCCGTATGCAGAGGACCAGTGTTTAAAGAGCTTGATGGCTGAAGGAGGGCAACAGGAACACCCGCTTCTTCCACCGATGGACCATCATTAGGAGGTAGAGGAGTATGATTCGTTCCTTGATGTTTTTCAGCAATTAGTTGTCTAGTTGTTTTGTTGTCTGATTCTAGTTCTGTCTTCTTCATGATCAGCAGCCATCTGTCTCCGCTTAAATTTCTTGATTCAATTCCATTTGTCAATTCATACATCCCAATCCCAATTTGGAGTCAAGAAAAGTAGAATACTAAGTAAAAGGTGGGAAAACAGGATTTTTTGTAAAGGTAATTGCTGTAGAATTCTATAGCAAGAGCTGAACTTTTCATTTTAATTATCGTAGTTGGAAGATGGAGATCAAAACAACACGCCATGACAGTCTTGAACAGTGGAATACTAAGTAAATGGTGGAAAAAATGGGATTATTTCATGAAGATACTTGTATGAAATTCTACCGCAATGGTTACAGGCGATCTGGGGACCTTGATAAGCCAGGAAGCTCTGGAACCTCGAGTTCATTCACCGCATGGTTCTAGGGACCTTGAGGTAGATTTTTTTTTTGGGGGCAAAATTGGCCTATACTAAATGGCCAAGTAGGAGATTTTCTCATTGAGTTTGCCATAAACCTCAATTACCCAATAGTTTGAAAATTTGGAAACATACTTAGTACATGATTTGGTGTTTACATAAAAATATAGCTTATCATGTCTTAATCATAAGAAAAAAAGATTACATCATGATTCCTATTTAAGATTTTTAGCCTAACTCTTTGAAAAGAAAGGTTGTCAGGACATCTAACCGAAGCCTAGTCAACTGGGAACTTTACTAACCTATTTTCAAAACAAAAGGTAAAGTTTTAAAAACAAGGGTTTTTTGCATGGATACCCTGCTAAATATCGGATTTTGCGTGAATATCCTTCCAAAATTGATATTTGCATGTATACCCTCGTAAAATACTTGTTTTGCTGTTCTACCCTTTTTTATTCTTATTTTTGCATATATACCCATGTCATCTAATGCCGTTAAAAAATTAGCGGTTTCAAATTAAAATGCTAAAATACCCTTAATGGTTAGGCGTACAAATAGAAATTTTTTTAAGGGTATACAAGCAAATAGTAACTTTACAAGGATATTCATACAATTTTCTATATTTAGAAGGGTATATATGCAAAAAAAAACTTAGTAGATGAAAAGAATTGAGATACATTTATTAATGTGATAGCCTTTATAATCCTGTATTTATTAGGAAATGCATTTGGTTCTATGACAAGAGGCCTGTTTCTTTATCATGAATATAACAAAAATATATAATAGGATTTATTCTCAAATAAAATATATGGTATGCAGCTAGAAACCAAAAAATAAAGCTTCAATATAGGTTCACAGTAAAAAATAGGAATGAAATAAAATCAGCTACAATAATCATTATTGTTTTTCTAACACTTGTAATGATTTTTTTTTTGTTCAGATTAATAAAAGAAAAATAGTATAAATCAATGAAAGGGAAGAGAGGGTAACTTGATATTGAAATATTTTTTTATAATCAACAGATAGGAGAGATATGAAAGATTTGAAAGAAAGATCGCACCAAAAGATAAGTTTTGCGGTTAGAAGAATTTTTATTTATCATAGGTTGGATTACAGAACTGGGAGGAATAGGAAGGAGATCGCGAGCGAGCTGCATCGCGAACGCCCGCGATCAGGATCCTGATACGTGGGGGGCGGGGGGGAAGCCCACAGCGGGTGGGGTGGGGATGCCGAGCGGCGGGGGGGAAGCCCGCGGGGGTTGGGGAAGCCGGGCACGGCGGTTAGGAAGCCCACGGCGGGGACGGCGGGGGGGAGCTCGCGGGGGGGACGTCGGGGGGTGAGGGGAGAACGGCGGGGGGGGGGAGCTCGCGGGGGGTGGGAAAGATGCGCCGCGCGGGGGGGACGAAGGGGGGGGAGCTCGCGGGGAATGGGGAAGACGTGCCGCGCAGGGGGCGGGGAGCTTGTGGGGGGGACGGCGGAGGCGAGGAGCTCGCAGGGGATGGGAAGACGCGCCGGGGGGGGTTGGAGTGGTGTAAGGATTATAACGTCATTTCAAAATTTAATTTTATTTTTAATTCATAAAAATATTATTTTTTTAACACCGTTAAAGAACTGTTATATTAGGGTATTTGTACAATAACAGAGTTTTACAAGGATATACATGCAAATATTAATTTTGAAAGGATATTCATGCAAAATCTAATATTTAGAAGGGTATCCATGCAAAAAGCCCTTAAAAACAATATGGTTAATATTCATGTTCGACCATGCATATAAATAAGGATTCTTTGTACATAAACATTTACAAATCTAACTTATTGAATATCCACCCCGAAAGTAACTATTTACATACGCACCCCTCAAACATCCTGGTTTTACATGGATGCCCCTCCTATTAGATGTTTGGCTAACAATTCTTATAAATAACCCTTCCGAATATCATTTGGCATAATTATCCTTTTATGTTAACATCCCTGCATTTGTTATATATTCCTCAAGAATATTATTGTAAGGGGTGATAAATTATTTTATTCTTAAAATGATTACTTCTCAACACCGTCAACTAAAAATATAACCGCATATGTATTCATGCAAAAATATGATGTTTTAAGAGATACATATGCAAATAGTAATTTTCGAAGGCTAGAAATACAATAAGCTATTTTTGTAAGGGTAATGAACAAAAAAAAGAATAAAAAGGGAAGAAGAGGAATAACATGACAAGAGAAGAAAATGATCTTTTTAATGAGTAGAGCAAGAACAAGAGGAATGACATGAGAGTGGGCCATTGAACAACTAGGCAGCATATTGAAGGCTTGCTAGTAGTAGAATAGGTATTGGAAAGCTTCATAAGAGCCTCCAGTTGGTGATACATATGCGAAGGAGGAGGTTCCGAGGTAAGAAGAAATAGGGAAAGGAATAAGCAAAGTAAAAGCATCTTGTAAGTTATGTATTTTTACTTTCAATTTATGTAAAATAAAAAATTATTTCAGTATAATAGTGAAAATAAGGTAATGAAAGAAAGTACAAATCAAAAAAAAGTTATTTTTTCTTCTAGTATAAGTCTACTCTGCTGCTATGTAAGTAATCTATGCTTTACAAGTGCATAGGTAGACCGCCTAGGCACCTATACAGCACTCTTAACAACACTATCAAAAAGAATGTAAAGCATTTTGGCCAAAGTTTTCGAGAAAGGTTATTTCTGCAATTAACTCCCATTAGTAGTAATTTGGACACTTAAAAGTAGGATAGTCATATCGAGAACCATTGTTACTAACTAACAAAGATAGTCATTTCTGCAATTGCGTATCCCTTTTACTATAAAAAGGAAAAGAAGGCTTTATTCGGGCTCTAGATGCACTATCTACTAGACAATTGATATCGATAACAACATGGACAAGGCTTCTCATTCTATCCATTACCTTTTACTTTTCTCTTTTTCCTCCCCCTCCTTGGTGTAGACCTAATTAACTCTAGAGTTTATTTTAGTTTTATCAATCATTTTGTGTTGTGTTTTCAATGATTTGATGTATCAATGATGTATGAAATTGGACTATATGAATGTTGTTTTGTTTCATTCTTTTGATCTAGTTCTTTTCTTTGGTGGTTCTAATTTTTCTTGTTAGTTTAACCACTTGGTGGATTATGAAGTCCTTATGATCGAGTTACTGAATTTATACAAGGGCATATGGATTGCTAAGAAAATGTTGTCAGTTGTATAATATTGTTTATCAAGTCTAATTTACATTGGTGACCCTTTTGCTATTAGCTTAAGCTTTTGCAATCTGACATATTGTTATCATGGTATCATAACTTTAGATTTTCTAGAAATCATGAGTTAAAATCCTTAAAATACAACCTTCATAAAATTCGAACCCATAACCTCCTCCTAGAACATGGTTCTGAACATAATGGCAGATTGTCCAATGTGCATATCTTTATACAAATTGATATGACTAATTATGTAGACTTAAGGACAGGTATTATAATATACAAGGCTTCCATTATCTTGTTAGAAGTATATAATTTTCATTCCTCATTTTTAAAATCTTCTATTTTTTTACTGATTTATTTTTTTATATTTGTTGTTCTACCATTACGCAGATTTTAGAATAAAAGTTTCAAATGCTCCCATCTCCCTTCCAATTTCTATTCTGTTGTAGAGAAGGATATGCCTAGCAAGTACAATCAGTTGGACCACACCAAGCCTCGTAGGAGCCAATGCATTCATAGATGAAGATCGCAGCAATATTAGCTTCTCGCCAATGACTTTTTCATTAAAGACTATGTGAAGTTTATCCTACACTTTTCTCTTCTTGTCCATTGTGCTTCTCTCTATATAACTACGACTGTTGTGTGCATTGTTCGTGTTGAAGCCTCATTGCTTCATGGTACTCGAACTTTGATATAAATAGATGGCTGGTGGTCGGAAGAAGAAATAGAGATAGAACCAAAATTAGAATCAGTCTAGGGCTGATGTTCATGAAGAGCCACATTGATGAAATGAATACCAAGATATTGAGATAGAAGAATTGATAAGGTAAGTAGATCTCTCGACCATGTATTTGGCTTTTGTCGAGGATCGAACTTCTTTAGACCACACTATGAAGATGATTATGTTGATGATCATGTTGAGGATCGCATTACATAGCCATCTGATTTGACAATCAAATCCTTGAAGGAGTTATACATTAGGGACCTTTCGGATGGGGTGACAAAGATACTGGATTGGTTGAACACCTTCGCATGAATCATTGAATACAAGGATGTGTCCTATAAGAGAAGAAGGTGAAGCTGGTATCCTGAAAATTTAGAGACCAAGCTTTAGCTTGGTGGGAGCAATTCTAGAAAAGATCATCAGTGGAGGGGCAAACCACACAACATCTACCTTTCAACTATACCCAAAACTTGTACCAACGCCTCTAGAATTTTCAACATGGCAACAGATCTATTGTGATTACATTGAAGCACACTATCAGTTCATTGCTAGAAACAAGTTTATGGTGATGGAGCAATAGATGACCATATACATAGGTGGGCTGCACCAATCAATCCAAGACACCCTCAATCTGCACTTGGACTGTGCATGAGGCATATGATCATGCTATTATTGAAGAGAAGTAGCAAAACCAAAGGATGTTCCAATCGAGAGGACAAGATAGTAGATCAAAAGAGATGCATGAAGCTGATGTTTAAAGAAATCCTAGTCGAGGAAGACCGGATATCCTACCATGCCGAGGTGGCCAAAAAGACTCAAGATAGTGGTTCAAATCTCCGTTGTTACAGTTATGGAAAGATAGCTCATACATGAAATAAGTGCACAAAAGGTCAATTTTTCCTCCAAAATAATAGCTATTAGTTGAAAGTAATGAAGGATCTGATGTACATGAGGACGATATGGGCCCAACCTATGATGAAGTTGACAATGTAGGAGATGAAGGGGATTGAAGGGAGATATTGATAAGTCGCTTGTTATCAGAAATAGTCTTATGGCTAAGTTTGCAAGGTCGTAATGAATAGGAAAAGCTAGGAGAATGTCACATCTCAAGAGGCTATTACAAAGTAACTCTACCTATAGAGAAGCATCCCTGGCCTTATAAGCTTTCTTGGTTCCAGAAGGGAAGTGATATAACCATAGATAGTGGATGTTTGGTATTGTTTTTGATTGAGTAAAAGTATTTTGAAGAAGTTCGGTGATATGTAGTTGCCATGGATGCATGGCACCACAATTTCGAGAATTTCGCAGTTTGATGGCACCAACCATTGATTGTTCGAAGGGAAAGTCTTTCCAATGGACACCAGAGGGCCGACGAGCTTGGACAAAATCAAAATCAAGAGATTTAAGCCACACCAGTCTTTAGCTCTTCCTAATTTCAATGAAGTTTTGTGGTGGAGTGTGATGCTTCTTCAAAGGAAGTTGGACCTATATATTCTCAGTCAAGAAGGAAGGCACATAACATTCTTTATTGAGAAGCTATATTCACCTACTCATGATGCTTAATTTTATGTGGTTGTTCAAGCTCTCTGGCATTAAAGGCTTTGACATCAAGTGTTCATTCTACTCATCGATCAGGAGACTTTGAGGAATGTTCAAGGGAAGGATATGCTGGGTAATCGGTGTGTGAGTTAGGTGAATTTTCTGTCTGCAGGAGTACCACCTCCAAAGCATAGGTTAGGATCTTTGAATTGGGTAGTTGATGCTTCTAGTAGGAGGGCATGACTGCTTACTGTCATGAAGGTCCAAGCGATTGGTTTGGACTCTTTTAGAGATCCGTATGCAGAGGACCAGTGTTTAAAGAGCTTGATGGCTGAAGGAGGGCAACAGGAACACCCGCTTCTTCCACCGGTGGACCATCATTAGGAGGTAGAGGAGTATGATTCGTTCCTTGATGTTTTTCAGCAATTTAGTTGTCTAGTTGTTTTGTTGTCTGATTCTAGTTCTGTCTTCTTCATGATCAGCAGCCATCTGTCTCCGCTTAAATTTCTTGATTCAATTCCATTTGTCAATTCATACATCCCAATCCCAATTCGGAGTCAAGAAAAGTAGAATACTAAGTAAAAGGTGGGAAAACAGGATTTTTTGTAAAGGTAATTGCTGTAGAATTCTATAGCAAGAGCTGAACTTTTCATTTTAATTATCGTAGTTGGAAGATGGAGATCAAAACAACACGCCGTGACAGTCTTGAACAGTGGAATACTAAGTAAATGGTGGAAAAAATGGGATTATTTCATGAAGATACTTGTATGAAATTCTACCGCAATGGTTAGAGGCGATCTGGGGACCTTGATAAGCCAGGAAGATCTGGAACCTCGAGTTCATTCACCGCATGGTTCTAGGGACCTTGTGGTAGATTTTTTTTTTTTGGGACAAAATTGGCCTATACTAAATGGCCAAGTAGGAGTGTTTGGTTGCGAACGAAACATGGAATAAGATAGAATAACTAGCTTATTTCATTCCCATTTCACCATCCAAACATAGTTTTAAGGAATAGGGATCTGGAGTCTTTGTTCTCCATCAATTACCCATCAAACAACAATGTTTCCTATTTGTTCTTATAGATCTTGGATACCTAATACCAAATAGGCATCACATGCTATTGTCAGTTGTCCAAAAACATCCATGAATAAAATAAAAATACTTTATCAATACTTCAAAGAGGTATGGCATATGTAAAACATGGCTTTATTAGGGTACTAATACTGTTGGTAACGTCCTAGTGCACAGTCAAGGCCTAGTTATAGCATCCTAGATAAGCATTTTAGGAAACCTTATTAGTTGAACCGCGTACACTTTGCACTGCTGCTAAATTCATCATGGTGCATATTGCTATTACACATGTAAGGAAAAAAAAGAGGAAAAAGTAATTACTATTCCACGTGTTGCTTTTTGGTTGGACTAGTCCATGTGAACTTAGTCTAACAAATAATTTATCAAGGGAGTGGGATCAGGATGGGTGGGGGGCGGAGTTTAGTGGCGAGCTTCAGGTTAGGCCTGATTTCTGTTTGGCCTCCATAATCTAAACCTGAATTCAATCCTGAGACCTTTTAAACCAAGCCTAAAGCCCGACCTAAAGCCGGGGCTAATTTTTAACCCGATATACCACCTAGCCAAAAGTCCACATATATCCTTATTGAAATTTCTTGTTTAGCTTAATTCTAATTAAGTATAGTCATCTAATGGCATAGTCATAGCCATTAGTGGGGATTTAAATAGCCACTCTAATGTTGTCGATTGGTAACCACAATTCGAACATGATTTTTCTTCTAAAACTCCTTCTGTAGTAATATATATTTATCTCAAATCTAGTGGTACCTATGAGTCTTGGTTTGAGGGGACCCTAGAGCACTATAATATCCATCAATTTGAAATTCAAATTTGAACCAGTCAAATTTAAAAATCTAATAAAAAACTTGTCAAAACTGGCATCCTTACTACCACCAACGATTAAACACCATCTATCATGCCCTAACATGATACTGCCGACAGGGTAGACACCTCGCAAGGCTTAGCCCTGTAAAGTATCTCAAGCCTAATCTATCAATCAACTAAATACAATGTCAGCTAGACAAAGATATATATGGAAAGGATCTAAATAACTTCCTGCACATAACCTAGCTTAAGGTCTATGAGCATCCAAATCTTAAAGTAATAAAAAAAAAAATATTTAACACAATCATAATGATACCAACATTTGGTATGGATTAAATAATAGTTCCACATGATGATATAATACCAGTCGAACAACTACAATACAAGGTTCTGACCAACAAGGTCTCAAATGAAAGAAAGATTGATAATACTCCAACTGCATCCTCGAGACAACTGAGTTTTACTGATTCGTTCATCTGGAAAAGAAGAAAGCTATAAGCTTAACAACGAATAAATTCTTAATTGTGCACACTTCAATTTAAAGAGAAATTCACCACTTTAAAAAAAAAAAACTAATTCAATATACATTTTGTTTTATTAAAATAACAAGTATAGAAGTATGATAATACACAAATAATGGCTATGCATACAATATGAAGATTACCACTAACTCAATAGCTAAAATAATTTACAATTTCCAAGTTTGGACATGTTTAAATAATACATCATGATAAATAACTTATTTAACTTTCAGTTTGTTGTCCATTTTCTTCATGATATCAGGCAACTAATGTCATGATTCACCCTATGACAAGCATCTTCTGTTACACGATCATGATTTGCCCCATGATAGGCTTCAATCGGTTGTCATGATTTGCCTAATGACAGGCATCAATCTACTATAAAAATGTCACACAAAAATCCATAACAATAGTCCCAATAATAATAACACAATTAAATCTATCAATAAAACTCACTATCAAAAACTCATGAAGTTTTTATTCTATAATCCCTTTTATACATAATTGATCCCATGCCATGTGAACTACATTATGTATACACTCACTATTACGAAGAATGCAACCACTTCAATAAAACATGTAATAAAACTTCCACAAAAAAAGTGTCTTATAGGAAAAATACAATTCTAAAACTCTAATAGATTAAAGAGTACATAAAGAGAGAACTTGCCTCAAAAATACTTGTGAACAACAAAAAATATCTCAACACCTCAACATATCAAAATAATAATGCCAATACAAAATTAATTAAATAAATGAGAACTCATATTGTTTTAAGGATCCATGGGGGCAAGTGTTTGGTCTCTTATTGGCTATGCACTACGTAGATCTTGGATACTTAATAACATCTTACGACTAGCTTTTTTAGATGAGGCACTGAGTTGATACAAATTATATCATAGCAGATCAGGCCTATCACCCATATAGACTAAGAGACAGCTGCAACATGGTTCCATTTTAGGTTGACCATAAGTGTTTGTGATTAGATTTGTGGTACTTGTAATTAGATTTGAATAGATTTGGACCATGAGCTTGGCAAGATACTAGCGTTTAAACAAGGGAGTATGTGAAGATTCATGTGGGCATGTGTTTAGTCTCATATTTATTATCTACTAGGTAAATCTTGAGTACTTATTCAATATCAAAGAACCCAAATAACACCTTTTTGACAAGCATTTTTTAGTAAGATCCTATATTGTTACAAATAGTATCAGAGTAGATCTAACCAATGGTCCATGTGGATAAGAGAACACTGCAGCATGCATCTATTAGGTTGACTACAAGCTAATTGTGGAATTTGTAAATTAGATTTGTGGTACTTATAATTAGATTTGCAATGGATTTAAACTTTTGTCCTGATGCAGATGCCAAGGCTTAAACTGAGGGAGTTTTTGAGGACCCTTGTGGGTGTGTCTTTAGTCCTACATTAGATATGAATCGGATAGATCTTAGGTACTTAATAATACCTTAAGGTAGGAATGGCAAGGGGTAGGGTACCTGCAAAATTTGCCTTATCTGTATTTGAATCCATTTAAAATCCTACAGCCCAAACCTTAACAAGTTTTAATTTTAAATCCCAAACCCTTTCCAAATCCTATAGGGCTTTGCTAAATAGATCCTATTAGGGTTCAGGATAGTTTGGGTATCCGAAAATATCTGGCCAGCTGCCATCCTATCTTAAGTCTAGCCTTTTTGGATGGGGTCTAGATTGTTACACATATACTCATAAATATATAGCAAAATAAAGTGATTGCAACTCTATCTACAGTACACTCACACTTCTTATTGAACATTGCACAAGCACCATATAATTAAAATTACCATATCCCAACAATCTATATTTCTATTGAATTGTCCAATCCTACAAATTAATCTTGCCAAGAGATCTTAGTTATATTTTCGATCTCTTGTAGTGATCAAATTAGCCAAAGCTCAAAGCATAAATTCTCGAAGTCACCTTGAAATAGGTATTTTTCATCCTAAATGGATATGTATACATCAAGTTATGTCTCCAAAATCATGCTAAATATAGAACTTATGCCAAATTTTCAGCCCATTTTAACCCATATATTGACCAAATCAATAAAGATTTAGTACAAAAATGTGGGTCCCAAAGTTAGCTTCAAAATGAGCATATATATAAGTTATCCTCAATAGCAGTTGCCCAACTTTTAAAAATGGTTATCACATAACAGGGGCTCCTCTCCCTATATTTTCTCAATATGTGATATTCTAGTTCCGCATTCTTGTGAAAGAACTCATAAAAAAGAGCAAGGTAAGATCTGTGAGAAAGAAATGGAAGAGAGATGAGAAAGAGAGTTATGAGAGAGAGATTACAAGGGAGTAGAGAGAGGAAGAGGGCTTGGTTAAGAGGTTATGTGTAAAAGAGAAACAATAGATTGAAGAAAGAATTATGAGAGAAAAGTGACCATGAGTAGCGGTAGGCAAACGTGTGAACCAAAAGAAATACAGAGAGAGAGGGATAAGGTTGGTTTAGGTTGAGGTTTAGAATCTTCTAATTGGGCTAATCTAATAGGTTGTATTAGTAGGTCATTATCTAGCCATTACACAAGTAATGGTGACCAAGAGAAATCTCCAATCATCAAGCCATTGCCACAAGTCATGGAGCTAAAGAGAGATGAGATGGTAATATGTGTGATAGAAAAAAATATTTTCAGCATGAACATGTTGCCTCAAACCACCAAATATTTATGATGGCGAAACTACTATTACCATGGACCCGAGGTTTGCCAAGACAACACATAAGAAAGAAAGAGGAGGAAGGGGGGGAGAGAATAGGGGCGAGGGGAAGAACAGAGAAGGGCACAGGGAGAGAAGGCTTCTCGGCTAAAAAAAAAATAGCAATGAGGCTAGGGCTAAGGGATGCTTGAAAAGGAGAGGGAGTTGTGGAGTCTCTATGAAAAAACTAGAGAAAGACTATTTAGATTTTATTGTTATATAGATGAAATTATTAAAAAATAATAGTTTGGAGAAAAGCTCCCTCTCTATTCTCCTCTAAACTGCTCTAGAGCATACATGTACGGGCCATGATTAACTATAGGTAGGGGACTATGCAACCATCAATATAGCCAGTTATGGCCAAGTACTTATAATGAAAGAAATCTTAAGTCCTTTATTTAGGATTTGATATGACACTGCATGCCACTACAAACTATTGTTGTTTAGATGCTATTGTTGCTTTCTAGACTAATAAAGAAGAAATTATGTCCAAGTATAGACTCTCATTTGTTGCCTTCCTACTATAAAATAAAATATTACAAAAAACTATACTCTAACATATACTAATTCCTAACTAATTGATAAAAAATAGACATCCAATTCGACAAAATAATTTTTATTTGATTTTTCAAACGATAATTTTACCCCATAAAATCAAAATCTACTCCAAAATTGAACACCTAGTTCAAAAATTAAACTCAGTTACCAAACTAATTGTTATAACCTAATCTAATCAAGCAACTCGTCTATAACCCATCTTTTTTGATGAATGTGTCACAATCAAAAATAACTTAAAATAAGAAGGTATTGGAATATACTTTATAGAAATACATAAATGACATACCAAGCATCCTTAAGTACAAATATCAATTATTGCTATGATAGGCTATTCTATATTGTACCTAGAATGTTGCATGTTGAATGCACTTAGTTGAAAATTCTAAGATATGTACGAGCCAAAACAAACAATATATTTATAAATTGTCTAGATGAATTTCTATAAAAAATTTGAGTTTTGTAGTAGTATAGATACTTTAAAAAGAATTAATTGTACAATTAAATCTTGTCCCTTAGTTATACAAAGGATAAATAGGTGGTTTGTTAACCAATACTATCCATTATTATTAAGGGGACCCCAATGCATGAGGATCCTCCCACTATAAGGTATGGAGAGGGTTAGATATATACAGCCTTACCCTTGTGTGCAGAGGCGTTGCTTCCTTATTTTTAACCTATGGAACCTAAAGTCATAATGGAGTAATCTTATACCATTACACCAAGACTCGCCCTCTAAATCTGTTGTAACTAAAAAAAATGAAACCTAGGACTAGTATCTCTCTCACTATTATAGATCTCTAGTCACCATCTATCATTACGTATCAACCTATCATAGCTAAGGATGAAACTTCTATACAACACAATAATATGGAAAGAAACAGATTGAAATGCAAATTTTAAGTAGAAGACAAGTTGAATCAGAGTGAAAAATTTTGATACCTTAAAATTACTGGAGTAAGGAGAAAAGATTAAAACTTCATAGAATCACAAATTGAACATAGGAAAGAACATTCATAGAGGACTCAAATGTTTAACCACAAAAATTAAAAAGGAAAGGGTGAGAGACGGGAAGAAGGAGGGAGGAAAGAGCAAGATCATGGGATTTCAAAAAGGGGTGTGTTGATTATGTAAGAGGAATTAGCGAAAGTGCTTGTTAAGCAAAAGCGATAAGGAAGGGAGATGTGACAAGAAGAGAGAGAGAGATAGGAAGATAAGTATTTCAAATGAAAGAAGAAATACATGGGATTTGAGAAGAGGAGGTGCTAAGGATTGGAGATATTAGGAAGTAGATACTAGTAGCCTTCACCTCCTCTTTCTATCCTACACGAGACATTGAGTCTCTCTCATTGAATATTGATGGCCCTTGTCTTTCATCCCCTTCTTAAATTCCAAAGTCTCCATCATAAAAAGTACGAGCAAGAGCATGAAAGAAAATAGGGACAAAATAGACTTGGCATAAAAAAAAAACATTGAATTTATAAAAAGTTACATATATTTTGCCACTTGTAATCAATAATTGTGGCATATTATTAGTACCATTGGACTAGAAAAATAGAACTATGCTATTGGCTTCAAAAATATGAACATCCAGGAAAAATATTTATCAAACTAAAAGTCAAAGAAATTAACAACTAATATACCAAATCATTTAGTAGTATGCTCTAACTCAAACCAAAGTTTCAATCTTAAAATAACATTATTAAATTTGAAAGATTGACTCTTCTTACAAGGTCCTTTCAAACATGATGTAAAAGTCAATAAAAGTAGAATACCTTTAAGATTCTTTAAAATCGATAGTCACACAATCTTCAGAGGGTGTGGGCCTAGGAGAACCATCAATCGGCAAAAAGTTGAGATAAAGAATACAGCCTTCATAGCAACCATATTCAACAAGGCTGCGCTGATCTTCCTTCATCAGACAACCATTGTTATGCGTGAGCAAAAGCCTACTTTCTTCAAATTCCTCTTTCTTTGCGATCTCTCTCTTCAAACCACTAACAGTTTCTTCATCTCCCACCTCTATATAGAAAAACCTACCAGTGAGTATCTCTATTCCCAATCTCATCTTGTCCTGCATTTCTTGGACTCTGTTGACCTTTTTATAGAGGGGTCTATCCTTAGTGCAATCTACTTATTGAGACATATGGCAATCATGCTCCACTTTATATCACGACCATATCAAATAAGATTTTTAGTAGATATATACTTGGAATATTATTAATTATAAACTAAAATATTATAATTCATTAATTTTTGGTAATTGTTATTAGGATTTATTTAGTAACTTTGAATTTCTATATATCTAATTGGCAAGGCCAAAATAGGGTGCATCGAATAATGCAAATTAATAAAGAATGTGTAAACCTAATTTCTTTATGTCATTCAAAAAATGATATGTCATCCTTATTAGGATAAACACCACAAGAAAGTTTTGTACGAAATAACTTTCAATAGATGTTATTTTTGCAATTAACTGCCATAACAATTTGTTTGAATACTTAGAAGGACATTATTCATATAGAAATCTATTAGTAGCCACTGTCCAAAGGTAGTTATTGCTAAATTTAACCATTTCCTCAGTTGCAAAATTCTTCTAGGTATGTTTTTCTTTTTACTCGCTCTATAAGGTCCAACCTGCTCCAAAATTTATTTGGTCTAATTAATCATTTTATGTGATTTTTTAAGCTACCGATGTATAAAATACGACTAATGAAGGTTTATCTAATTTCTTTCTTTTGATCTAGTTCCTCTTTGGTATTTCTTTTAATTTTCTTTTTAGTGCAATCACTTGGTGAATTGTAAAGTCCTCATGACCGAGATACAAAGGAACCATTTTCTCATTGAGTTTGCCATAAACCTCAATTACCCAATAGTTTGAAAATTTGGAAACATACTTAGTACATGATTTGGTGTTTACATGAAAATATAGCTTATCATGTCTTGATCATAAGAAAAAAAGATTACATCATGATTCCTATTTAAAATTTTTAGCCTAACTCTTTGAAAAGAAAGGTTGTCAGGACATCTAACCGAAGCCTAGTCAACTGGGAACTTTACTAACCTATTTTCAAAACAAAAGATAAAGTTTTTAAAACAAGGGTTTTTTGCATGGATACCCTTCTAAATATCAGATTTTGCGTGAATACCCTTCAAAAATTGATATTTGCATTTATACCCTCATAAAATACTTGTTTTGCTGTTCTACCCTTTTTTATTCTTATTTTTGCATATATACCCTTGTCATCTAACGCCGTAAAAAAATTAGCGGTTTCAAATTAAAATGACTAAAATACCCTCAATGGTTAGGCGTACAAATAAAAATTTTTATAAGGGTATACAAGCTAATGGTAACTTTACAATGATATTCATACAATTTTCTATATTTAGAAGGTTATATATGCAAAAAAAAACTTAGTAGATGAAAAGAATTGAGATACATTTATTAATGCGATAGCCTTTATAATCCTGTATTTATTAGGAAATGCATTTGGTTCTATGACGAGAGGCCTGTTTCTTTATCATGAATATAACAAAAATATATAATAGGATTTATTCTCAAATAAAATATATGGTATGCAGCTAGAAACCAAAAAATGGAGCTTCAATATAGGTTCATAGTAAAAAATAGGAATGAAATAAAATCAGCTACAATAATCATTATTGTTCTTCGAACACTTGTAATGATTTTTTTTTGGTTCAGATTAATAAAAGAAAAATAGTATAAATCAATGAAAGGGAAGAGAGGGTAACATGATGTTGAAATATTTTTTTACAATCAGCAGATAGGAGAGATATGAAAGATTTGAATGATAGATCGCACCAAAAGATAAGTTTTGCGGTTAGAAGAATTTTTGTTTATCATAGGTTGGACTACAGAACTGGGAGGAATAGGAAGGAGATCGCGAGCAAGCTGCATCGCAAACGCCCGCGATCAGGATCCTGATACGCGGGGGGCGGGGGGGAAGCCCACAGGGGGTGGGGTGGGGATGCCGAGTGGCGGGGGGGAAGCCTGCAGGGGTTGGGGAAGCCGGGCGCGGCGGTTGGGAAGCCCACGGGGGGGACGGCGGGGGGGAGCTCGCGGGGGGGACGGCGGGGGGTGAGGGGAGAACGGCGGGGGGGGGAGCTCGCGGGGGGAACGGCGGGGGGGAGCTCGCGGGGGGGACGGCGGAGGCGAGGAGCTTGCAGGGGATGGGGAAGACGCGCCCGGGGGGGTTGGAGTGGTGTAATGATTATAACGTCATTTCAAATTTTAATTTTATTTTTAATTAATATAAATATTATTTTTTAACATCGTTAAAATAACTGTTATATTAGGGTTATTTGTACAATAACAGAGTTTTACAAGGGTATGCATGCAAATATTAATTTTGAAAGAATATTCACGCAAAATCTAATATTTAGAAGGGTATCCATGCAAAAAGCCCTTAAAAACAATATGGTTAATATTCAAGTTCGACCATGCATATAAATAAGGATTCTTTGCACATAAACATTTACAAATCTAACTTATTGAATATCCACCCCGAAAGTAACTATTTACATACGCACCCCTCAAACATCCTGGTTTTGCATGGATGCCCCTCCTATTAGATGTTTGGCTAACAATTCTAACAAATAACCCTTCCGAATATCATTTGGCATAATTATCCTTTTATGTTAACATGCCTGCATTTGTTATATATTCCTCAAGAATATTATTGTAAGGGGTGATAAAATTATTTTATTCTTAAAATGATTACTTCTCAACACCGTCAACTAAAAATATAATCGCATATGTATTCATGCAAAAATATGATGTTTTAAGAGATACATATGCAAATAGTAATTTTCCAAGGCTAGAAATACAATAAGCTATTTTTGTAAGGGTAATGAACAAAAAAAAAGGATAAAAAAGGAAGAAGAGGAATAACATGACAAGAGAAGAAAATGATCTTTTTAATGAGTAGAGCAAGAACAAGAGGAATGACATGAGATTGAGCCATTGAACAACTAGGCAGCATATTGAAGGCTTGCTAGTAGTAGAATAGGTATTGGAAAGCTTCATAAGAGCCTCCAGTTGGTGATACATATGCGAAGGAGGAGGTTCCGAGGTAAGAAGAAATAGGGAAAGGAATAAGTAAAGTAAAAGCATCTTGTAGGTTATGTATTTTCACTTTCAATTTATGTAAAATAAAAAATTATTTCAGTATAATAGTGAAAATAAGGTAATGAAAGAAAGTACAAATAAAAAAAAAGTTATTTTTTCTTCTAATATAAGTCTACTCTGCTGCTATGTAAGTAATCTATGCTTTACAAGTGCATAGGTAGACCGCCTAGGCACCTATACAGCACTCTTAGCAACACTATCAAAAAGAATGTAAAGCATTTTGGCCAAAGATTTTGAGAAAGGTTATTTCTGCAATTAACTCCTATTAGTAGTAATTTGGACACTTAAAAGTAAGATAGTCATATCGAGAACCATTGTTACTAACTAACAAAGATAGTCATTTCTGCAATTGCGTATCTCTTTTACTATAAAAAGGGAAAGAAGGCTTTATTCGGGCTCTAGATGCACTATCTATTAGACAATTGATATCGATAACAACATGGACAAGGCTTCTAAATCTATCCATTACCTTTTACTTTTCTCTTTTTCCTCCCCCTCCTTGGTGTAGACTTAATTAACTCTAGAGTTTATTTTAGTTTTATCAATCATTTTGTGTTGTGTTTTCAATGATGTATGAAATTGGACTATATGAATGTTGTTTTGTTTCATTCTTTTGATCTAGTTCTTTTCTTTGGTGGTTCTGATTTTTCTTGTTAGTTTAACCACTTGGTGGATTATGAAGTCCTTATGATCGAGTTACTGGATTTTTACAAGGGCATATGGATTGCTAAGAAAATGTTGTCAGTTGTATAATATTGTTTATCAAGTCTAATTCACATTGGTGACCCTTTTGCTATTAGCTTAAGCTTTTGCAATCTGACATATTGTTATCATGGTATCATAACTTTAGATTTTCTAGAAATCATGAGTTAAAATCCTTAAAATACAACCTTCCTAAAATTCGAACCCATAACCTCCTCCTAGAACATGGTTCTGAACATAATGGCAGATTGTCCAATGTGCATATCTTTATACAAATTGATATGACTAATTATGTAGACTTGAGGATAGGTATTATAATATACAAGGCTACCATTATCTTGTTAGAAGTATATAATTTTCTTTCCTCATTTTTAAAATCTTCTATTTTTTTATTGATTTATTTTTTTATATTTGTTGTTCTACCATTACGCAGATTTTAGAATAAAAGTTTCGAATGCTCCCATCTCCCTTCCAATTTCTATTCTGTTGTAGAGAAGGATATGCCTAGCAAGTACAATCAGTTGGACCACACCAAGCCTCGTAGGAGCCAATGCATTCATAGGTGAAGATCACAGCAATATTAGCTTCTCGCCAATGACTTTTCCATTAAAGACTATGTGAAGTTTATCCTACACTTTTCTCTTCTTGTTCATT
Source organism: Phoenix dactylifera (assembly GCF_051530095.1). Classification (NCBI taxonomy): domain Eukaryota; kingdom Viridiplantae; phylum Streptophyta; class Magnoliopsida; order Arecales; family Arecaceae; genus Phoenix; species Phoenix dactylifera. The sequence goes on along the minus strand of NC_143192.1, from coordinate 4,522,486 downwards.
GTGCTTCTCTCTATATAACTACGACTGTTGTGTGCATTGTTCGTGTTGAAGCCTCATTGCTTCATGGTACTCGAACTTTGATATAAATAGATGGCTGGTGGTCGGAAGAAGAAATAGAGATAGAACCAAAATTAGAATCAGTCTAGGGCCGATGTTCATGAAGAGCCACATTGATGAAATGAATACCAAGATATTGAGATAGAAGAATTGATAAGGTAAGTAGATCTCTCGACCATGTATTTGGCTTTTGTCGAGGATCGAACTTCTTTAGACCACACTATGAAGATGATTATGTTGATGATCATGTTGAGGATCGCGTTACATAGCCATCTGATTTGACAATCCAATCCTTGAAGGAGTTATACGTTAGGGACCTTTCGGATGGGGTGACAAAGATACTGGATTGGTTGAACACCTTCGCATGCATCATTGAATACAAGGATGTGTCCTAGAAGAGAAGAAGGTGAAGCTGGTATCCTGAAAATTTAGAGACCAAGCTTTAGCTTGGTGGGAGCAATTCTAGAAAAGATCATGAGTGGAGGGGCAAACCACACAACATCTACCTTTCAACTATACCCAAAACTTGTACCAACGCCTCTAGAATTTTCAACATGGCAACAGATCTATTAATTGTGATTACATTGAAGCACACTATCAGTTCATTGCTAGAAACAAGTTTATGGTGATGGAGCAATAGATGACCATATACATAGGTGGGCTGCACCAATCAATCCAAGACACCCTCAATCTGCACTTGGACTGTGCATGAGGCATATGATCATGCTATTATTGAAGAGAAGCAGCAAAACCAAAGGATGTTCCAATCTATTGGACAAGATAGTAGATCAAAAGAGATGCATGGAGCTGATGTTTAAAGAAATCCTAGTCGGGGAAGACCTGATATCCTACCATGCCGAGGTGGCCAAAAAGACTCAAGATAGTGGTTCAAATCTCCATTGTTACAGTTATGGAAAGATAGCTCATACATGAAATAAGTGCATAAAAGGTCAATTTTTCCTCCAAAATAATAGCTATTAGTTGAAGGTAATGAAGGATCTGATGTACATGAGGACGATATGGGCCCGACCTATGATGAAGTTGACAATGTAGGAGATGAAGGGGATTGAAGGGAGATATTGATAAGTCGCTTGTTATCAGAAATAGTCTTATGGCTAAGTTTGCAAGGTCGTAATGAATAGGGAAAGCTAGGAGAATGTCACATCTCAAGAGGCTATTACAAAGTAACTCTACCTATAGAGAAGCATCCCTGGCCTTATAAGCTTTCTTGGTTCCAGAACGGAAGTGACATAACCATAGATAGTGGATGTTTGGTATTGTTTTCGATTGAGTAAAAGTATTTTGAAGAAGTTCGGTGATATGTAGTTGCCATGGATGCATGGCACCACAGTTTCGAGGATTTCGCAGTTTGATGGCACCAACCATTGATTGTTCGAAGGAAAAGTCTTTCCAATGGACACCAGAGGGCCGGCGAGCTTGGACAAAATCAAAATCAAGAGATTTGAGCCACACCAGTCTTTAGCTCTTCCTAATTTCAATGAAGTTTTGTGGTGGAGTGTGATGCTTCTTCAAAGGAAGTTGGACCTATATATTCTCAGTCAAGAAGGAAGGCACATAATATTCTTCATTGAGAAGCTATATTCACCTACTCATGATGCTTAATTTTATGTGGTTGTTCAAGCTCTCTGGCATTAGAGGCTTTGACATCAAGTGTTTATTCTACTCATCGATCAGGAAACTTTGAGGAATGTTCAAGGGAAGGATATGCTGGGTAATCGGTGTGTGAGTTAGGTGAATTTTCTGTCTGCAGGAGTACCACCTCCAAAGCATAGGTTAGGATCTTTGAATTGGGTAGTTTTTTGCTTCTAGGAGGAGGGCATGACTGCTTACTGTCATGAAGGTCCGAGCGATTGGTTTGGACTCTTTCAGAGATCCGTATGCAGAGGACCAGTGTTTAATGAGCTTGATGGCTGAAGTGTAGTCTTGCAAGAGGCCTTGACTACAAAGTAAAAGATGGTCATATATTTAGAGGAGTCCAGCTTTGCATTCCAAATTGCTCATTGAGGGAGAAGATCATTGAGGGGCTCCATGGACAAGGTCACTTCGGCAAGGACTAAATATTTGCTTTGGTCTACAGTGGCTACTCTTGGTCCAAGATGAAGCATGATGTAGATTGTGTTCTTGGAATTGCCAGAAGAACACAGAGGGATTGGATCCTGTTTTTGTTCTTGTGGATCGTCTTTCCAAGATGGTGCGTGCCTTCAATATTGTTAAATTGTTCTTCAAAGAGACAAGTGCATCTCGAGTCTATTCATAAGTCTATCTCCGAATGGATTAGGGGCGCAAACGGGTTGCTTGAGCTCGAGTCGGATCCGAGCTCGACTCCACTTACCTACTACCGAGCTCGAGTCGAGCTCGAGTAAGAAAAATTGCATATGCATGCGCTCAACTCAGCTCGGCTCAATTGCACCCCTAGAATAGACTGAAGCAGTAGGCAAAAAAATGTCCATGCAGTTACCTTTCATGTTATATACACCAGAATTCTGTGGTGGCATACATCCACATGTATGCACAGCATAGAAAATGCTCTCAAGCATTTCCCTAGGTTCATCCACTTCATCCATTTATACAAGAGATTTTGTTCCCCTGCTTGTGGGTGAGAATCAGGTGCCAATTCTACCATTCATCAAGCTCCAACACAAGACAGTTCTCTATATTTCTGTGTTGAATACCAAATTTATTCTCCGTTCTTTTGATTTCCATCTTACAACATCGATGATTGCAGCCAAAACTTCAACTGTTGCCGTAGAATTTCATACAAGTATCTTCATGAAATAATCCCATTTTTTCCACCATTTACTTAGTATTCCACTATTCAAGACTGTCACGGCGTATTCTTTTGATCTCCATCTTCCAACTACGATAATTAGAATGAAAAGTTCAGCTCTTGCTATAGAATTCTACAGCAATTACCTTTACAAATAATCCTGTTTTCCCACCTTTTACTTAGTATTCTACTTTTCTTGACTCCGAATTAGGATTGGGATGTATGAATTGACAAATGGAATTGAATCATGAAATTTAAGCGGAGACAGATGGCTGCTGATCATGAAGAAGACAGAACTAGAATCAGACAACAAAACAACTAGACAACTAAATTGCTGAAAAACATCAAGGAACGAATCATACTCCTCTACCTCCTAATGATGGTCCTCCGGTGGAAGAAGCGGGTGTTCCTGTTGCCCTCCTTCATCCATGGGATCTGGGACTTCTGTCTCCCGAACATCTCCTGCTGCCTTAGTAAGGAGTGGTGCATGGCGAGTTTGTGCCGCAGTACACCCAAGTCGGCCTCCGGCAGCCCACCCATACTATCCTCCCTCCCCAAAAGTTCAGCAATAGACACCTCCACCTCCTCTGGCCTTCTAATTATATCCTCTACTACCTTGCAGTTTCACCTGCGGAGTCTGCGCTTGGTAAGCTCCAGCCTGCACGAAACCCTCTACATGACATCACCTCGCACCGGCATCGTCCAAGCCTCTCAGACAATGTTCTAGGATTTGGGGTACGACAACCACATCTTCTTAAAGAAGAACGGGGGTCGATGGCTGATGTAATATGCTATAGAGTTCAGAAGCAGGCAATGGTTAGAGGCGATCTGGGGACCTTGATAAGCCAGGAAGCTCTGGAACCTCGACTTCATTCACCGCATGGTTCTAGGGACCTTGAGGTAGATTTTTTTTTTTTTGGGGACAAAATTGGCCTATACTAAATGGCCAAGTAGGAGTGTTTGGTTGTGAACGAAACATGGAATAAGATAGAATAACTAGCTTATTCCATTCCCATTTCACCATCCAAACATAGTTTTAAGGAATAGGGATCTGGAGTCTTTGTTCTCCATCAATTACCCATCAAACAACAATGTTTCCTATTTGTTCCTATAGATCTTGGATACCTAATACCAAATAGGCATCACATGCTATTGTCAATTGTCCAAAAACATCCATGAATAAAATAAAAATACTTTATCAATACTTCAAAGAGGTATGGCATATGTAAAACATGGCTTTATTAGGGTACTAATACTGTTGGTAACATCCTAGTGCACAGTCAAGGCCTAGTTATAGCACCCTAGATAAGCATTTTAGGAAACCTTATTAGTTGAACCGCGTACACTTTGCGCTGCTGCTAAATTCATCATGGTGCATATTGCTATTACACATATAAAGAAAAAAAAAGAGGAAAAAGTAATTACTATTCCACGTGTTGCTTTCTGGTTGGACTAGTCCATGTGAACTTAGTCTAACAAATAATTTATCAAGGGAGTGGGATCAGGATGGGTGGGGGGCGGAGTTTAGTGGCGAGCTTCAGGTTAGGCCTGATTTCTGTTTGGCCTCCATAACATAAACCTGAATTCAATCCTGAGACATTTTAAACCAAACCTAAAGCCCGACCTAAAGCCGAGGCTAATTTTTAACCCAATATACCACCTAGCCAAAAGTCCACATATATCCTTATTGAAATTTCTTGTTTAGCTTAATTCTAGTTAAGTACAGTCATCTAATGGCATAGTCATAGCCATTAGTGGGGATTTAAATAGCCACTCTAATGTTGTCGATTGGTAACCACAATTCGAACATGATTTTTCTTCTAAAACTCCTTCTATAGTAATATATAGTTATCTCAAATCTAGTGGTGCCTATGAGTCTTGGTTTGAGGGGACCCCAGAGCACTATAATATCCATCAATTTGAAATTCAAATTTGAACCAGTCAAATTTAAAAATCTAATCAAAAACATGTCGAAACTGGCATCCTTACTACCACCAACGATTAAACACCATCTATCATGCCCTAACATGATACTGCCGACAGGGTAGACACCTCGCAAGGCTCAGCCCTGTAAAGTATCTCAAGCCTAATCTATCAATCAACTAAATACAATGTCAGCTAGACAAAGATATATATGGAAAGGATCTAAATAACTTCCTGCACATAACCTAGCTTAAGGTCTATGAGCATCCAAATCTTAAAGTAATAAAAAAAAAAAAATTTAACACAAGCATAACGATACCAACATTTGGTATGGATTAAATAATAGTTCCACATGATAATATAATACCAGTCGAACAACTACAATACAAGGTTCTGACCAACAAGGTCTCAAATGAAAGAAAGTTTGATAATACTCCAACTGCATCCTCGAGACAACTGAGTTTTACTGATTCGATCATCTGGAAAAGAAGAAAGCTATAAGCTTAACAACGAATAAATTCTTAATTGTACACACTTTACTTTAAAGAGAAATTCACCAATTTTAAAAAAAAAACCAATTCAATATACATTTTGTTTTATTAAAATAACAAGTATAGAAGTATGATAATACACAAATAATGGCTATGCATACAATATGAAGATTACCACTAACTCAATAGCTAAAATAATTTACAATTTCCAAGTTTGGACATGTTTAAATAATACATCATGATAAATAACTTATTTAACTTTCAGTTTGTTGTCCATTTTCTTCATGATATTTGGCAACCAATGTCATGATTCACCCTATGACAAGCATCTTCTGTTACACGATCATGATTTGCCCCATGATAGGCTTCAATCGATTGTCATGATTTGCCTAATGACAGGCATCAATCAACTATAAAAATGTCACACAAAAATCCGTAACAATAGTTCCAATAATAATAACACAATTAAATCTATCAATAAAACTCACTATCAAAAACTCATGAAGTTTTTATTCTATAATCCCTTTTATACATAATTGATCCCATGCCATGTGAACTACATTATGTATACACTCACTAATACGAAGAATGCAACCACTTCAATAAAACATGTAATAAAACTTCCACAAAAAAGTGTCTTATAGAAAAAATACAATTCTAAAATTCTAATAGATTAAAGAGTACATAAAGAGAGAACTTGCCTCAAAAATACTTGTGAACAACAAAAAATATCTCAACACCTCAACATATCAAAATAATAATGCCAATACAAAATTAATTAAATAAATGAGAACTCATATTGTAAGGATCCATGGAGGCATGTGTCTAGTCTCTTATTGGCTATGCACTACGTAGATCTTGGATACTTAATAACATCTTACGACTAGCTTTTTTAGATGAGGCACTGAGTTGTTACAAATTATATCATAGCAGATCCGACCTATGACCCATATAGACTAAGAGACAGCTGCAACATGGGTCTATTTTAGGTTGACCATAAGTGTTTGTGATTAGATTTGTGGTACTTGTAATTAGATTTGAATAGATTTGGACCATGAGCTTGGCAAGATACTAGGGTTTAAACAAGGGAGTATGTGAAGATTCATGTGGGCATGTGTTTAGTCTCATATTTATTATCTACTAGGTAAATCTTGGGTACTTATTCAATATCAAAGAACACAAATAACACCTTTTTGACAAGCATTTTTTAGTAAGATCCTATATTGTTACAAATAGTATCAGAGTAGATCTAACCAATGGTCCATGTGGATAAGAGAACACTGCAGCATGCGTCTATTAGGTCGACTACAAGCTAATTGTGGAATTTGTAAATTAGATTTGTGGTACTTATAATTAGATTTGCAATAGATTTAAACTTTTATCCTGATGCAGATGCCAAGGCTTAAACTGGGGGAGTTTTTGAGGACCCTTGTGGGTGTGTCTTTAGTCCTACATTAGATATGAATCGGATCGATCTTAGGTACTTAATAATACCTTAAGGTAGGAATGGCAAGGGGTCGGGTACCTACAAAATTTGCCTTATCTGTATCTGAATCCATTTAAAATCCTACAGCCCGAACCTTAACAAGTTTTAATTTTAAATCCCAAACCCTTTCCAAATCCTATAGGGCTTTGCTAAATAGATACTATTAGGGTTCGGGATAGTTTGGGTATCCGAAAATACCTGGCCAGCTGCCATCCTATCTTAAGTCTAGCCTTTTTGGAAGTGGTCTAGATTGTTACACATATACTCATAAATATATAGCAAAATAAAGTGATTGCAACTCTATCTACAGTACACTCACACTTCTTATTGAACATTGCACAAGTACCATATAATTAAAATTACCATATCCCAACAATCTATATTTCTGTTGAATTGTCCAATCCTACAAATTAATCTTGCCAAGAGATCTTAGTTATATTTTCGATCTCTTGTAGTGATCAAATTAGCCAAAGCTCAAAGCATAAATTCTCGAAGTCACCTTGAAATAGGTATTTTTCATCCTAAATGGATATGTATACATCAAGTTATGTCTCCAAAATCATGCTAAATATAGAACTTATGCCAAATTTTCAACCCATTTTAACCCATATATTGACCAAATCAATAAAGATTTAGTACAAAAATGTGGGTCCCAAATTTAGCTTCAAAATGAGCATATATATAAGTTATCCTCAATAGCAATTGCCCAACTTTTAAAAATGGTTATCACATAACAGGGGCTCCTCTCCCTATATTTCCTCAATATGTGATATTCTAGTTCCGCATTCTTGTGAAAGAACTCATAAAAAAGAGCAAGGTAAGATCTGTGAGAAAGAAATGGAAGAGAGATGAGAAAGAGAGTTATGAGAGAGAGATTACAAGGGAGATAGAGAGAGGAAGAGGGCTTGGTTAAGAGGTTATGTGTAAAAGAGAAATGGTAGATTGAAGAGAGAATTATGAGAGAAAAGTGACCATGAGTAGCGGTAGGCAAACGTGTGAACCAAAAGAAACACAGAGAGAGAGGGATAAGGTTGGTTTAGGTTGAGGTTTAGAATCTTCTAATTGGGCTGATCTAATAGGTTGTGTTAGTAGGTCATTATCTAGCCATTACACAAATAATGGTGACCACGAGAAATCTCCAATCATCAAGCCACTGCCACAAGTCTTGGAGCTAAAGAGAGATGAGATGGTAATATGTGTGATAGAAAAAAATATTTTCAGCCTGAACATGTTGCCTCAAACCACCAAATATTTATGATGGCGAAACTACTATTACCATGGACACGAGGTTTGCCAAGACAACACGTAAGAAAGAAAAAGGAGGAAGGGGGGGAGAGAATAGGGGCGTGGGGAAGAAAAGAGAAGGGCACAGGGAGAGGAGGCTTCTCAGCTAAAAAAAAAAATAGCAATGAGGCTAGGGCTAAGGGATGCTTCAAAAGGATAGGGAGTTGTGGAGTCTCTATGAAAAAACTAGAGAAAGACTATTTAGATTTTATTGTTATATAGATGAAATTATTAAAAAATAATAGTTTGGAGAAAAGTTCCCTCTCTATTCTCCTCTAAACTGCTCTAGAGCATACATGTACGGGCCATGATTAACTATAGGTAGGGGACTATGCAAACATCAATATAGCCTGTAATGGCCAAGTACTTATAATGAAAGAAATCTTAAGTCCTTTACTTAGGATTCGATATGACACTGCATGCCACTACAAACTATTGTTGTTTAGATGCTATTGTTGCTTTCTAGACTAAGAAAGAAGAAATTATGTCCAAGTATAGACTCTCATTTGTTGCCTTCCTACTATAAAATAAAATATTACAAAAAACTATAATCTAACATATACTAATTCCTAACTAATTGATAAAAAATAGACATCCAATTCGACAAAATAATTTTTATTTGTATTTTTCAAACGATAATTTTACCCCATAAAATCAAAATCTACTCCAAAATTGAACACCTAGTTCAAAAATTAAACTCAGTTACCAAACTAATTGTTATAACCTAATCTAATCAAGCAACTCGTCTATAACCCATCTTTTTTGATGAATGTGTCACAATCAAAAATAACTTAAAATAAGAAGGTATTGGAATATACTTTATAGAAATACATAAATGACATACCAAGCATCCTTAAGTACAAATATCAATTATTGCTATGATAGGCTATTCTATAATGTACCTAGAATGTTGCATGTTGAATGCAGTTAGTTGAAAATTCTAAGATTTGTACAAGCCAAAACAAACAATATATTTATAAATTGTCTAGATGAATTTCTATAAAAAAATTGAGTTTTGTATTAGTATAGATACTTAAAAAAAGAATTAATTGTACAATTAAATCTTGTCCCTTAGTTATACAAAGGATAAATAGGTGGTTTGTTAACCAATACTATCCATTATTATTAAGGGGACCCCAATGCATGAGGATCCTCCCACTATAAGGTATGGAAAGGGTTAGATATATACAGCCTTACCCTTGTGTGCAGAGGCGTTGCTTCCGTATTTTTAACCTATGGAACCTAAAGTCATAATGGAGTAATCTTATACCATTACACCAAGACTCGCCCTCTAAATCTGCTGTAACTAAAAAAAAATGAAACCTAGGACTAGTATCTCTCTCACTATTATAGATCTCTATTCGCCATCTATCATTATGTATCAACCTATCATAGCTAAGGATGAAACTTCTATACAACACAATAATATGGAAAGAAACAAATTGAAATGCATATTTTAAGTAGAAGACAAGTTGAATCAGAGTGAAAAATTTTGATACCTTAAAATTACTGGAGTAAGGAGAAAAGATTAAAACTTCATAGAATCACAAATTGAACATAGGAAAGAACATTCATAGAGGACTCAAACGTTTAACCACAAAAATTAAAAAGGAAAGGGTGAGAGATGGGAAGGGAGGAGGGAGGAAAGAGCAAGATCATGGGATTTCCAAAAGGGGTGTGTTGATTATGTAAGAGGAATTAGCGAAAGTGCTTGTTAAGCAAAAGAGATAAGGAAGGGAGATGTGACATGAAGAGAGAGAGATAGGAAGATAAGTATTTCAAATGAAAGAAGAAATACATGGGATTTGAGAAGAGGAGGTGCTAAGGATTGGAGATATTAGGAAGTAGATACTAGTAGCCTTCACCTCCTCTTTCTATCATACACAAGACTTTGAGTCTCTCTCATTGAATATTGATGGCCCTTGTCTTTCATCCCCTTCTTAAATTCCAAAGTCTCCATCATAAAAAGTATGAGCAAGAGCATGAAAGAAAATAGGGACAAAATAGACTTGGCATAAAAAAAAACATTGAATTTATAAAAAGTTACATATATTTTGCCACTTGTAATCAATAATTGTGGCATATTATTAGTACCATTGGACTAGAAAAATAGAACTATGCTATTGGCTTCAAAAATATGAACATCCAGGAAAAATATTTATCACACCAAAAGTCAAAGAAATTAACAACTAATATACCAAATCAATTAGTAGTATGCTCTAACTCAAACCAAAGTTTCAATCTTAAAATAACATTATTAAATTTGAAAGATTGACTCTTCTTACAAGGTCCTTTCAAACATGATGTAAAAGTCAATAAAAGTAGAATACTTTTAAGATTCTTTAAAATCGATAGTCACACAATCTTCAGAGGGTGTGGGCCTAGGAGAACCATCAATCGGCAAAAAGTTGAGATAAAGAATACAGCCTTCATAGCAACCATATTCAACAAGGCTGCGCTGATCTTCCTTCATCAGACAACCATTGTTATGCGTGAGCAAAAGCCTACTTTCTTCAAATTCCTCTTTCTTTGCGATCTCTTTCTTCAAACCACTAACAGTTTCTTCATCTCCCACCTCTATATAGAAAAACCTACCAGTGAGTATCTCTATTCCCAATCTCATCTTGTCTTGCATTTCTTGGACTCTGTTGACCTTTTTATAGAGGGTTCTATCCTTAGTACAATCTACTTAATGAGACATATGGCAATCATGCTCCACTTTATATCACAACCATATCAAATAAGATTTTTAGTAGATATATACTTGGAATATTATTAATTATAAACTAAAATATTATAATTCATTAATTTTTGGTAATTGTTATTAGGATTTATTTAGTAACTTTGAATTTCTATATATCTAATTGGCAAGGCCAAAATAGGGTGCATCGAATAATGCAAATTAATAAAGAATGTGTAAACCTAATTTTTTTATGTCATTCAAAAAATGATATGTCATCCTTATTAGGATAAGCATCGCAAGAAAGTTTTGTACGAAATAACTTTCAATAGATGTTATTTTTGCAATTAACTGCCATAACTATTTGTTTAAATACTTAGAAGGACATTATTCATATAGAAATCTATTAGTAGCCACTGTCCAAAGTTAGTTATTGCTAAATTTAACCATTTCCTCAGTTGCAAAATTCTTCTAGGTATGTTTTTCTTTTTACTCGCTCTATAAGGTCCAACCTGCTCCAAAATTTATTTTGGTCTAATTAATCATTTTATGTGATTTTTTAAAGTACCGATGTATAAAATACGGCTAATGAAGGTTTATCTAATTTCTTTCTTTTGATCTAGTTCCTCTTTGGTATTTCTTTTAATTTTTTTTTTAGTGCGATCACTTGGTGAATTGTAAAGTCCTCACGACCGAGATACAAAGGAACCATTTTCTCATTGAGTTTGCCATAAACCTCAATTACCCAATAGTTTGAAAATTTGGAAACATACTTAGTATATGATTTGGTGTTTACATGAAAATATAGCTTATCATGTCTTAATCATAAGAAAAAAAGATTACATCATGATTCCTATTTAAGATTTTTAGCCTAACTCTTTGAAAAGAAAGGTTGTCAGGACATCTAACCGAAGCCTAGTCAACTGGGAACTTTACTAACCTATTTTCAAAACAAAAGGTAAAGTTTTAAAAACAAGGGTTTTTTGCATGGATACTCTTCTAAATATCGAATTTTGCGTGAATACCCTTCCAAAATTGATATTTGCATGTATACCCTCGTAAAATACTTGTTTTGCTGTTCTACCCTTTTTTATTCTTATTTTTGCATATATACCCATGTCATCTAACACCGTTAAAAAATTAGCGGTTTCAAATTAAAATGACTAAAATACCCTTAATGGTTAGGCATACAAATAGAAATTTTTATAAGGGTATACAAGTAAATAGTAACTTTACAAGGATATTCATACAATTTTCTATATTTAGAAGGGTATATATGCAAAAAAAAAACTTAGTAGATGAAAAGAATTGAGATACATTTATTAATGTGATAGCCTTTATAATCCTGTATTTATTAGGAAATGCATTTGGTTCTATGACGAGAGGGCTGTTTCTTTATCATGAATATAACAAAAATATATAATAGGATTTATTCTCAAATAAAATATATGGTATGCAGCTAGAAACCAAAAAATAGAGCTTCAATATAGGTTCACAGTAAAAAATAGGAATGAAATAAAATTAGCTACAATGATCATTATTGTTCTTCGAACACTTGTAATGATCTTTTTTTGGTTCAGATTAATAAAAGAAAAATAGTATAAATCAATGAAAGGGAAGACAGGGTAACATGATATTGAAATATTTTTTTTATAATCAACAGATAGGAGAGATATGAAAGATTTGAAAGATAGATCGCACCAAAAGATAAGTTTTGCGGTTAGAAGAATTTTTGTTTATCATAGGTTGGATTACAGAACTAGGAGGAATAGGAAGGAGATCGCGAGCAAGCTGCATCGCGAACGCCCGCGATCAGGATCCTGATACGCGGGGGGCGGGGGGGAAGCCCACAGGGGGTGGGGTGGGGATGCCGAGCGGCGGGGGGGAAGCCCGCGGGGGTTGGGCAAGCCAGGCGCGGTGGTTGGGAAGCCCAGGGGGGGACGGCAGGGGGGAGCTCACGGGGGGGACGGCGGGGGGTGAGGGGAGAACGGCGGGGGGGAGCTCGCGGGGGGTGGGGAAGACGCGCCGCGCGGGGGAGACGAGGGGGGGGAGCTCGCGGGGGATGGGGAAGACGCGCCGCGCGGGGGGCAGGGAGCACGCGGGGGGGGACGGCGGAGGCGAGGAGCTCGCAGGGGATGGGTAAGATGCGCCGGGGGGGGTTGGAGTGGTGTAAGGATTATAACATCATTTCAAAATTTAATTTTATTTTTAATTAATATAAATATTATTTTTTTAACACCGTTAAAATAACTGTTATATTAGGGGTATTTGTACAATAACAGAGTTTTACAAGGGTATACATGCAAATATTAATTTTGAAAGGATATTCACGCAAAATCTAATATTTAGAAGGGTATCCATGCAAAAAGCCCTTAAAAACAATATGGTTAATATTCATGTTCGACCATGCATATAAATAAGGATTCTTTGCACATAAACATTTACAAATCTAACTTATTGAATATCCACCCCGAAAGTAACTATTTACATACGCACCCCTCAAACATCCTGGTTTTGCATGGATGCCCCTCCTATTAGATGTTTGGCTAACAATTCTAATAAATAACCCTTCCGAATATCATTTGGCATAATTATCCTTTTATGTTAACATCCCTGCATTTGTTATATATTCCTCAAGAATATTATTGTAAGGGGTTGTTGCCCAAGGTGACAACCCATGAGGGGGGGTGAATTGGATTTTCTAAAAATTATGTCCCCTAATTTTTACTTTGAATTGAATGCAGCAAAATGATAAGATGTTATTTACTTAAGCTCTAGGCAATTCCAAGTAAAGTAGTGAAAAATTAAGCTAGAGCAATTATACTATGGCCTTAGGGTGCAATTGATCTAAAATTAACTTATAGTTGTATGATCAATTTTAATCTATGTGTATGGTAAGAATGGAGAGGAAGCTAAGCAAATTCTAAACAATCACTTATAACTCTATAGAAAACAAAGCTAGAGATATTACACAATCAAGAATGAATGTAAGGCATGAAATACAAGAGATAAGGCATCACAAACACAAAGATGTATAGTGGTTCGGTGCACCCCAGCACCTACATCCACTCCCCAAGACCTCTTGGGAATTTCACTATAATCCCTCAGATTACAGCCGGTTGTTTTACAAGCTCACAACCCAACTTGTTGTTTTGCGAGATCACAACGAACTCGGTCAGTTTTCACAGGCTCACCGACTAGAACCAACCGATTGTTTTTTCGGGTTTACAATCAAACTCAGTTGGTTTTTCCAAAGGCTCACCAACCACAACCTTACAACGATTGTTTTCCGGGTTCACAATCAACCCAGTTGGTTTTCCCAAAGGCTCACCAACCACAACCTTGCAACGTTGGTTTTCCCTTTGGCTCACCAACAAACCTTAACCCCTTGATTCAATCCCTTGATTGAATCAAGTTACAAGATATTAGAACAAGAGTTTAAATCAGATACAAGCTTCTCAAATAAGCAAATATAGCAAATATAAACAAGCAAAGTAAAGAGAAGAAGCCCTAAAATAAATTTGTAGATGAAGGAACTCGGCTTCTTCTTTACTTGACCCTCTTCTGATTTTGCACGAAGTAGAGGATCACCAAGGCAGTACACAGTTGGAGAGGAAGCTTTGGGATTCACTTGGATGCTCTTCTTCTCTCTCTTTTACTTTGAATGGCCCTTTTGTGCTTTTGGAAGATTTCTCTTGTAATCTCTTTGAAATCTCTTTCCTAAATGTTCTCTCCCACTTCCATACCTTCTTTCCTAGCTCTCCTCTTGATTTTATAGCTTTAGAGGGAGTGGAAACAAAAATCTAGCCGTTAGAGACAAAAATAGAGCCGTTGGAATCAAGAAAAAACTAGCCGTTATGCCTCCCAGCGTGCTGGAGTCGACTCGGCTGAAGTAGGAGTCGACTCGGCTGAAACAGGAGTCACTTGTGAATAATAGTCTATCGGCACTGTAGCTGGGAGTCGACTCCGCACTGTAGCGCTGAAGTAGGAGTCGACTCGAGCACTGTAGCACTGAAGTAGGAGTCGACTCGAGCACTGTAGCGCTGAAGTAGGAGTCGACTCGAGCACTGTAGCGCTGAAAATTAACTCTCTATTTTTTTGTTTGTTCTCAGTCGGAGTCGACTCGTAGAGTATCGGAGTCGACTCGAGCACTGTTTCTTGAAACTCCAGAGTGCCAGAGTCGACTCTAAACTTCCAGAAGTCGACTCGAGGACTATTCTTTTGAATCTTTCTTTGAATTTGCTCCTCTAACTTGAATCATTTGAACTTGAAACTTGGGTCAATAAAGTGTAGCTTTCTTCCAACTTTTCTTGAGAGCTTTTGAGGCCTTCTTGTATTTTTCCAACTTGCTATGTTCCTTGCAAAACAAATTATTTTTCTTCTTGCAACACAATCATTAGTATTTATACTTCAAGGTTTTGTGATCATCAAAATCAATCTTTAAATCAATCTTTGGGTCATCAGTCTCCCCCTTTTTGATGATGACAAAACTTGGAGTATATGCAATATAAAATATATTGTGTTCTAGAAGTAATGCATAGCTAAGTTGTTTGAAGTAGAAAATATATATCTTTAAAATATACTTCACGATAATGCTTTAGATTTAATCAACTTAACATAATCAACACATAAAGCATTATGAGCATATACTTAGATATTTCTCCTCCTTTTTGACAACATCAAAAAGATAGTGAGACATTAAGCACAAAGAGAAGAATACTCAAATATTTCTTTTTTTTTTTGTACTCTGATTTGCATGTCAAATTATTGCAAGAATATGAATCATATAACTCAAGACAATAATGTTAGAAAAAGATTAATGAGCATAGACCAGAGCTAATTAAGATAATTTCAGAGGAGAACACATCGAATGTGATTCCAAAGATAGTTTTCAAATCAAGTGTAGGTGGAATCTTTCTTAAGTTAATTCAAGAAGTACCATAAATGATATTCAAGGAAAGCACGAATGGAAATCTAACCTCTCTTCAATAATAAGTATGAAAGCTTGTTCATTTAAGATCTTTTGCCCAATATATTAAATATTTTATCAACATGAGAGCAATTTAATTAATTTTCAGAGTATAAGATCAAAACTTATATACTTGAAAAATATATCATCATGTTGGATCATTAATTCTTAATGACTTCAAAGTTCTTTTATGGTAATAAGAGCATTGGGGCACAAATACCAAAATATGGATTCATGCAATTTTTGATACATCTTAGAGCTCTTTTAAAGACTTTCTTTTATTCCTTTAGAAAATAAGCACAATTTGATACATAAAAATATGAATTGGCACAAAATTGAAGTTCTAAAGAGCAAGCCAATGAGGACTCATTAGTGAATTTCAAAATAGATTTTCTAAGGGATACTCAAGAAAATTCAACACATTATTCTCCCCCTTTTTCATTAAATTAGAGGCTCTTAAGATCAACTATTTGAATTGCAATTTGGTTTATGATTGATGCATAAGATATACTAACCAAATAACAAGCCTCAAGGTGTATCGTAAAGATTTTCAGATTAAATTTCAGATGATACATATTGGAGAGTATTAGGATCACTTTTCATTTAGTATTCTTTCTCTCTCCTTTAGTTATGGATTTATGCGATTAAGTTCCATATGATCTTTCTTTCTGAAATTTTCTTTCTCCTCCTTAATTGATCGTTCCTATTTAAGAGTTTAAAATTTAAAGATAATGTTCAATAAAATTGTCAATCTCGAAAATATATTTTCTATAAGTTTCAGCATATTTTCATAAGACTCAAGATTTGAGATAAGACAACCTTTATAGAACTCAACTCAAGGCAAGCAATGGCAACACAAGGAGGTTTATCAAAATCAATCCATAAAACATTCAAGATATTTATCAAATGGATGTAACCTTTTGCATTTAGATTGAATATCTAAAGCTCCCCCTCAAAAGATGCATTTTTCTTTAATCATTCTTTTCTTTGTTGAATTTCAGATTTTGATGATAAGCGGGAATAGAACTGAAATTCTATGATATCGAGAATGTAGAGTGATCTAGAATTATTCAAAATTTGTAGCAATTACTCTTTCTAATCCTTCAAGAATAAGTTATGCTTTCTCTTAATCTTAGAGAAAATGTATAGAAATATTAATCAGAAAATGATTCATTTGAAGCTCAATTTCTTTCAAAAGCATTTACATTTTCTTTCTTTTAAGAATCATTTGAGTGAGCTGAAATATTTCTAGCTTTAAGATCATTCATTCTATATATATATTTTGATGGAAGTCTTTAAGAATGTAGGAGCGAAAAATATATAGATGATCATTGAGGTATATATATTTATAGAACTCAATTTCTTAATCATAGTTTTTCAGCAATGTATACATGAAGCACAATAACTCTTTTAAATATCAAAATAAAATAATATATTTAAAAATATTTATTTGCAATCAAGATCATCGAAAGACACATCATTTAGACCAATATTAGTACACTTTAAAGATAAGAAATGATATGTTTCAGATGCGTATCGGGGCAAACAATCAAGGCATCAGAATTATTCTATTTTTCTTAAACTGTAGTTTTTATCTAGAAATCATATTGAGTTTAAACTTTTATACAAAATCAGATTCTGAATTTCATAAAGATTTTCAATAGAGGCTTTCAAAATCATAATTTGAGATATGTATCTTCCACATTGTAGCTCATCTTAAATCATTACGATTGAAAACACGTATTTCAAACATATTAGAGCATATTCAGAATCTTTGTATTTAATGTTGAGTTTTGGTACGAATTAGAACATTATATACCAAATTTAGGCAAGTTGAAGGATAAAACAAAATCAATTCATTTTGTCTAAATAGAGATATCCTTCTCTTCTCCTTTTTACAAATTTATTCAACTTTCAGATTTTAAAGATGATTGTGAACGACAAATCTGAAATTTCTTTTCAATAATATCAAAAAAAAATTTTATGTAGTATTTCAAATATTCAATCAAATTGTCCAAGCATGGAGCATTACAAAATATTGAGAATGAAGGGTTTTAGCATGTTATAATGCGCAGCGGAAGTTAGGAATTTTAAAAATTTCTTGATAAAGTTTCTTAATATAAAATCCTTGTAAGCCAAGATCACCTTAATGGAAGCAATCAAATAATATAATATAAATGCAGAAATAGAAGAATACCTCTAACGCTAATCCAATATGCAGAATTTCCACTAGGTGCCCAAGTGTTCACCCTCCAACGTTGATCCACACGAAAACTTGATTTAAGTCTTAAGCTCCAAAGACTTTGATCCTTAATGCAGAATTCTTAAAGAACTCTAATGGCTTGCTTTCCTTTCTTTCTATTTTTCTTTAACCTTCTAAAATTACTTCTAATCCTTTTGTCCTAAAGAAGACCGCCTTGTCTTGGCTTAGGACACACTAGAAGCAATGCTAGAAAGAAAGAAACTAATGTAAGAAAGAAAGAAGAGAGGAGTGGGGTGGAGTTGGAATGATGAAACCCATGGAGTGCTAGCCTATTTATAATAGGTGTAGGGATGCATCTCCAAGGGATGCATCCCATCCACACATCCTTTCATGAAAGGACATCATCTAAGGGCCATATCAAATAAGAGGAGGTGCAGATCAAGTGAAGAGGTGTATCAAATGATATGTCCTTTCATGTGGTGCCATATTTTGACCAAGTCAACATCACATGCTAATCACATGTCCATCATGCCTCACCTCTTGATCTTTCATGATGATGATCCAAGGGCTCCAATGCAAGGCGCCATTTACTTGACCCATTATGTCTTCATCCAATGGTGGGATTAAGATCCAATGGTCAATTATGATAGCCATCCTCTAACCCAATCCAATTGGGTTAAACCAACTCTCCATTATGTCTTCATCCAACGGTAGATCAAGATCTAACGGTCTAGATTGAATGATTTATTAAATCTAATCCAATTAGACTCAAACCAAGCCAATTAGGTGCCAACTCTTGGCTAACCCATATTAGAAGATGATCTAATCAAATTAGATCAATTAAGAATCAGATTCGAATCCAATTCGAATCAAGAGCTAAGGGTTTGCAACACCTGCTAGGATGTCTATCTTGCAAACATGATCTAATCCAATTAGACCCTTAATAAGTTTTCTTGTGTGTGACCCATTAGGTTCCATACTTAGCCAGCAATAGGTGTGAGTGCAAGTTGACCCAACTTGATTAGAACTCTTCTAATCGATTTAAGTCCAAACTGCGCGAACCCAAACTTAACAATTAGAATCCTTTCTAATTGGTGATCGAATTAAACTCTTTAATTCGATCAAACCTATAAGACAAGATTGACGTCTAGCAACGTGTCATGTCTACCCGAAAAATATGGAATTTGGTGGAAATACCAAAAATACCCTTCAGTGGCAAGTTACCGTGCAATTCAATCCTTTAATCAAACTGCATCCCGAATATGTATATGAGTATGAATATATGTCAAACTCAATTTTATATTCATATATTTCTCAATCTTCTAATAATAATTCGAATAATGAAATATTAGAAACTCTTTCCAATTTTCATTGTGCTTTGATCAAAGACTTTCTGAATTATCATATGATTAGAATAAATAGGATGCGATCTTCTCTTACTAGAAGTGATTAATTCCTTGTTGACCTACTCATAACCTTCCTACACATTCCACCATATCCAGAAGACCTCGTACATAACTTATTATCATGAATGAGTGAAAACCAAAATATGGATTTATGTGCACAAGATACTATGGTGATCTCAGGTCAAAGGATCAGTTGCACAACTCCCACTAAGAGAATCATCTTTTGACATGTAAGTAAGACTTCATAAGATTTCTCTTTGTAGGTCAATTCAGTGAACTCATTTCTCTAATGAGCACCCACATCTTTGTATTAGTGTCTCCACACAAGTGATTGTGAGATCAATCACCCTCTGCATCGAGCATACATAAGATGTGCCAGTCTTTCCGGTAAACATTGATCCTCGACTCAATGTACCAATGACTGGAAATATTTAAGATTAGGATTTTAAGATTTTAGGTCTCACTAGTATGATCTCATCATAGCCTCAAAATCATTGTCTTAATCTAAGAGGTTCATCACAAATATAATCAACAGCATATGATGAAACACAATGCCTTTATTTATATTAAATGTCATGTACATGATTTAGAAAATCAAAAGAAAATCCTTCACAATACATATTGCGATTGGCTTGTAGGGCATCTACTCTTTCAATCTCCCACTTGCACTAAAGCCAATCGCCCTTATATTTCATCCCCATACAATCGAGGTGGCGATCGAACTGCTGTTGTGGTAGAGCTTTAGTGAACGGGTCTGCTAAGTTGTTCTTTGTGTCTACTCGTTCAATGACTATGTCTTGTCTCTCGACAATCTCTCGAACGAGGTGGAAGCGTCTTAGAATGTGCTTGGATTTGTGATGAGATCTTGGTTCCTTTGCTTGAGCAACAGCTCCAGTGTTGTCACAATAAACTGGAACTGGTCCAGCAATCTCAGGAACTACTCCCAACTCAGCGATGAACTTCTTCATCCAGACAGCTTCCTTAGCGGCTTCACTTACAGCGATGTATTCTGCCTCAGTAGTTGAGTCAGCTACAGTTTGCTGCTTGGAACTCTTCCAGCTCACTGCACCACCATTTAGGGTAAAGACATACCCTGAAGTGGACTTGCTATCATCTGGGTCTGATTGAAAACTAGAATCAGAAAATCCTTCTAGTTTCAACTCAGATCCTCCATAAATTAGAAAAATATCTTTAGTCCTTCTTAAGTACTTAAGAATATTTTTCACAGCTATCCAATGATTTTCTCCTGGATCAGCCTGGAATCTGCTTGTTATGCCTAAGGCATAAGCAACATCAGGCCTAGTACATAGCATAGCATACATAATTGATGCTACTGCCGAAGCATAGGGAATAGAATTCATTCTATTCCTCTCTTCAGATGTCTTAGGAGACATCTTCTTAGAGAGACGTATGCCATGACTCATAGGTAAGTAACCTCTTTTACTTCCTTCCATGCTGAATCTTTTCAGCACACGATCTATGTACTTAGATTGGGACAAGCCTAACATCCTTTTAGATCTATCCCTATAGATCTTTATACCAAGTATATAGGATGCTTCTCCCAAGTCTTTCATGGAAAAGCTTTTTGATAGCCAAGTCTTGACCGATTGTAACATTGGAATATCATTTCCAATGATTAGTATGTCATCTACATACAATATTAAGAAGACAACGGCACTCCCACTAGTCTTCTTGTACACACATGGTTCATCCACATTTTTGATAAAACCAAACTCTTTGACTGTTGTATCAAAACGGATGTTCCAACTCCTCGATGCTTGCTTTAATCCATAAATGGATCTCTTAAGCTTGCATACTTGATTTGCTCTCCCACTTGAGACAAATCCTTCTGGCTGTGTCATGTAAATCTCTTCCTCAAGATAACCATTAAGGAAGGCGGTTTTGACATCCATCTGCCAAATTTCATAATCATAGTATGCAGCTATTGCAAGCAAAATCCGAATAGATTTAAGCATGGCAACTGGTGAAAAAGTTTCATCATAGTCAATTCCTTGCTTTTGCCTGAAACCTTTTGCCACCAATCTAGCCTTGTAGGTTTCTACTTGGCCATCTGCTCCAATCTTCTTCTTATAGACCCATTTGCAACCTATAGGATTTACACCTTCTGGTGCATCAACCAAAGTCCATACTTGGTTGGTATACATAGAGTCTATTTCGGATTTCATAGCTTCTAACCATTTGTTAGAGTCATTACTCATGATAGCTTCCGAATAGGTCAGAGGATCATCATTTTCGACGATGTGGGCTTCATCATTCTCAATGATAAACCCATATCTCTTAGGTGCATTTCGCACTCTATCTGACCTTTGGAGAGGAGATGTGTGTTGTGGTTGTACTTCATCAATGGGTACATCTGGTTGAAGAATTTCTTGTGTTTCTATTTGTAGGTCTTGAACTTCATTAAGTTCAATTCTTCTTTCACTGCCCTTTTCTAAGATAAACTCTTTTTCTAAGAAAGTGGCATGCCTACTAACAAATACCTTTTGTTCAGTAGGGTGATAGAAGAGATATCCAATACTTTCTTTGGAATAACCTATAAATGTATATTTATCTGATCTAGCACTTAGCTTATGTCCAAAATTTCTTTTGACATATGCTTGGCAGCCCCATATTTTAAATTATTTAAGATTGGGCTTTCTACCTCTCCATATCTCATATGGAGTACTAGATACAGATTTTGAAGGTATCCTGTTTAGCACATATGTAGCAGTTTCTAAGGCATAACCCCAGAAGGAAATAGGAAGATCTGTAAAGCACATCATGGACCTTACCATATCTAATAGAGTACGATTCCTCCGTTCAGCTACACCATTTAGTTGTGGCGTATACGGAGGTATCCATTCAGAGAGAATGCCCTTTTCTTTAAGATGATTTAAAAATTCACTAGAAAGGTATTCACCTCCTCGATCAGATCGAAGGATTTTAATACACTTTCCGGTTTGTTTTTCAACCATACTTTGATACTCTTTAAACTTATCAAAGGCTTCGTATTTATGTTTCATAAGATACACAAATCCGAACCTTGATAAATCATCAGTGAATGTGATGAAGTAAGAGTATCCGCCTCTAGCTGGAGTTGTCATAGGACCACATACATCTGTATGTATAAGTCCTAATAACTCACTTGCCCTTTCTCCATGTCCAGTGAATGGAGACTTGGTCATTTTTCCCATAAGACAAGATTCACAAGTTCCTAATGATTCATAATCATAAGGATCAAAGAACTCTTCTTTGTATAACTTGTTGATTCTTGATTCACTTATGTGACCAAGTCGGCAATGCCAAAGGAGGGTATTATTCACTTCCTCTCTCTTTCTTTTATTGCTTTTATCAATATGAAAGACATTGTCATTAAGTAATAAAACTAGAAGACCATTTTCCATAATGCCATTGCAAAGATGCTTATTAGAAAAATAAATAGAGCAACCATTGCCCTTTCCATTAATTTCAAAACCTTTCTTTAACAACAAAGGAATAGAAATTACATTTCTAATAATTTTGGGCATATAATAACAATCTTCTAATTGTAGGAGCTTTCCCGAAGGCAATTCCAAGTTGTAGGTTCCAACAGCTTTAGCCTGGATGGACTCTCCTCCAGCGCCATACAGCTCGAAGTCACCTTTCTTCAAAATTTTAATTTTCTGTAGTCCATGCAAAGATTTGCAAATGTGAAAACCACAGCCGGTATCCAATACCCATGAATTTGAATTTGAAGAACTTAATGACAAGTCGGCATGTAACATAAACATACCTTTTGATGCAACTCTTGCATCGGTCTTCATACTTGCAAGAAAACTCTTGCAATTCCTTTTCCAGTGGCCAGCTTTGCCGCAATGAAAACATGTACTTGATCCGGAGTTTTTCTTTCCTTTTTTCTTTTTGATGCTACTCTTGGGGTTCAATCGTTTCTTAGAACCCTTATTTCTCGATTTCCTCATAGAGGTGCTATTTATAAGAAGGAGTGGACCTTTATCCTTCTTAATATGCCCTTCAGCTGTTTTGAGCATATTTAACAGCTCAGGCAGGGAGGTGTTCAGCTTGTTCATGTGAAAGTTCACAACAAACTGAGAGAATGAATTAGGCAGTGATTGCAGGATCAAATCCTGACTGAGCTCACTATCCATAGCAAAACCTAATTGACTTAATCTGGTGATCAAGTCTATAACCATAAGAACATGGTTTTGCACTGGAGTTCCTTCATTCATTCTAGCACGGAACAACTGCTTAGATATCTCATACCTAGCAGTCCTGCTTTGTTCTCCATATAACTCTTTTAAATTGAGAAGTTTGTATTGAGTGTCCATGCCTTCATGTTGCCTCTGTAATTCATTGTTCATAGAGGCAAGTATGATACATTTGACAGTCACACTGTCATTTTTCCACATCTTATGTGTGGCAACCTCCTCTTCTGTAGCATCATCCCCTAGATCTCCAAGATCAGGGGTTTCAAGTATATAGGAAATTTTCTCCTGAGTGAGTACTATCTTTAAATTCCTCAACCAGTCCACATAGTTTGGTCCGGTCAACTTGTTGGCATCTAAGATGCCTCTTAGTGAAAGTGAAGAAGCCATTTAATAATTCTACATATGCAAGAACAAAACTAATATAAGCAGACCAATCATGATGACATGTTTGCAACTAGATAAGGACTTTAATCTAATTTGTCTCCTACTATTTTTATCGAATATCATAGCCCTCTCCTATGATAAACGTGAAAATATAATTTTTCTGAGTAGGGTTGAGATCCTAATTCATCATAAAAAGCCTTGTGTTTACACAACAAACTCTTATGAGTTCAAAGGTAGGAAACTCTTTCCAATTGCATCTCATGCAATTCTCAACTTTATCTTGTCCTCTTAAAATACTTATTGCCTTGTGTTAGCACAACAAACAATAATATTTTAGTTAAGTCAAACCCTTCATTTCCATATAGTCATATTCGAATAATATTGCCCTTGTGGTTGCACAACAAGGCAATATATATTAAAATATGCCATAAGCATCTTAATGCACCAAGACAGTATAACATCAGTCCCCATTGCAAGTCTTGTGTTAGCACAACAAACTAGCATGGATCTTGACATAATAATATCGAGGCATGAAGGAAGGCTATCAATAGTGTTATATCAATATTAAGCTTATCCATAATAGGCAATCAAACAATTGGCCAGGTAAGCAGGTGGGAGGCTCCCCTTACTCAGAGAGTAAGGTCCTAATTAAGTAACCACCTTTAGTGCTTTCCTTAGACACCAATTAGATTAATTGTTCTAGAATGGTTAGCTCAAAATTTTTCAACACTATGACTTAATATAATTTTTATTGAGGGCTTACTAGTCTCTAGCACATTCTTTAATTGTAACATACATTTAACATGTCTAAAATAAACTATTATGCATCATGGCTATCTCATAGCATGTATAAATCATAAGCAATTAATTAACATGCTTCAACATATTTTCATATGGAAAATTTCATATCATGATATTTTATTACATAACATATCATATATTAATCATACATTTCAGCATTTCTCTAAGCATATGACATTACTATCTCATAGTAAATTAATAATCATACATCATACATAATTATTTGATTGAACCAATTAAGGATGGCTCTGATACCACTGAAGGGTTTTAGCATGTTATAATGCGCAGCGGAAGTTAGGAATTTTAAAAATTTCTTGATAAAGTTTCTTAATATAAAACCCTTATAAGCCAAGATCACCTTAATGGAAGCAATCAAATAATATAATATAAATGCAGAAATAGAAGAATACCTCTAACGCTAATCCAATATGCAGAATTTCCACTAGGTGCCCAAGTGTTCACCCTCCAACGTTGATCCACACGAAAACTTGATTTAAGTCTTAAGCTCCAAAGACTTTGATCCTTAATGCAGAATTCTTAAAGAACTCTAATGGCTTGCTTTCCTTTCTTTCTATTTTTCTTTAACCTTCTAAAATTACTTCTAATCCTTTTGTCCTAAAGAAGACCGCCTTGTCTTGGCTTAGGACACACTAGAAGCAATGCTAGAAAGAAAGAAACTAATGTAAGAAAGAAAGAAGAGAGGAGTGGGGTGGAGTTGGAATGATGAAACCCATGGAGTGCTAGCCTATTTATAATAGGTGTAGGGATGCATCTCCAAGGGATGCATCCCATCCACACATCCTTTCATGAAAGGACATCATCTAAGGGCCATATCAAATAAGAGGAGGTGCAGATCAAGTGAAGAGGTGTATCAAATGATATGTCCTTTCATGTGGTGCCATATTTTGACCAAGTCAACATCACATGCTAATCACATGTCCATCATGCCTCACCTCTTGATCTTTCATGATGATGATCCAAGGGCTCCAATGCAAGGCGCCATTTACTTGACCCATTATGTCTTCATCCAATGGTGGGATTAAGATCCAATGGTCAATTATGATAGCCATCCTCTAACCCAATCCAATTGGGTTAAACCAACTCTCCATTATGTCTTCATCCAACGGTAGATCAAGATCTAACGGTCTAGATTGAATGATTTATTAAATCTTATCCAATTAGACTCAAACCAAGCCAATTAGGTGCCAACTCTTGGCTAACCCATATTAGAAGATGATTAATCAAATTAGATCAATTAAGAATCAGATTCGAATCCAATTCGAATCAAGAGCTAAGGGTTTGCAACACCTGCTAGGATGTCTATCTTGCAAACATGATCTAATCCAATTAGACCCTTAATAAGTTTTCTTGTGTGTGACCCATTGGGTTCCATACTTAGCCAGCAATAGGTGTGAGTGCAAGTTGACCCAACTTGATTAGAACTCTTCTAATCGATTTAAGTCCAAACTGCGCGAACCCAAACTTAACAATTAGAATCCTTTCTAATTGGTGATCGAATTAAACTCTTTAATTCGATCAAACCTATAAGACAAGATTGACGTCTAGCAACGTGTCATGTCTACCCGAAAAATATGGAATTTGGTGGAAATACCAAAAATACCCTTCAGTGGCAAGTTACCGTGCAATTCAATCCTTTAATCAAACTGCATCCCAAATATGTATATGAGTATGAATATATGTCAAACTCAATTTTATATTCATATATTTCTCAATCTTCTAATAATAATTCGAATAATAAAATATTAGAAACTCTTTCTAATTTTCATTGTGCTTTGATCAAAGACTTTCTGAATTATCATATGATTAGAATAAATAGGATGCGATCTTCTCTTACTAGAAGTGATTAATTCCTTGTTGACCTACTCATAACCTTCCTACACATTCCACCATATCCAGAAGACCTCGTACATAACTTATTGTCATGAATGAGTGGAAACCAAAATATGGATTTATGTGCACAAGATACTATGGTGATCTCAGGTCAAAGGATCAGTTGCACAACTCCCACTAAGAGAATCATCTTTTGACATGTAAGTAAGACTTCATAAGATTTCTCTTTGTAGGTCAATTCAGTGAACTCATTTCTCTAATGAGCACCCACATCTTTGTATTAGTGTCTCCACACAAGTGATTGTGAGATCAATCACCCTCTGCATCGAGCATACATAAGATGTGCCAGTCTTTCCGGTAAACATTGATCCTCGACTCAATGTACCAATGACTGGGAATATTTAAGATTAGGATTTTAAGATTTTAGGTCTCACTAGTATGATCTCATCATAGCCTCAAAATCATTGTCTTAATCTAAGAGGTTCATCACAAATATAATCAACAGCATATGATGAAACACAATGCCTTTATTTATATTAAATGTCATGTACATGATTTAGAAAATCAAAAGAAAATCCTTCACAATACATATTGCGATTGGCTTGTAGGGCATCTACTCTTTCAGAGAACCCATAATTCAAGACATCATGCCACATGCAAAATATATTATGTGTTAAGTCATGCATTAAAATATTAAGAACAAGCATGTCAATGATCAAAATCAATTCTTTTCAAATAAACTCCCCCTATTTAAATATAATCTTGCACTGATTTCATCCTTAAAGTGTGTTTTTAAGTGATTAAATATTTGACTTGATTCTTCTTATATACTTTCATTTACTTTGTCTTTCATTTTTACTTTCTTATGCTCTATACTCTATTTGCCCCCTATCCGGTGGAGTTGGAAGGGGCACGAGGTACTACCACTAGCCTCCCTCTTGTGCCGTCCCTAATATACCCTACACCGAATAGTTGGGTCAAATAGTGCCGGGTACTACCACTAGCCTCCCCATTGGCACCATCCCTATGATGAGCAATATAGAAAGGTTAAAATGTTCACTTCAAACTCTCCCTGTTTAAGTATAATTAATTACGGATTTTATCCCTTCCAAAAGAATGCTCACACAAGTCTCACAAATGTGCCGAATATATTATGCTTGTTTTGCTTTTCCTTAAGATTGGAGTATTTGCCTTTACTTAGATTTTACTTCTCTTGAATAATATCCATTTTCTTTTCTTTATCTCTCTCTTTTTGTTATTCTCAAGTAATTTACATGAAAAAGCAGAATAAAGAAATAATCTTATGTATCATATAGATGTATATCATGCAAACAACATTTTCATTATGCTCAAGAATTCATAGCTTCTCACAAGTCATTTTAAATCAGCATTTTAAGCATATACTTGTGTATTTCATGGTTATGATATAGGCAAAGGAATATTTTAGTTTGAGCAAACCATGAATCAATTTCTAAAAGTATAAGTCAATTAATACATATATAGACATGATATCAAGAAATTAATAATTAAAGATTTTAACCATGCCACAATAAGATTTAAGTTATTGACTTTGCTCAGCTAATTTATGAGAGAGGTATCTAAAATTACCGATTCATTCTGCATTCTTCAAGTCAAATACCTACTAGATTTCTTATGTGTAACCTTTTAGCTGAAGAAAGTCCTCTCTCTTGTTTGCATGTGAATGTTTATTGTACCTTTCATGGAGGTGTCCTTCAAGTTGAAATTTCTTATTTCTTGCTCATAGATCCTGCATTATCAACAAAATCCTTTTCTTTTTTGAAAGAAAGTCATTAGTTTCTTCGAGATACAAAACATTCATATAGCATATTTCTTAACTAGGTGACTCAACATAAGATATGATAATAATTGAATGTTGAGTCACTTTACTCAAGAGATTGCCTGAATATAAGCAAACATATGTCACTTGAACTAAAGAGATAGTTTCATTAACCAAGATGGTTCAAGGACAAGCATGTGAAGCAATAGGAAGATTCATCAAGGTCAAATCAATTTCTTATTTTCAAAATCAATTTAGTTTAGATTTTATTTGCTTAAGATAATTATCAATAAGACACGCTAGCTAAGTTTTAATCAACTTATCTTAAACAGTTGTTTCTATCAAAATTCAGATTATGATTTATTTGTTATCAATAAAATATGATTCATTAGAGTTAGATTGAAGTCTTGCACAAGGGCACATAATGAGCATATAATCTGGTCTACTAGCTGTACGATAAAATACTTATTCTATCATGCTTCAATATAGCTTTAAAATAATAGATTTACTTTGCTCATCCTTTTCAAATTCTACAAGATGGGGTCATAGACATACCTTCTTCATGCCAATCTTCTATAAGAGTTTTCTTGTGGACTAACTTTGGTCAATGAAGATCCCCTTTCTTGTTTGTCTTAATTTGGAGTTCAAGAAAAAATGTTAATTCATTCATTATACATATTTCAAACTCACTTTGCATGAGCTTAGTAAAATCTCCATATAAATCTTCATTAGTAGAACCAAAAAGGATGCCATCAATGTATGCTTTGAGCAAGCAAGATATCACAAATTCTTCTTTTTAATGTATAGATTTATTACTTTTTATCAAAAAGTTACTCAAGCTTTTATATCATGCTTTTGATGCTTGTTCCAAATCATATATTGCTTTATCATATTTGTAATGAGTGTTTTCAAATAAGGTGGTTATTCTACATAGACCCTTTTTTTAATGAAATAACCACATAGGAGTGCATTCTACACATTCATTTGACAAAATATAAAGCTCATAAAGTAAGCAAATGATAATGGTGATCTTAACTTCTAATCATGCAAGAATTTTATCAAGATCTATTTCATCTTTTCTTGATTTAGTCCTTTAGTAGTCATCAATTTTTCTTTATTAAGTGCATTTCTGAAAAATCCAATTTGGTTCTAATTATTAACAAGTTTTCAGATTGTTATATGTAAAAGATTAACCATATACATATATAATTTGATTTCAGTATCTTGATACTAAATCATTAGTCTCATAAAGAATAAAATGAATTGATATTTCTACAACTAGAATCTTTTCATTGAATGTTCTATATGCATTGCTTGATGAATGATATCCAAAGATAGAAATATCTTTATCAGATTTGGCATTATTTTCAAGAAACCATATCAAGCATAACATATACTACTAAAAAATATGACAGATATGCAATAGATCATTTTTTTTTATTTTTCAGAAGATCAAATGGAGTTTTCATCAAAAAATAGATCTAATAGAAACCATATAGATGACAAGCAATGATGATAGCTTTTAGATGACCATCATACAACATTGCCTTTTTCATTTCTTCAAGGATTCTATTAATCCTATTTTACTCATGGTATTCTTGGTGCAGAAACAATTGTATTCATTATTATTTTCTGTGCACGGCTTAATACAAAATTGGTTTTCGAAACTATGCCATGATACTTCTTTATTTTTATAGTTTGCAAACCTTTTTCATTTGAACCCTTTTTGTGAGTTTGTGCCAATGTAGAAAATATTTCAATTTGAGTGCCAAAAACAAAACTAATGTAAGCTTTTGAAAACTTAGTAATGGAAACAACATCTTTAGATTTAGAAATTGATTTTTGGTTGTTTCCTTAGTTAACATGCATAGCAAACTTTGACCTTTCAGAAGATAATCTAAGTAAGCCAATGGCAAGATCTTTTGAGATTAAGTACATACTAGCATGAGTTGATTTTATATGCCAAAGATGGTTTCTTTAATCTTGGTATTCATAGTGCATAGATTCAAAGGCATACCAAGTACACATTTTCATATCTATGATCGATAAACAATAATGCCATGGATAAAAACTCTCAATCAAGCATATAGAGAATTCATAGAGTTATTCTTAATAAATTGATTAATCATTTAGCAACTTATCCAATAGTGAGTAAAGCATACTATAAAATGAAGTGATTTGATTATATTTCCAAAAGTATTTTTTAAATCACAAAATTGATCAATACTTGCAATTCATATTGTAATCAAATACTAAAGCAAAAATAATGATGAGATGCAAGGGTTACTGATTTCATTATTATTATTTTTTAATTACTTTTCATAAGTATATTTTAAGTTTCATTTTTTGACGTGTGTCTAGAACACCCATTTGTATGAAAGTTCTATTTGTTCCATGGGTATCTTGGCACACCTACATCTACATCCTCATATTTTTATTTTGGGTACCCAAGATTGCTTGGGTCCTTGAGAGTTAGAACATATAGTTCCTTTTGGAACCCAAATTTGCTTAATTGTAATAACTTTACCATTTGATTTAATTATGTTAGAACGATAGGTAAAGTTGTTATGCCCATTCTTTTCATGTTTAAAATAAGTTATCTTATTTAATGGTTTGCTTGGTGAATTGATAACCTTTTTCTCTAGAGATTTATTGTTAAGTAAAGGTGTCAAGCCAAGTTTTGATTTATCATAAACAACATATTGGCTTTCAAACATCATTTTTAATCTTTCTGAACTTACAGAGAATTTGTTAATAAAAGATTTTAATTGGTTAATTTCTTTACTTAAGTTTTGATTTTCTTTAATTAAACTCTGATTTTTTTGAATCAATTGTTCTAAATTTAACCTTAAGCTTTCATTTTCAGAATTTAGTTTATCTTGAATTTCATCACTAGAATTTCTTTTTTTTAAAATTTTCAGATTTAGTTTCTTAAGATTTTTATTCTTCATAGCTAATTTTCTACATTCACCATAGAAATCATGAAAAGCATTTAATAATTCATCATAAGGAAATTCTTCTTGAAAATCATTTAATGTAAAGGTAGATTCAGGTTTTACCTTATCTTCTTGTGCCATGAAGCACAAGTTAGTTACCTCTTGTAGTTCTTTGGAGCTAATATCATCATTGTTGCTCCTAGCTTTCATTTTCTTGTTTGACTCTTTCTTTCTTTCATCTAGCTTCCTCTTCTTCTTTGTCTTTAGGAAGCTTTTGAATTTTTTTGTTGTTCTTTCTTCCTCGAGTCGACTCGGGTTTACTTGGAGTCGACTCGACTGACTTGAGAGTCGACTTGAGATCTTCGGGAGACGTCTCGCTCTCAGAGGCCTAAAAGATAATTCTCTGTCTTTTGAACTGTTCTGCCTCGGAGTCGACTCGGGCCTTGTTGGAGTCGACTCGGCTAACTTGGGAGTCAACTCGTTCACAGGATCTCCAAGACTGAGTCTCTGCCTTTCAGACTGTTTTTCTCTAGGAGTCGACTTGGACAAACTGGGAGTCGACTCGGCTAATGTGGAAGATTCTGCAGTCTCATTGTTAGTATGCAATTGAAGCACACGTGAGCTAATCTGAGATTTATCATAAATATTTCTTAAAGTATCCCAGATTTTTTTAGCAGATAAGCATGCAGAAATCTTATGAAATATAGATTCATGGATAGCACAATATAGAATGTTCATAGCATTAGTATTCAATTGTGCTAAGTCTTTTTCATTGACAGCTTGAGAGAGTGTGTGAGGGCCATTTATAATGATATTCCATATTTTATAGTTTTATGATTGAACAAAAATTTTCATTCTAGCTTTCCATTGAATATAGTAAGTTCCATCAAAAGGTTGAGATTTGTTTATGGAAAGTCCCTCGGCAAATAATGTATTATGTGGGGTTGTCATAATCTTTAGCTCTAGTCGGTTAAGACTATAATTAATAGAAGAGCACCTGCTCTGATACCACTTGTTGCCCAAGGTGACAACCCAAGAGGGGGGGTGAATTGGGTTTTCTAAAAATTATGTTCCCTAATTTTTACTTTGAATTGAATGCAGCGGAATGATAAGATGTTATTTACTTAAGCTTTAGGCAATTACAAGTAAAGTAGTGAAAAATTAAGCTAGAGCAATTATACTATGGCCTTAGGGTGCAATTGATCTAAAATTAACTTATAGTTGTATGATCAATTTTAATCCATGTGTATGGTAAGAATGGAGAGAAAGCTAAGCAAATTCTAAACAATCACTTATAACTCTATAGAAAACAAAGCTAGAGATATTACACAATCAAAAATGAATGTAAGGCATGAAATACAAGAGATAAGGCATCACAAACACAAAGATGTATAGTGGTTCGGTGCACCCCAGCACCTACATCCACTCCCCAAGACCTCTTGGGAATTTCACTATAATCCCTCAGATTACAGCCGGTTGTTTTACAAGCTCACAACCCAACTTGTTGTTTTGCGAGATCACAACGAACTCGATCGGTTTTCACAGGCTCACCGACTAGAACCAACCGATTGCTT
Source organism: Phoenix dactylifera (assembly GCF_051530095.1). Taxonomy (NCBI): domain Eukaryota; kingdom Viridiplantae; phylum Streptophyta; class Magnoliopsida; order Arecales; family Arecaceae; genus Phoenix; species Phoenix dactylifera. The sequence goes on along the minus strand of NC_143192.1, from coordinate 4,489,650 downwards.
TTCCGGATTTACAATCAAACCCAGTTGGTTTTTCCAAAGGCTCACCAACCACAACCTTACAACGATTGTTTTCCGGGTTCACAATCAACCCAGTTGGTTTTTCCAAAGGCTCACCAACCACAACCTTGCAACGTTGGTTTTTCCTTTGGCTCACCAACAAACCTTAACCCCTTGATTCAATCCCTTGATTGAATCAAGTTACAAGATATTAGAACAAGAGTTTAAATCAGATACAAGCTTCTCAAATAAGCAAATATAGCAAATATAAACAAGCAAAGTAAAGAGAAGAAGCCCTAAAACAAATTTGTAGATGAAGGAACTCGGCTTCTTCTTTACTTGACCCTCTTCTGATTTTGCACGAAGTAGAGGATCACCGAGGCAGCACACAGTTGGAGAGGAAGCTTTGGGATTCACTTGGATGCTCTTCTTCTCTCTCTTTTACTTTGAATGGCCCTTTTGTGCTTTTGGAAGATTTCTCTTGTAATCTCTTTGAAATCTCTTTCCTAAATGTTCTCTCCCACTTCCATACCTTCTTTCCTAGCTCTCCTCTTGATTTTATAGCTTTAGAGGGAGTGGAAACAAAAATCTAGCCGTTAGAGACAAAAATAGAGCCGTTGGAATCAAGAAAAAACTAGCCGTTATGCCTCCCAGCGTGCTGGAGTCGACTCGGCTGAAGTAGGAGTCGACTCGGCTGAAACAGGAGTCACTTGCGAATAATAGTCTGTCGGCACTGTAGCTGGGAGTCGACTCCGCACTGTAGCGCTGAAGTAGGAGTCGACTCGAGCACTGTAGCACTGAAGTAGGAGTCGACTCGAGCACTGTAGCGCTGAAGTAGGAGTCGACTCGAGCACTGTAGCGCTGAAAATCAACTCTCTATCTTTTTGTTTGTTCTCAGTCGGAGTCGACTCGAGCACTGTTTCTTGAAACTCCAGAGTGCCAGAGTCGACTCTAAACTTCCAGAAGTTGACTCGAGGACTATTCTTTTGAATCTTTCTTTGAATTTGCTCCTCTAACTTGAATCATTTGAACTTGAAACTTGGGTCAATAAAGTGTAGCTTTCTTCCAACTTTTCTTGGGAGCTTTTGAGGCCTTCTTGTATTTTTCCAACTTGCTATGTTCCTTGCAAAACAAATTATTTTTCTTCTTGCAACACAATCATTAGTATTTATACTTCAAGGTTTTGTGATCATCAAAATCAATCTTTAAATCAATCTTTGGGTCATCAGGGGTGATAAAATTATTTTATTCTTAAAATGATTACTTCTCAACACCGTCAACTAAAAATACATCCGCTTATGTATTCATGCAAAAATATGATGTTTTAAGAGATACATATGCAAATAGTAATTTTCGAAGGCTAGAAATACAATAAGCTATTTTTGTAAGGGTAATGAACAAAAAAGAAGGATAAAAAGGGAAGAAGAGGAATAACATGACAAGAGAAGAAAATGATCTTTTCAATGAGTAGAGCAAGAACAAGAGGAATGACATGAGAGTGGGCCATTGAACAACTAGGCAGCATATTGAAGGCTTGCTAGTAGTAGAATAGGTATTGGAAAGCTTCATAAGAGCCTCCAGTTGGTGATACATATGCGAAGGAGGAGGTTCCGAGGTAAGAAGAAATAGGGAAAGGAATAAGCAAAGTAAAAGCATCTTGCAAGTTATGTATTTTCACTTTCAATTTATGTAAAATAAAAAATTATTTCAGAATAATAGTGAAAATAAGGTAATGAAAGAAAGTACAAATCAAAAAAAAGTTATTTTTTTCTTCTAATATAAGTCTACTCTGCTGCTATGTAAGTAATCTATGCTTTACAAGTGCATAGGTAGACCGCCTAGGCACCTATACAGCACTCTTAACAACACTATCAAAAAGAATGTAAAGCATTTTGGCCAAAGTTTTCGAGAAAGGTTATTTCTGCAATTAACTCCTATTAGTAGTAATTTGGACACTTAAAAGTAAGATAGTCATATCGAGAACCATTGTTACTAACTAACAAAGATAGTCATTTCTGCAATTGCGTATCCCTTTTACTATAAAAAGGGAAAGAAGGCTTTATTCGGGCTCTAGATGCACTATCTACTAGACAATTGATATCGATAACAACATGGACAAGGCTTCTAAATCTATCCATTATCTTTTACTTTTCTCTTTTTCCTCCCCCTCCTTGGTGTAGACCTAATTAACTCTAGAGTTTATTTTAGTTTTATCAATCATTTTGTGTTGTGTTTTCAATGATTTGATGTATCAATGATGTATGAAATTGGACTATATGAATGTTGTTTTGTTTCATTCTTTTGATCTAGTTCTTTTCTTTGGTGGTTCTGATTTTTCTTGTTAGTTTAACCACTTGGTGGATTATGAAGTCCTTATGATCGAGTTACTGGATTTTTACAAGGGCATATGGATTGCTAAGAAAATGTTGTCAGTTGTATAATATTGTTTATCAAGTCTAATTCACATTGGTGACCCTTTTGCTATTAGCTTAAGCTTTTGCAATCTGACATATTGTTATCATGGTATCATAACTTTAGATTTTCTAGAAATCATGAGTTAAAATCCTTAAAATACAACCTTCCTAAAATTCGAACCCATAACCTCCTCCTAGAACATGGTTCTGAACATAATGGCAGATTGTCCAATGTGCATATCTTTATACAAATTGATATGACTAATTATGTAGACTTGAGGATAGGTATTATAATATACAAGGCTACCATTATCTTGTTAGAAGTATATAATTTTCTTTCCTCATTTTTAAAATCTTCTATTTTTTTATCGATTTATTTTTTTATATTTGTTGTTCTACCATTACGCAGATTTTAGAATAAAAGTTTCAAATGCTCCCATCTCCCTTCCAATTTCTATTCTGTTGTAGAGAAGGATATGCCTAGCAAGTACAATCAGTTGGACCACACCAAGCCTCGTAGGAGCCAATGCATTCATAGATGAAGATCACAGCAATATTAGCTTCTCGCCAATGACTTTTCCATTAAAGACTATGTGAAGTTTATCCTACACTTTTCTCTTCTTGTTCATTGTGCTTCTCTCTATATAACTACGACTGTTGTGTGCATTGTTCGTGTTGAAGCCTCATTGCTTCATGGTACTCGAACTTTGATATAAATAGATGGCTGGTGGTCGGAAGAAGAAATAGAGATAGAACCAAAATTAGAATCAGTCTAGGGCTGATGTTCATGAAGAGCCACATTGATGAAATGAATACCAAGATATTGAGATAGAAGAATTGATAGGGTAAGTAGATCTCTCGACCATGTATTTGGCTTTTGTCGAGGATCGAACTTCTTTAGACCACACTATGAAGATGATTATGTTGATGATCATATTGAGGATCGCGTTACATAGCCATCTGATTTGACAATCCAATCCTTGAAGGAGTTATACGTTAGGGACCTTTCGGATGGGGTGACAAAGATACTGGATTGGTTGAACACCTTCGCATGCATCATTGAATACAAGGATGTGTCCTAGAAGAGAAGAAGGTGAAGCTGGTATCCTGAAAATTTAGAGACCAAGCTTTAGCTTGGTGGGAGCAATTCTAGAAAAGATCATGAGTGGAGGGGCAAACCACACAGCATCTACCTTTCAACTATACCCAAAACTTGTACCAACGCCTCTAGAATTTTCAACATGGCAACAGATCTATTGTGATTACATTGAAGCACACTATCAGTTCATTGCTAGAAACAAGTTTATGGTGATGGAGCAATAGATGACCATATACATAGGTGGGCTGCACCAATCAATCCAAGACACCCTCAATATGCACTTGGACTGTGCATGAGGCATATGATCATGCTATTATTGAAGAGAAGCAGCAAAACCAAAGGATGTTCCAATCTATTGGACAAGATAGTAGATCAAAAGAGATGCATGGAGCTGATGTTTGAAGAAATCCTAGTCGGGGAAGACCTGATATCCTACCATGCCGAGGTGGCCAAAAAGACTCAAGATAGTGGTTCAAATCTCCGTTGTTACAGTTATGGAAAGATAGCTCATACATGAAATAAGTGCACAAAAGGTCAATTTTTCCTCCAAAATAATAGCTATTAGTTGAAGGTAATGAAGGATCTGATGTACATGAGGACGATATGGGCCCAACCTATGATGAAGTTGATAATGTAGGAGATGAAGGGGATTGAAGGGAGATATTGATAAGTCGCTTGTTATCAGAAATAGTCTTATGGCTAAGTTTGCAAGGTCGTAATGAATAGGGAAAGCTAGGAGAATGTCACATCTCAAGAGGCTTTTACAAAGTAACTCTACCTATAGAGAAGCATCCTTGGCCTTATAAGCTTTCTTGGTTCCAGAACGGAAGTGATATAACCATAGATAGTGGATGTTTGGTATTGTTTTCGATTGAGTAAAAGTATTTTGAAGAAGTTCGGTGATATGTAGTTTCCATGGATGCATGGCACCACAGTTTCGAGGATTTCGCAGTCTGATGGCACCAACTATTGATTGTTCGAAGGGAAAGTCTTTCCAATGGACACCAGAGGGCCGGCGAGCTTGGACAAAATCAAAATCAAGAGATTTGAGCCACACCAGTCTTTAGCTCTTCCTAATTTCAATGAAGTTTTGTGGTGGAGTGTGATGCTTCTTCAAAGGAAGTTGGACCTATATATTCTCAGTCAAGAAGGAAGGCACATAACATTCTTCATTGAGAAGCTATATTCACCTACTCATGATGCTTAATTTTATGTGGTTGTTCAAGCTCTCTGGCATTAGAGGCTTTGACATCAAGTGTTTATTCTACTTATCGATCAGGAGACTTTGAGGAATGTTCAAGGGAAGGATATGCTGGGTAATCGGTGTGTGAGTTAGGTGAATTTTCTATCTGCAGGAGTACCACCTCCAAAGCATAGGTTAGGATCTTTGAATTGGGTAGTTTTTTGCTTCTAGGAGGAGGGCATGACTGCTTACTGTCATGAAGGTCCGAACGATTAGTTTGGACTCTTTCAGAGATCCGTATGCAGAGGACCAGTGTTTAAAGAGCTTGATGGCCGAAGTGTAGTCTTGCAAGAGGCCTTGACTACAAAGTAAAAGATGGTCATATATTTAGAGGAGTCCAGCTTTGCATTCCAAACTGCTCATTGAGGGAGAAGATCATTGAGGGGCTCCATGGACAAGGTCACTTCGGCAAGGACTAAATATTTGCTTTGGTCTACAGTGGCTACTCTTGGTCCAAGATGAAGCATGATGTAGATTGTGTTCTTGGAATTGCGAGAAGAACACAGAGGGATTGGATCCTATTTTTGTTCTTGTGGATCGCCTTTCCAAGATGGTGCGTGCCTTCAATATTGTTAAATTGTTCTTCAAAGAGATAAGTGCATCTCGAGTCTATTCATAAGTCTGTCTCCGAATGGATTAGGGGCGCAAACGGGTTGCTTGAGCTCGAGTCGGATCCGAGCTCGACTCCACTTACCTACTACTGAGCTCGAGTCGAGCTCGAGTAAGAAAAATTGCATATGCATGCGCTCAACTCAGCTCGGCTCAATTGCACCCCTAGAATAGACTGAAGTAGTAGGCAAAAAAAAGTCCATGCAGTTACCTTTCATGTTATATACACCAGAATTCTGTGGTGTGCATACATCCACATGTATGCACAGCATAGAAAATGCTCTCAAGCATTTCCCTAGGTTCATCCACTTCATCCATTTATACAAGAGATTTTGTTCCCCTGCTTGTGGGTGAGAATCAGGTGCCAATTCTACCATTCATCAAGCTCCAACACAAGACAGTTCTCTATATTTCTGTGTTGAATACCAAATTTATTCTCCGTTCTTTTGATTTCCATCTTACAACATCGATGATTGCAGCCAAAACTTCAACTGTTGCCGTAGAATTTCATACAAGTATCTTCATGAAATAATCCCATTTTTTCCACCATTTACTTAGTATTCCACTATTCAAGACTGTCACGGCATGTTCTTTTGATCTCCATCTTCCAACTATGATAATTAGAACGAAAAGTTCAGCTCTTGCTATAGAATTCTACAGCAATTACCTTTACAAATAATCCTATTTTCCCACCTTTTACTTAGTATTCTACTTTTCTTGACTCCGAATTAGGATTGGGACGTATGAATTGACAAATGGAATTGAATCATGAAATTTAAGCGGAGACAGATGGCTGCTGATCATGAAGAAGACAGAACTAGAATCAGACAACAAAACAACTAGACAACTAAATTGCTGAAAAACATCAAGGAACGAATCATACTCCTCTACCTCCTAATGATGGTCCTCCGGTGGAAGAAGCGGGTGTTCTTGTTGCCCTCCTTCATCCATGGGATCTGGGACTTTTGTCTCCCGAACATCTCCTGCTGCCTTAGTAAGGAGTGGTGCATGGCGAGTTTGTGTCGCAGTACACCCAAGTCGGCCTCCGGCAGCCCACCCATACTATCCTCCCTCCCCAAAAGCTCAGCAACAGACACCTCCACCTCCTCTGGCCTTCTAATTATATCCTCTACTACCTTGCAGTTTTACCTGCGGAGTCTGCGCTTGGTAAGCTCCAGCCTGCACGAAACCCTCTACATGACATCACCTCGCACCGGCATCGTCCAAGCCTCTCAGATAATGTTCTAGGATTTGGGGTACGACAACCACATCTTCTTAAAGAAGAATGGGGGTCGATGGCTGATGTAATATGCTATAGAGTTCAGGAGCAGGCAATGGTTAGAGGCGATCTGGGGACCTTGATAAGCCAGGAAGCTCTGGAACCTCGACTTCATTCACCGCATGGTTCTAGGGACCTTGAGGTAGATTTTTTTTTTTTGGGGGACAAAATTGGCCTATACTAAATGGCCAAGTAGGAGTGTTTGGTTGTGAACTAAACATGGAATAAGATAGAATAACTAGCTTATTCCATTCCCATTTCACCATCCAAACATAGTTTTAAGGAATAGGGATCTGGAGTCTTTGTTCTCCATCAATTACCCATCAAACAACAATGTTTCCTATTTGTTCCTATAGATCTTGGATACCTAATACCAAATAGGCATCACATGCTATTGTCAATTGTCCAAAAACATCCATGAATAAAATAAAAATACTTTATCAATACTTCAAAGAGGTATGGCATATGTAAAACATGGCTTTATTAGGGTACTAATACTGTTGGTAACATCCTAGTGCACAGTCAAGGCCTAGTTATAGCACCCTAGATAAGCATTTTAGGAAACCTTATTAGTTGAACCGCGTACACTTTGCACTGCTGCTAAATTCATCATGGTGCATATTGCTATTACACATATAAAGAAAAAAAAAGAGGAAAAAGTAATTACTATTCCACGTGTTGCTTTCTGGTTGGACTAGTCCATGTGAACTTAGCCTAACAAATAATTTATCAAGGGAGTGGGATCAGGATGGGTGGGGGGCGGAGTTTAGTGGCGAGCTTCAGGTTAGGCCTCATTTCTGTTTGGCCTCCATAACGTAAACCTGAATTCAATCCTGAGACATTTTAAACCAAGCCTAAAGCCCGACCTAAAGCCGAGGCTAATTTTTAACCCGATATACCACCTAGCCAAAAGTCCACATATATCATTATTGAAATTTCTTGTTTAGCTTAATTCTAGTTAAGTACAGTCATTTAATGGCATAGTCATAGCCATTAGTGGGGATTTAAATAGCCACTCTAATGTTGTCGATTGGTAACGACAATTCGAACATGATTTTCTTCTAAAACTCCTTCTATAGTAATATATATTTATCTCAAATCTAGTGGTACCTATGAGTCTTGGTTTGAGGGGACCCCAGAGCACTATAATATCCATCAATTTGAAATTCAAATTTGAACCAGTCAAATTTAAAAATCTAATCAAAAACATGTCGAAACTGGCATCCTTACTACCACCAACGATTAAACACCATCTATCATGCCCTAACATGATACTGCCGACAGGGTAGACACCTTGCAAGGCTCAGCCCTGTAAAGTATCTCAAGCCTAATCTATCAATCAACTAAATACAATGTCAGCTAGACAAAGATATATATGGAAAGGATCTAAATAACTTCCTGCACATAACCTAGCTTAAGGTCTATGAGCATCCAAATCTTAAAGTAATAAAAAAAATATATTTAACACAAGCATAACGATACCAACATTTGGTATGGATTAAATAATAGTTCCACATGATGATATAATACCAGTCGAAAAACTACAATACAAGGTTCTGACCAACAAGGTCTCAAATGAAAGAAAGTTTGATAATACTCCAACTGCATCCTCGAGACAACTGAGTTTTACTGATTCGTTCATCTGGAAAAGAAGAAAGCTATAAGCGTAACAACGAATAAATTCTTAATTGTACACACTTCAATTTAAAGAGAAATTCACCAATTTAAAAAAAAAAACCCAATTCAATATACATTTTGTTTTATTAAAATAACAAGTATAGAAGTATGATAATACACAAATAATGGCTATGCATACAATATGAAGATTACCACTAACTCAATAGCTAAAATAATTTACAATTTCCAAGTTTGGACATGTTTAAATAATACATCATGATAAATAACTTATTTAACTTTCAGTTTGTCGTCCATTTTCTTCATGATATTAGGCAACCAATGTCATGATTCACCCTATGTCAAGCATCTTATGTTACACGATCATGATTTGCCCCATGATAGGCTTCAATCGGTTGTCATGATTTGCCTAATGACAGGCATCAATCAACTATAAAAACGTCACACAAAAATCCATAACAATAGTCCCAATAATAATAACACAATTAAATCTATCAATAAAACTCACTATCAAAAACTCATGAAGTTTTTATTCTATAATCCCTTTTATACATAATTGATCCCATGCCATGTGAACTACATTATGTATACACTCACTAATACGAAGAATGCAACCACTTCAATAAAACATGTAATAAAACTTCCACAAAAAAGTGTCTTATAGGAAAAATACAATTCTAAAATTCTAATAGATTAAAGAGTACATAAAGAGAGAACTTGCCTCAAAAATACTTGTGAACAACAAAAAATATCTCAACACCTCAACATATCAAAATAATAATGCCAATACAAAATTAATTAAATAAATGAGAACTCATATTGTAAGGATCCATGGAGGCATGTGTTTGGTCTCTTATTGGCTATGCACTACGTAGATCTTGGATACTTAATAACTTCTTACGACTAGCTTTTTTAGATGAGGCACTGAGTTGTTACAAATTATATCAAAGCAGATCCGGCCTATGACCCATATAGACTAAGAGACAGCTGCAACATGGGTCCATTTTAGGTTGACCATAAGTGTTTGTGATTAGATTTGTGGTACTTGTAATTAGATTTGAATAGATTTGGACCATGAGCTTGGCAAGATACTAGGGTTTAAACAAGGGAGTATGTGAAGATTCATGTGGGCATGTGTTTAGTCTCATATTTATATCTACTAGGTAAATCTTGGGTACTTATTCAATATCAAAGAACCCAAATAACACCTTTTTGACAAGCATTTTTTAGTAAGATCCTATATTGTTACAAATAGTATCAGAGTAGATCTAACCAATGGTCCATGTGGATAAGAGAACACTGCAGCATGCGTCTATTAGGTTGACTACAAGCTAATTGCGGAATTTGTAAATTAGATTTGTGGTACTTATAATTAGATTTGCAATAGATTTAAACTTTTATCCTGATGCAGATGCCAAGGCTTAAACTGGGGGAGTTTTTGAGGACCCTTGTGGGTGTGTCTTTAGTCCTACATTAGATATGAATCGGATAGATCTTAGGTACTTAATAATACCTTAAGGTAGGAATGGCAAGGGGTAGGGTACCTGCAAAATTTGCCTTATCTGTATCTGAATGCATTTAAAATCCTACAGCCCGAACCTTAACAAGTTTTAATTTTAAATCCCAAACCCTTTCCAAATCCTATAGGGTTTTGCTAAATAGATCCTATTAGGGTTCGGGATAGTTTGGGTATCCGAAAATATCTGGCCAGCTGCCATCCTATCTTAAGTCTAGCCTTTTTGGATGGGGTCTAGATTGTTACACATATACTCATAAATATATAGCAAAATAAAGTGATTGCAACTCTATCTACAGTACACTCACACTTCTTATTGAACATTGCACAAGCACCATATAATTAAAATTACCATATCCCAACAATCTATATTTCTATTGAATTGTCCAATCCTACAAATTAATCTTGCCAAGAGATCTTAGTTATATTTTCGATCTCCTGTAGTGATCAAATTAGCCAAAGCTCAAAGCATAAATTCTCGAAGTCACCTTGAAATAGGTATTTTTCATCCTAAATGGATATGTATACATCAAGTTATGTCTCCAAAATCATGCTAAATATAGAACTTTTGCCAAATTTTCAGCCCATTTTAACCCATATATTGACCAAATCAATAAATATTTAGTACAAAAATGTGGGTCCCAAAGTTAGCTTCAAAATGAGCATATATATATAAGTTATCCTCAATAGCAATTGCCCAACTTTTAAAAATGGTTATCACATAACAGGGGCTCCTCTCCCTATATTTCCTTAATATGTGATATTCTAGTTCCGCATTCTTGTGAAAGAACTCATAAAAAAGAGCAAGGTAAGATCTGTGAGAAAGAAATGGAAGAGAGATGAGAAAAAGAGTTATGAGAGAGAGATTACAAGGGAGATAGAGAGAGGAAGAGGGCTTGGTTAAGAGGTTATGTGTAAAAGAGAAATGGTAGATTGAAGAGAGAATTATGAGAGAAAAGTGACCATGAGTAGCGGTAGGCAAACGTGTGAACCAAAAGAAACGCAGAGAGAGAGGGATAAGGTTGGTTTAGGTTGAGGTTTAGAATCTTCTAATTGGGCTGATCTAATAGGTTGTGTTAGTAGGTCATTATCTAGCCATTACACAAATAATGGTGACCACGCGAAATCTCCAATCATCAAGCCATTGCCACAAGTCATGGAGCTAAAGAGAGATGAGATGGTAATATGTGTGATAGAAAAAAATATTTTCAACCTGAACATGTTGCCTCAAACCACCAAATATTTATGATGGCGAAACTACTATTACCATGGACATGAGGTTTGCCAAGACAACACGTAAGAAAGAAAAAGGAGGAGAGGGGAAGAGAATAGGGGCGAGGGGAAGAAAAGAGAAGGGCACAGGGAGAGGAGGCTTCTCGGCTAAAAAAAAAATAGCAATGAGGCTAGGGCTAAGGGATGCTTGAAAAGGAGAGGGAGTTGTGGAGTCTCTATGAAAAAACTAGAGAAAGGCTATTTAGATTTTATTGTTATATAGATGAAATTATTAAAAAATAATAGTTTGGAGAAAAGCTCCCTCTCTATTCTCCTCTAAACCGCTCTAGAGCATACATGTACGGGTTATGATTAACTATAGGTAGGGGACTATGCAACCATCAATATAGCCAGTTATGGCCAAGTACTTATAATGAAAGAAATCTTAAGTCCTTTACTTAGGATTCGATATGACACTGCATGCCACTACAAACTATTGTTGTTTAGATGCTATTGTTGCTTTCTAGACTGAGAAAGAGGAAATTATGTCCAAGTATAGACTCTCATTTGTTACCTTCCTACTATAAAATAAAATATTACAAAAAACTATACTCTAACATATACTAATTCCTAACTAATTGATAAAAAATAGACATCCAATTCGACAAAATAATTTTTATTTGTATTTTTCAAACGATAATTTTACCCCATAAAATCAAAATCTACTCCAAAATTGAACACCTAGTTCAAAAATTAAACTCAGTTACCAAACTAATTGTTATAACCTAATCTAATCAAGCAACTCGTCTATAACCCATCTTTTTTGATGAATATGTCGCAATCAAAAATAACTTAAAATAAGAAGGTATTGGAATATACTTTATAGAAATACATAAATGACATACCAAGCATCCTTAAGTACAAATATGAATTATTGCTATGATAGGCTATTCTATATTGTACATAGAATGTTGCATGTTGAATGCAGTTAGTTGAAAATTCTAAGATATGTACAAGCCAAAACAAACAATATATTTATAAATTGTCTAGATGAATTTCTATAAAAAAATTGAGTTTTGTAGTAGTACAGATACTTAAAAAAAGAATTAATTGTACAATTAAATCTTGTCCCTTAGTTATACAAAGGATAAATAGGTAGTTTGTTAACCAATACTATCCATTATTATTAAGGGGACCCCAATGCATGAGGATCCTCCCACTATCAGGTATGGAGAGGGTTAGATATATACAGCCTTACCTTTGTGTGCAGAGGCGTTGCTTCCGTATTTTTAACCTATGGAACCTAAAGTCATAATGGAGTAATCTTATACCATTACACCAAGACTCGCTCTCTAAATCTGTTGTAACTAAAAAAAAATGAAACCTAGGACTAGTATCTCTCTCACTATTATAGATCTCTATTCACCATCTATCATTATGTATCAACCTATCATAGCTAAGGATGAAACTTCTATACAACACAATAATATGGAAAGAAACAGATTGAAATGCAAATTTTAAGTAGAAGACAAGTTGAATTAGAGTGAAAAATTTTGATACCTTAAAATTACTGGAGTAAGGAGTAAAGATTAAAACTTCATAGAATCACAAATTGAACATAGGAAAGAACATTCATAGAGGACTCAAACGTTTAACCACAAAAATTAAAAAGGAAAGGGTGAGAGAAGGGAAGGGAGGAGGGAGGAAAGAGCAAGATCATGGGATTTCAAAAAGGGGTGTGTTGATTATGTAAGAGGAATTAGCGAAAGTGCTTGTTAAGGAAAAGAGATAAGGAAGGGAGATGTGACAAGAAGAGAGAGAGATAGGAAGATAAGTATTTCAAATGAAAGAAGAAATACATGGGATTTGAGAAGAGGAGGTGCTAAGGATTGGAGATATTAGGAAGTAGATACTAGTAGCCTTCACCTCCTCTTTCTATCATACACAAGACTTTGAGTCTCCCTCATTGAATATTGATGGCCCTTGTCTTTCATCCCCTTCTTAAATTCCAAAGTCTCCATCATAAAAAGTACGAGCAAGAGCATGAAAGAAAATAGGGACAAAATAGACTTGGCATAAAAAAAAAACATTGAATTTATAAAAAGTTACATATATTTTCTCACTTGTAATCAATAATTGTGGCATATTATTAGTACCATTGGACTAGAAAAATAGAACTATGCTATTGGCTTCAAAAATATGAACATCCAGGAAAAATATTTATCAAACCAAAAGTCAAAGAAATTAACAACTAATATACCAAATCAATTAGTAGTATGCTGTAACTCAAACCAAAGTTTCAATCTTAAAATAACATTACTAAATTTGAAAGATTGACTCTTCTTACAAGGTCCTTTCAAACATGATGTAAAAGTCAATAAAAGTAGAATACCTTTAAGATTCTTTAAAATCGATAGTCACACAATCTTCAGAGGGTGTGGGCCTAGGAGAACCATCAATCGGCAAAAAGTTGAGATAAAGAATACAGCCTTCATAACAACCATATTCAACAAGGCTGCGCTGATCTTCCTTCATCAGACAACCATTGTTATGCGTGAGCAAAAGCCTACTTTCTTCAAATTCCTCTTTCTTTGCGATCTCTCTCTTCAAACCACTAACAGTTTCTTCATCTCCCACCTCAATATAGAAAAACCTACCAGTGAGTATCTCTATTCCCAATCTCATCTTGTCCTGCATTTCTTGGACTCTGTTGACCTTTTTATAGAGGGGTCTATCCTTAGTGCAATCTACTTATTGAGACATATGGCAATCATGCTCCACTTTATATCACGACCATATCAAATAAGATTTTTAGTAGATATATACTTGGAATATTATTAATTATAAATTAAAATATTATAATTCATTAATTTTTGGTAATTGTTATTAGGATTTATTTAGTAACTTTGAATTTCTATATATCTAATTGGCAAGGCCAAAATAGGGTGCATCGAATAATGTAAATTAATAAAGAATGTGTAAACCTAATTTTTTTATGTCATTCAAAAAATGATATGTCATCCTTATTAGGATAAGCACCGCAAGAAAGTTTTGTACGAAATAACTTTCACTAGATGTCATTTTTGCAATTAACTGCCATAACTATTTATTTGAATACTTAGAAGGACATTATTCATATAGAAATCTATTAGTAGCCACTGTCCAAAGGTAGTTATTGCTAAATTTAACCATTTCCTCAGTTGCAAAATTCTTCTAGGTATGTTTTTCTTTTTACTCGCTCTATAAGGTCCAACCTGCTCCAAAATTTATTTTGGTCTAATTAATCATTTATGTAATTTTTTAAGCTACCGATATATAAAATACGACTAATGAAGGTTTATCTAATTTCTTTCTTTTGATCTAGTTCCTCTTTGGTATTTCTTTTAATTTTCTTTTTAGTGCAATCACTTGGTGAATTGTAAAGTCCTCACGACCGAGATACAAAGGAACCATTTTCTCATTGAGTTTGCCATAAACCTCAATTACCCAATAGTTTGAAAATTTGGAAACATACTTAGTACATGTTTTGGTGTTTACATGAAAATATAGCTTATCATGTCTTAATCATAAGAAAAAAAGATTACATCATGATTCCTATTTAAGATTTTTAGCCTAACTCTTTGAAAAGAAAGGTTGTCAGGACATCTAACCGAAGCCTAGTCAACTGGGAACTTTACTAACCTATTTTCAAAACAAAAGGTAAAGTTTTTAAAACAAAGGTTTTTTGCATGGATATCCTTCTAAATATCGGATTTTGCGTGAATACCCTTCCAAAATTGATATTTGCATGTATACCCTCATAAAATACTTGTTTTGCTGTTCTACCCTTTTTTATTCTTATTTTTGCATATATACCCTTGTCATCTAACGTCGTAAAAAAATTAGCGGTTTCAAATTAAAATGACTAAAATACCCTTAATGGTTAGGCGTACAAATAAAAATTTTTATAAGGGTATACAAGCAAATAGTAACTTTACAAGGATATTCATACAATTTTCTATATTTAGAAGGGTATATATGCAAAAAAAAACTTAGTAGATGAAAAGAATTGAGATACATTTATTAATGTGATAGCCTTTATAATCCTGTATTTATTAGGAAATGCATTTGGTTCTATGACGAGAGGCCTGTTTCTTTATCATGAATATAACAAAAATATATAATAGGATTTATTCTCAAATAAAATATATGGTATGCAGCTAGAAACCAAAAAATAGAGCTTCAATATAGGTTCACAGTAAAAAATAGGAATGAAATAAAATCAGCTACAATGATCATTATTGTTCTTCGAACACTTGTAATGATCTTTTTTTGGTTCAGATTAATAAAAGAAAAATAGTATAAATCAATGAAAGGGAAGACAGGGTAACATGATATTGAAATATTTTTTTATAATCAACAGATAGGAGAGATATGAAAGATTTGAAAGATAGATCGCACCAAAAGATAAGTTTTGCGGTTAGAAGAATTTTTGTTTTTCATAGGTTGGATTACAGAACTGGGAGGAATAGGAAGGAGATCGCGAGCGAGCTGCATCGCGAACGCCCGTGATCAGGATCCTGATACGCGGGGGGCGGGGGGGAAGCCCACAGGGGGTGGGGTGGGGATGCCAAGCAGCGGGGGGAAGCCCGCGGGGGTTGGGGAAGCCGGGCGCGGTGGTTGGGAAGCCCAGGGGGGACGGCGGGGGGGAGCTCACGGGGGGGACGGCGGGGGGTGAGGGGAGAACGGCGGGGGGGGGGGGAGCTCGCGGGGGGTGGGGAAGACGCGCCGCGCGGGGAAGACGAAGGGGGGGGAGCTCGCGGGGGATGGGGAAGACGCGCCGCACGGGGGGCGGGGAGCGCGCGGGGGGGACGGCGGAGGCGAGGAGCTCGCAGGGGATGGGTAAGACGCGTCGGGGGGGTTGGAGTGGTGTAAGGATTATAACATCATTTCAAAATTTAATTTTATTTTTAATTAATATAAATATTATTTTTTTAACACCGTTAAAATAACTGTTATATTTGGAGTATTTGTACAATAACAGAGTTTTACAAGGGTATACATGCAAATATTAATTTTGAAAGGATATTCACGCAAAATCTAATATTTAGAAGGGTATCCATGCAAAAAGCCCTTAAAAACAATATGGTTAATATTCATGTTCGACCATGCATATAAATAAGGATTCTTTGCACATAAACATTTACAAATCTAACTTATTGAATATCCACCCCGAAAGTAACTATTTACATACGCACCCCTCAAACATCCTGGTTTTGCATGGATGCCCCTCCTATTAGATGTTGGGCTAATAATTCTAATAAATAACCCTTCCGAATATCATTTGGCATAATTATCCTTTTATGTTAACATCCCTGCATTTGTTATACATTCCTCAAGAATATTATTGTAAGGGGTGATAAAATTATTTTATTCTTAAAATGATTACTTCTCAACACCGTCAACTAAAAATATAACCTCTTATGTATTCATGCAAAAATATGATGTTTTAAGAGATACATATGCAAATAGTAATTTTCGAAGGCTAGAAATACAATAAGCTATTTTTGTAAGGGTAATGAACAAAAAAAAAGGATAAAAAGGGAAGAAGAGGAATAACATGACAAGAGAAGAAAATGATCTTTTTAATGAGTAGAGCAAGAACAAGAGGAATGACATGAGAGCGGGCCATTGAACAACTAGGCAGCATATTGAAGGCTTGCTAGTAGTAGAATAGGTATTGGAAAGCTTCATAAGAGCCTCCAGTTGGTGATACATATGCGAAGGAGGAGGTTCCGAGGTAAGAAGAAATAGGGAAAGGAATAAGCAAAGTAAAAGCATCTTGTAAGTTATGTATTTTCACTTTCAATTTATGTAAAATGAAAAATTATTTCAGTATAATAGTGAAAATAAGGTAATGAAAGAAAGTACAAATCAAAAAAAAGTTATTTTTTTCTTCTAATATAAGTCTACTCTGCTGCTATGTAAGTAATCTATGCTTTACAAGTGCATAGGTAGACCGCCTAGGCACCTATACAGCACTCTTAACAACACTATCAAAAAGAATGTAAAGCATTTTGGCCAAAGTTTTCGAGAAAGGTTATTTCTGCAATTAACTCCTATTAGTAGTAATTTGGACACTTAAAAGTAAGATAGTCATATCGAGAACCATTGTTACTAACTAACAAAGATAGTCATTTCTGCAATTGCGTATCCCTTTTACTATAAAAAGGGAAAGTAGGCTTTATTCGGGCTCTAGATGCACTATCTACTAGACAATTGATATCGATAACAACATGGACAAGGCTTCTAAATCTATCCATTATCTTTTACTTTTCTCTTTTTCCTCCCCCTCCTTGGTGTAGACCTAATTAACTCTAGAGTTTATTTTAGTTTTATCAATCATTTTGTGTTGTGTTTTCAATGATTTGATGTATCAATGATGTATGAAATTGGACTATATGAATGTTGTTTTGTTTCATTCTTTTGATCTAGTTCTTTTCTTTGGTGGTTCTAATTTTTCTTGTTAGTTTAACCACTTGGTGGATTATGAAGTCCTTATGATCGAGTTACTGGATTTTTACAAGGGCATATGGATTGCTAAGAAAATGTTGTCAGTTGTATAATATTGTTTATCAAGTCTAATTTACATTGGTGACCCTTTTGCTATTAGCTTAAGCTTTTGCAATCTGACATATTGTTATCATGGTATCATAACTTTAGATTTTCTAGAAATCATGAGTTAAAATCCTTAAAATACAACCTTCCTAAAATTCGAACCCATAACCTCCTCCTAGAACATGGTTCTGAACATAATGGCAGATTGTCCAATGTGCATATCTTTATACAAATTGATATGACTAATTATGTAGACTTGAGGACAGGTATTATAATATACAAGGCTACCATTATCTTGTTAGAAGTATATAATTTTCTTTCCTCATTTTTAAAATCTTCTATTTTTTTATCGATTTATTTTTTTATATTTGTTGTTCTACCATTACGCAGATTTTAGAATAAAAGTTTCAAATGCTCCCATCTCCCTTCCAATTTCTATTCTGTTGTAGAGAAGGATATGCCTAGCAAGTACAATTAGTTGGACCACACCAAGCCTCATAGGAGCCAATGCATTCATAGATGAGGATCACAGCAATATTAGCTTCTCGCCAATGACTTTTCCATTAAAGACTATGTGAAGTTTATCCTACACTTTTCTCTTCTTGTTCATTGTGCTTCTCTCTATATAACTACGACTGTTGTGTGCATTGTTCGTGTTGAAGCCTCATTGCTTCATGGTACTCGAACTTTGATATAAATAGATGGCTGGTGGTCGGAAGAAGAAATAGAGATAGAACCAAAATTAGAATCAGTCTAGGGCTGATGTTCATGAAGAGCCACATTGATGAAATGAATACCAAGATATTGAGATAGAAGAATTGATAAGGTAAGTAGATCTCTCGACCATGTATTTGGCTTTTGTCGAGGATCGAACTTCTTTAGACCACACTATGAAACTGATTATGTTGATGATCATGTTGAGGATCGCGTTACATAGCCATCTGATTTGACAATCCAATCCTTGTAGGGGTTATACGTTAGGGACCTTTCGGATGGGGTGACAAAGATACTGGATTGGTTGAACACCTTCGCATGCATCATTGAATACAAGGATGTGTCCTAGAAGAGAAGAAGGTGAAGCTGGTATCCTGAAAATTTAGAGACCAAGCTTTAGCTTGGTGGGAGCAATAATAGAAAAGATCATGAGTGGAGGGGCAAACCACACAGCATCTACCTTTCAACTATACCCAAAACTTGTACCAACGCCTCTAGAATTTTCAACATGGCAACAGATCTATTGTGATTACATTGAAGCACACTATCAGTTCATTGCTAGAAACAAGTTTATGGTGATGGAGCAATAGATGACCATATACATAGGTGGGCTGCACCAATCAATCCAAGACACCCTCAATCTGCACTTGGACTGTGCATGAGGCATATGATCATGCTATTATTGAAGAGAAGCAGCAAAACCAAAGGATGTTCCAATCTATTGGACAAGATAGTAGATCAAAAGAGATGCATGGAGCTGATGTTTAAAGAAATCCTAGTCGGGGAAGACCTGATATCCTACCATGCCGAGGTGGCCAAAAAGACTCAAGATAGTGGTTCAAATCTCCGTTGTTACAGTTATGGAAAGATAGCTCATACATGAAATAAGTGCACAAAAGGTCAATTTTTCCTCCAAAATAATAGCTATTAGTTGAAGGTAATGAAGGATCTGATGTACATGAGGACGATATGGGCCCAACCTATGATGATGTTGACAATGTAGGAGATGAAGGGGATTGAAGGGAGATATTGATAAGTCGCTTGTTATCAGAAATAGTCTTATGGCTAAGTTTGCAAGGTCATAATGAATAGGGAAAGCTAGGAGAATGTCACATCTCAAGAGGCTATTACAAAGTAACTCTACCTATAGAGAAGCATCCTTGGCCTTATAACCTTTCTTGGTTCCAGAACGGAAGTGATATAACCATAGATAGTGGATGTTTGGTATTGTTTTCGATTGAGTAAAAGTATTTTGAAGAAGTTCGGTGATATGTAGTTGCCATGGATGCATGGCACCACAGTTTCGAGGATTTCGCAGTTTGATGGCACCAACCATTGATTGTTCGAACGGAAAGTCCTTCCAATGGACACCAGAGGGCCGGCGAGCTTGGACAAAATCAAAATCAAGAGATTTGAGCCACACTAGTCTTTAGCTCTTCCTAATTTCAATGAAGTTTTGTGGTGGAGTGTGATGCTTCTTCAAAGGAAGTTGGACCTATATATTCTCAGTCAAGAAGGAAGGCACATAACATTCTTCATTGAGAAGCTATATTCACCTACTCATGATGCTTAATTTTATGTGGTTGTTCAAGCTCTCTGGCATTAGAGGCTTTGACATCAAGTGTTTATTCTACTCATCGATCAGGAGACTTCGAGGAATGTTCAAGGGAAGGATATGCTGGTGTTGCCCAAGGTGACAACCCAAGAGGGGGGGGTGAATTGGGTCTTTTAAAAACTTTTAAACTACTTCTAATCTTTTAGATTAATTATGCTAAGTTGTATGGATGCTTAGTGAAGCTTAACCTTAGCAAGAGTATGATTCTAATCTAATCAACTATTAAGCAGTGGGTTCAATAAAAGATTAGTCTAATTTTGCCCTAGTATGCTATTCAATTTAATGATTGAGTAAATTAATTATGCTTGCAACTAAAGGATGCACGAAGAAGAGTTAAGCAAGCTTAATATCTAAGTAAGTGAGTGAGGAGGTCAGTCAACAAAGAGCATCACAAACACAACAAAAATATAGTGGTTCGGTGCATCCCAGCACCTACATCCACTCCCCAAGACCTCTTGGGAATTTCACTATAATCCTACAGATTACAGCCGGTTGTTTTACAAGCTCACAACCCAACTTGTTGTTTTACGAGCGCACAACGAACTCGGTCGGTTTTCCCAGGCTCACCGACTAGAACCACTCCGATTGTTTTCCCGGGCTCACAATCAAACCCTTACACGTTGGTTTTACCCTCGGCTCACCAACAAACCTAAACCCCGTTGGTTTTCCCTTTGGCTCACCAACAAACCTTACACCGTTGGTTTTCCTTTTGGCTCACCAACAAACCTTACACCGTTGGTTTTCCTTTTGGCTCACCAACGAACCTTTAACCCCTTGATTCAATCCCTTGATTGAATCAAGTTACAAGATATTAAAACAAAGAATAAAAACAAATCAAAGCTTCTTAAACAAGCAAATATAACAATATAAACAAATAGAGTAAAGAGAAGCCCTCAAACGAGTTTTGAAGATGGAGGAGCTCGACTTCTTCTTTACTTGACCCTCTTCTGATTTGGCACGAAGTAGAGGATCACCGCGGCAGCACACGGATGGAGAGGAAGCTTTGGGATACACTTGGAAGCTCTTCTTCTCTCTATTTCACTTTGAATGGCCCTTATTGTGCTTATGGGAAATTTCCCTTGGAATCTCTTCCCTAAATATTTTCTCCCACTTCCATAAGTTCTCTCCTAGCTCTCTTCTTGTTTTTATAGCTTTTGATAACGTGGAAACAAGAATATAGCCGTTAGAGACAAAAATAGAGCCGTTGGAACCAGTCTGCACCTCCTGACAATATGACCGTTGGGATCGGAGTCGACTCGCGCGATCAGGAGTCGGCTCGCCTGTTGCAGGAGTCGGCTCGTGTTTTACCGGAGACGACTCGGCCACTGTTCCAAATTTGAATTAATGTGCTTGCCTCGACTGGGAGTCGACTCGACTTAACCCGGAGTCGACTCGCCAACTTCTGGAGCTGACTTGGCAATTCTGGAGTCGGCTCTTTCACTGAAGTCCGTGGATCCAATTTTGAATTTTGTCCTCTCGAGTCGACTCGACTGTCCTGGGAGTCGACTCGAATCTCAGAGCCCGAACTCCCGATCCTCTGTCTTTTGGCTCGTCCAGTCTTGGAGTCGACTCGAACTTCCTTGGAGTCGACTCGGCTCTCAGCTTGCGAAACACAGCCTTCTGCCTTTTTGATGTGAAGCTGTCTTGGAGTCGACTCGAGCTGTCTGGGAGTCGACTCGAATCTCAGAGGCAGTAACATGGTTTTCTGTCTGTCGATGGTCGCGGAGTCTCGAAGTCGACTCGTGCAATGCGGGAGTCGACTCGAATCTCAGAGTTCCAAAAATGCTCTCTGACTTTTTCCTTGTGTTCCGCTGAGAGTCGACTCTTGCTTTCTTTGGAGTCGACCTACCAACCATCGGAGTCGACTCGCGTTCCACTGGAGTCGACTCGAATCTCAGACCCGAAAACTGCTCTCTGACTTTTCTGCCTGTGATTCCTAGGAGTCGACTCATACTTCCCCGGAGTCGACTCGGTAAACATTGGAGTCGACTCGAAATCCTCAGGAGTCGACTCGAAGACTATTCTTTTGAATTTTTCCTTTGATTTTACTCTTCCAAATTGAATCCTTTGAACTTTAAGCTTGGGCCAATAAATTGTAGCTTTCTTCCAACTTGAGAGCTTTGGAGGCCTTCTTGTGTTCTTCCAACTTGCTATGTTCCTTGCAAAATAAATATCTTTCTCCTTGCAACATAAACATTAGTATCTATACTTCAAGGTTTTGTGATCATCAAAATCAATCTATGAATCAATCTTTGGGTCATCAATCTCCCCCTTTTTGATGATGACAAAACTTGGAGTATATGCAATATAAAAGATATTGATTTCTAGAAGTAATACATAGCTAAGTTGCATGAAGTAGAAAACATATATATTTAAAAACATACTTCATGATAATGCTTTAGATTTAATCAGCTTAACACAATCAACATATTTAAATTTTAAGCTGATTTGTATTCAATTCAAAGTAATAAAGCATTCTGAGCATATACTTAGATATTTGCATATACTTAGATATTTCTCCCCCTTTTTGACAACATCAAAAAGATAGGAAAACATTAAGCACAAAGATAAGAACACTCAAATATTTCTTTTCCTTATTGTACTCTGATTTGAATGTTAAATTATTGCAAGGATATGAATCATATAACTTAAGGCAATAATATTGGGATCAGATTAGTGAGCACAGATCAGAGCCAATTAAGATAGTTTTCAAGAAGTTTTTCTAAGTTGATACCACAGATAGTTTTCTAATCAAGTGTAGGTGGGATCTTCCTTAGGTTAATTCAAGAAGTGGAAATCTAACCTCTCTTCAATAATAAGTGTGAAAGCTTGTTCATTTAAGATCTTGTGCCCAATCTATTAAGTATTTGATCAACATGAGAGCAATTTAACTAATTTTCTGAGTATAAGAACAATATATTAAGTATGATTGCAAAGTTCTTTTTATGGTGTAAAAATATTGTGGCATAAATACCAAAATATGAATTCATGCAATTTATAATATATCTTAGAGTATACATAAAGTTCAAGGCTTTGAAGGTTCTTTTAAAGCTCTTTTAAAGACTTTATTCTTCTATTCCTAAAAAAAACACAATTTGATACATAAAAGTATGAATTGGCACACAATTTAAGTTTTAAAGATCAAGTCAATTAGGACTCATTAGTGAATATCAAAATAGATTTTCTAAAAGATACTCAAGAAAATTTTACACGTTATTCTCCCCCTTTTTCATTAAGTTAGAGGCTCTTTAAGCTCAACTTGCAATTTGGTTCATGATTTATGCATAAGATATACTAACCAAATAACACGCCTCAAGGTGTATCATAAAGATTTTCAGATTAAATTTCAGATGATACATATTGGAGAGTATTAGGATCATTTTTCATTTTGTATTCTTCCTCTCTCCTTTAGTTATAGATATACGCGATTAAGTTCCGTGAGACCTCTCCTTCTGAAATGTTCTTTCTTTCCCTCTATTGATCATTCCATTTAAGAGTTTAGAATTTGAAGATAATGTTCAATAAAATTGTCAATCTCAAAAATATATTTTCTATAAGTTTCAGCTCATTTTCATAAGACTCAAGGTTTGAGATAAGACAGCCTTTATAGAACTCATCTCAAGGTAATTAAAGCATGTCTTGCAATATAAGGAGGTTCATCAAAATCAATCCATAAAATTCAAGGTATGCATCAAATTAAAGTTTCTTTAGGATAAGATACTAAATATCTAAAGCTCCCCCTCAAAAGATGCATTCTTCTTTAATCATTCTTTTCTTTGGTTGAATTTCAGAATTTAATAATAAACATGAATAAAACTGAAATTCTATGTTATCGAGAATGTAGAGTGATCTAGAATTATTCAAAATTTATAGTATTCACTCTATATATATATATATTCTGATGATAGTTTCTAAGAATGTAGGAGAGAAAAAAAAAAACATATAGATGATCATTGAGGTATGTGTATTTATAGAACTCAATTTCTTAATCACAGTTTTTTTCAGCAATGTATTCATGAAGCTCAATAAATTTTTAAATATTAAAATAGTCATATATTTTAAAAATATTTACTTGCAATCAGGATCATCGTAAGACACATCATTTGAATCAAAATTAGTATACTTTGAAGATAAGAAATGATATGTTTCGGATGCGTATCGGAGCAATCAAAATAAATTCTGTTTTTCTTACATTAACATTTTATTTAGTAATCATATGGAGTTTAAGCTTTTATACAAAATCAAATTCTGAATTTCATAAAGATTTTCAATAGAGCCCTTTTAAGTCATAATTTGAGATATGTATCTTTCATATTGTGGCTCATCTTAAATTATTACGATTGAAAAATACATATTTCAATAACATTAAAGTACTTTCAGAATTTTTGTGTTTAATTTTGAGTTTTGATACAAAATAAAGGATATTTTAACAAGTATTAGGACATTATGTATCAAAGTTAGGCGAGTAGAAAGATAGATCAAAATCAATTTATTTTTCCTAAATAGAGATATTCTTCTCTTCTCCTTTCTACAATGATTGTGAATGAATCTATTTTATTTAGCTTTCAGATTTTAACAATGATTGTGAATGACAAATCTGAAATTTCTTTTCAATAGGATCAAACAAAAGATGTTATGTAGCAATTCAAACATTCAATCAAATTGTCCAAGTATGAAGCATTACAAAATATTGAGAACCCATAAATCAAGACATCATACCATATGCAAAACATCTCATGTGTTAAATCATGCATTAAAATATTAAGAACAAGCATGTCAAGGATCCAAATCAATACTTTTCAAATAAACTCCCCCTATTTAAATATAATCTTGCAATGATTTCATCCTTAAAGTGTGTTTTCAAGTGATTAAGAAATTTGACTTAATTCTGCTTTCATTTTCTTTGTTTTTCATTTATAACTTTCTTATGCTCTATACTCTATTTGCTCCCTATCCGGTGGAGTTGGGAAGGGGCACGAGGTACTACCACTAGCCTCCCTCTTGTGCCGTCCCTAATATGCCCTACACCGAATAGTTGGGTCAAATAGTGCCGGGTACTACCACTAGCCTCCCCATTGGCACCATCCCTATGATGAGCAATATAGAAAGGTTAAAATGTTCACTTCAAACTCTTCCTGTTTAAGTGTAATTAATTATGGATTTTATCACTTCCAAATATGCCGAATATATTATGCTTGTTTTGCTTTTCCTTAAGATTGGAGTACTTGCTTTTGCTTAGATTTTTCATCTCTTGAGTAATATCCATTTTCTTTTCTTTATCTCTCTCTCTCTTCATTATTCTCAAGTAATTTACATGAAAGAGCAAAATAATGAAATAATCTTATGTATCATATAGATGTATATCATGCAAACAATATTTTCATTGTGCTCAAGGATTCATAACTTCTCACAAGTTATTTTAAATCAAAATTTTATGCATAAACTTGTGTATTTCATGATTATGACATAGGCAAAGATATATTATAGTTTGGGCAAACCATGAAACAATTTCTAAAAGTATAAGTCAATCAATATATGTATATATAGACATGATATCAAAAATTAATAATTAAAGACCTTAATCATGCCATAATAAGATTTAAGTTATTGACTTTGCTCAATGAATTTTTAGAGAAGTATCTAGAATTACCAATTCATTCTGCATTCTTCAGTCAAATACCTACTAGATTTCTTATGTATGAACTTTTGGCTGAAGAAGGTCCTCTCTCTTGTTTGCATGTGAATGTTTAGTGTATCTTACATGAAGATATCCTTCAAGTTGAAATTTCTCATTTTTCTTTCTTGAAGGAAGGTTATTAGTTTCTTTAAAATACAAAGCATTCATCCAACATATATATTTTTTAACTAGATGACTCAATATAAGATATAACAATAGTTGCATGTTGAGTCACTTTACTCAAGAGATTCCCTAAATATAAGCAAGCACATATCACTTGAACTAAAGAGATAGTTTCATTAAATCAGATGGTTCAAGGACAAGCATGTGAGGCAATAGGTAGATTTATCAAGGTCAAATCAATTTCTTATTTTCAAAATCAATTTAGTTTAGATTTTATTCAATAAGGCACGCTAGCTAAGTTTTAATCAACTTATCTTAAACAGTTGTTTCTATCACAATTCAGATTATGATTTATTTGTTTATCAATAAAATATGATTCATTAAAGTTAGATTGATGTCTTGCATAAGGGCGCATAATAAGCATACATTCTGGTCTACTAGCTGTATGATAAAATAATTATTCTATCATGCTTCAATACAGCTTTAAACAATATATCTACTTTGCTCATTCTTTTCAAATTCTACAAGATGGGGTCATAGATATACCTTCTTCATGCCAATTTTCTATAAGAGTTTTCTTGTGGTCTAACGTTGGTCAATGAAGATCCCCTTTCCTGTTTGTCTTAATTTGGAGTTTGAGAGAAGATGTTAATTCATTCATCATACATATTTCAAACTCACCTTGTATGAGCTTAGTAAAAATCTACATATAAATCTTCATTAGCAGAACCAAAAATGATGTCACAAATTCTTCCTTTTGATACATAGATTTATTATTATTACTTTCTATCAAAAAGGTTGCTTAAGCTTTTATATCATGCTTTTGATGCTTGTTTCAAATCATATATTGCTTTATCATATTTGTAATGAGTGTTTTCAAATATGGTGGTTATTTAACATATATCTTCTTTAATAAAATAAGCATATAGGAGTCCATTCTACACACTCATTTGATAGAATATAAAGCTCATAAAGCAAGCAAATGATAATGATGATCTTTACTTCTAATCATGCAAGAATCAAGATCTATTTCATCTTCTAAGCAAACAATTTTTCTTCATTAAGTGCATTTCTGAAAAACTCAATTTGGTTATAATTATTAACATGTTTTCAGATTGTTATATGTAAAAGATTAGCCATATACATATATAATTTAATTTTAGTATCTTGATAATAAATCATTAATCTCATAAGGAACAAAATGAATTAATATTTCTACAACTCGAATCTTTTCATTGAATGTTCTATATGCATTGCTTGATGAATGATATCCAAGAATAGAAATATCTTTATCAGATTTGGCATTATTTTCATAAGACCATATCAAGCATAGTATGTACGACTGAAAAATATGAGAGATATGCAATGGTTCATTTTCTATTTTTCAGAAGATCAAAAGAAGTTTTCATCAAAAATAGATCTAATAGAAGTCATATGTATGACAAGCAGTGATGATAGCCAAAAAAAAATCATTTAAGTAGATGACTATCATACACAATTGTCTTTTTCATTTCTTCAAGAATTCTATTAATCCTATTTTACTTAAGGTGTCCTTGGTGCTGAAATAATTAATTTCTGTATAAACTTTATCAGGATTTTGGTTTTCAACACTGTGCCATGATACTCTTTATCTTCACAGTTTGGAAACCTTTATCATTTGAAACATTTTTACAAGATTTAGCAAATACAGAAAATATTTCAATTTTATTTGCCAAGAACACATCCAATGTAAGCTTTTGAAAACTTAGTGATGGAAACAACATCTTTAGATTTAGAAATTGATTTTTGTTTGTTTCCTTAGTTAGCATGCATAGTAAACTTTGACCTTTCAGAAGATAATCTAAGTAATCCAATGGCAAGATCTTTTGAGATTAAGTACATACTAGCATGAGTTGATTTTATATGCCAAAGATGGTTTCTTTAATCTTGGTATTCATAGTCCATATATTCAAAAGCACACCAAGTACACATTATCATATCTATGATCAATAAACAATAATGCCATGGATAAAAACTCTCAATCAAGCATATAGAGAATTCATAGAGTTATTCTTAATAAATTGATTAATCTTTTAGCAACTTATCCAATAGTGAGTAAAGTATACTATAAAATGAAGTGATTTGATTATATTTCCAAAAGTATTTTCTATATCACAAAATTGGTCAATACTTGCAATTTATATTTTAATCAAATACTAAAGCAAAAATAATGATGAAATGCAAGGTTTACTGATTTCATTATTATTATTATTATTTTATTATTTAAAATTACTTTTCATAAGTATGTTTTAAGTTTCATTTTTGACGTGTGTCTAGAACACCTATTTGTATGAAAGTTCTATTTATTCTATGAGTATCTTGGCACACCTATGTCTACATCCTCATATTTTCATTTTGGGTACCCAAGCTTGCTTGGGTCCTTGAGAGTTAGGACATATGGTTCCTTTTGGAACCCAAATTTGTTTAATTGTAATAACTTTACCACTTGATTTAATTATGTTAGAACGATAGGTAAAGTTGTTATGTCCATTCTTTTCATGTTTGAAATATGTTATCTTATTTAATGATTTGCTTGGTGAATTGATAATCTTTTTCTCTAGAGATTTATTGTTAAGTAAAGGAGTCAAGCCAAGTTTTGATTTATCATAAGCAATATATTGGCTTTCAAACATCATTTTTAATCGCTCTGAACTTACAGTGAATCTGTTAATAAGAGATTTTGATTGGTTAATTTCTTCACTTAACTTTTGATTTTCTTTAATTAAATACTGGTTTTTCTGAATCAATTGTTCTGAATTTAACCTTAAACTTTCATTTTCAGAATTTAGTTTGTCTTGTATTTCAGCAATAGAATTTTTTTCTTTTGAAATTTGCAAATTTAGCTTTTTAAGATTTTTATTTTTCATAGCTAATTTTCTACATTCACCATACAAATCATGAAAAGCATTTAAGAGTTCATCATAAGAAAATTCTTCATGAAGTTCATTAGATTCAGATTCTACTTTATCTTCTAGTGCCATAAAACATAAGTTAGTTACCTCTTGTAGTTGATTGTTGCTTCTAGCTTTCAATTTCTTGCTTGACTCTTCCTTGGTCAAGACTTTCTTGCTTTTTATCTTTTTCCTCCTTTCTTCTTGCTTCCTCTTCTTCCTTGTCTTTAGGAAGCTTTTGAATCTTTCGGTGTTTGCGAATGGATCCTTGTTTCCATCACCGGACTCTTTGTTTTTTGAACTAATCTGCCTCAGAGTCGACTCAAGCCTTGTTGGAGTCGACTCGGCTAACTTGGGAGTCGACTCAGAAATACTTGGAGTCGACTCGTTCACAGGGTCTTCAAGACTGTGTCTCTGCCTTTCAGACTGTTCTTCTCTAGGAATCGACTCGGACAAACGGGGAGTCGACTCGGCTACTGTGGAGGATTCAACACCTTTTTCTGCAGTCTCATTGTTAGTATGTAATTGAAGCACATGTGAGCTAATCTGAGATTTATCATAAATATTTTCTAATGTATTCCAGATCTCCTTAGCAGATAAGCATGCAGAAATTTCATTAAACTTCGTTTCATGAATAGCACAATATAATATGTTCATAGCATTAGCATTCAATTGTGCTAAGTCCTTTTTATTAATAGTTTTAGAGAGTGTATGAAGGTCATTTATTATGATTTTTCATAAATAATAGTTCTGTGATTGAATAAAAATGCGCATGCGTGCTTTCCAATATGTGTAGTCTATGCCATTAAACAGTGGAGGCCTATCAATTAACTGTCCCTCTCCTAGAAAACTATCTATTTGAGTTGTCATGATCTTTGGCTCTTGATCGTGAGATCAATAATTAATCTTGAGCACCTGCTCTGATACCACTTGTTGCCCAAGGTGACAACCCAAGAGGGGGGGGTGAATTGGGTCTTTTAAAAACTTTTAAACTACTTCTAATCTTTTAGATTAATTATGCTAAGTTGGATGGATGCTTAGTGAAGCTTAACCTTAGCAAGAGTATGATTCTAATCTAATCAACTATTAAGCAGTGGGTTCAATAAAAGATTAGTCTAATTTTGCCCTAGTATGCTATTCAATTTAATGATTGAGTAAATTGATTATGCTTGCAACTAAAGGATGCACGAAGAAGAGTTAAGCAAGCTTAATATCTAAGTAAGTGAGTGAGGAGGTCAGTCAACAAAGAGCATCACAAACACAACAAAAATATAGTGGTTCGGTGCATCCCAGCACCTACATCCACTCCCCAAGACCTCTTGGGAATTTCACTATAATCCTACAGATTACAGCCGGTTGTTTTACAAGCTCACAACCCAACTTGTTGTTTTACGAGCGCACAACGAACTCGGTCGGTTTTCCCAGGCTCACCGACTAGAACCACTCCGATTGTTTTCTCGGGCTCACAATCAAACCCTTACACGTTGGTTTTACCCTCGGCTCACCAACAAACCTAAACCCCGTTGGTTTTCCCTTTGGCTTACCAACAAACCTTACACCGTTGGTTTTTCTTTTGGCTCACCAACAAATCTTACACCGTTGGTTTTCCTTTTGGCTCACCAACAAACCTTTAACCCCTTGATTCAATCCCTTGATTGAATCAAGTTACAAGATATTAAAACAAAGAATAAAAACAAATCAAAGCTTCTTAAACAAGCAAATATAACAATATAAACAAATAGAGTAAAGAGAAGCCCTCAAACGAGTTTTGAAGATGGAGGAGCTCGACTTCTTTTTTACTTGACCTCTTCTGATTTGGCACGAAGTAGAGGATCACCGCGGCAGCACACGGATGGAGAGGAAGCTTTGGGATACACTTGGAAGCTCTTCTTCTCTCTATTTCACTTTGAATGGCCCTTATTGTGCTTATGGGAAATTTTCCTTGGAATCTCTTCCCTAAATGTTTTCTCCCACTTCCATAAGTTCTCTCCTAGCTCTCTTCTTGTTTTTATAGCTTTTGATAACGTGGAAACAAGAATATAGCCGTTAGAGACAAAAATAGAGCCGTTGGAACCAGTCTGCACCTCCTGACAATATGACCGTTGGGATCGGAGTCGACTCGCGCGATCAGGAGTCGGCTCGCCTGTTGCAGGAGTCGGCTCGTGTTTTACCGGAGACGACTCGGCCACTGTTCCAAATTTGAATTAATGTGCTTGCCTCGACTGGGAGTCGACTCGACTTAACCCGGAGTCGACTCGCCAACTTCTGGAGCTGACTTGGCAATTCTGGAGTCGGCTCTTCCACTGAAGTCCGTGGATCCAATTTTGAATTTTGTCCTCTCGAGTCGACTCGACTGTCCTGGGAGTCGACTCGAATCTCAGAGCCCGGACTCCCGATCCTCTGTCTTTTGGCTCGTCCAGTCTTGGAGTCGACTCGAACTTCCTTGGAGTCGACTCGGCTCTCAGCTTGCGAAACACAGCCTTCTGCCTTTTTGATGTGAAGCTGTCTTGGAGTCGACTCGAGCTGTCTGGGAGTCGACTCGAATCTCAGAGGCAGTAACATGGTTTTCTGTCTGTCGATGGTCACGGAGTCTCGGAGTCGACACGTGCAATGCGGGAGTCGACTCGAATCTCAGAGTCTCAAAAATGCTCTCTGACTTTTTCCTTGTGTTCCGCTGAGAGTCGACTCTTGCTTTCTTTGGAGTCGACCTACCAACCATCGGAGTCGACTCGCGTTCCACTGGAGTCGACTCGAATCTCAGACCCGAAAACTGCTCTCTGACTTTTCTGCCTGTGATTCCTAGGAGTCGACTCATACTTCTCCGGAGTCGACTCGGTAAACATTGGAGTCGACTCGAAATCCTCAGGAGTCGACTCGAAGACTATTCTTTTGAATTTTTCCTTTGATTTTACTCTTCCAAATTGAATCCTTTGAACTTTAAGCTTGGGCCAATAAATTGTAGCTTTCTTCCAACTTGAGAGCTTTGGAGGCCTTCTTGTGTTCTTCCAACTTACTATGTTCCTTGCAAAATAAATATCTTTCTCCTTGCAACATAAACATTAGTATCTATACTTCAAGGTTTTGTGATCATCAAAATCAATCTATGAATCAATCTTTGGGTCATCAGCTGGGTAATCGGTGTGTGAGTTAGGTGAATTTTCTGTCTGCAGGAGTACCACCTCCAAAGCATAGGTTAGGATCTTTGAATTGGGTAGTTTTTTGCTTCAAGGAGGAGGGCATGACTGCTTACTATCATGAAGGTCCGAGCGATTGGTTTGGACTCTTTCAGAGATCTGTATGCAGAGGACCAGTGTTTAAAGAGCTTGATGGCTGAAGTGTAGTCTTGCAAGAGGCCTTGACTACAAAGTAAAAGATGGTCATATATTTAGAGGAGTCCAGCTTTGCATTCCAAACTGCTCATTGAGGGAGAAGATCATTGAGGGGCTCCATGGACAAGGTCACTTCGGCAAGGACTAAATATTTGCTTTGGTCTACAGTGGCTACTCTTGGTCCAAGATGAAGCATGATGTAGATTGTGTTCTTGGAATTGCCAGAAGAACACAGAGGGATTGGATCCTGTTTTTGTTCTTGTGGATCGCCTTTCCAAGATGGTGCGTGCCTTCAATATTGTTAAATTGTTCTTCAAAGAGACAAGTGCATCTCGAGTCTATTCATAAGTCTGTCTCCGAATGGATTAGGGGCGCAAACGGGTTGCTTGAGCTCGAGTCGGATCCGAGCTCGACTCCACTTACCTACTACCGAGCTCGAGTAAGAAAAATTGCATATGCATGCACTCAACCCAATTGCACCCCTAGAATAGATTGAAGCAGTAGGCAAAAAAAAGTCCATGCAGTTACCTTTCATGTTATATACACCAGAATTCTGTGGTGTGCATACATCCACATGTATGCACAGCATAGAAAATGCTCTCAAGCATTTCCCTAGGTTCATCCACTTCATCCATTTATACAAGAGATTTTGTTCCCCTGCTTGTGGGTGAGAATCAGGTGCCAATTCTACCATTCATCAAGCTCCAACACAAGACAGTTCTCTATATTTCTGTGTTGAATACCAAATTTATTCTCCGTTCTTTTGATTTCCATCTTACAACATCGATGATTGCAGCCAAAACTTCAACTGTTGCCGTAGAATTTCATACAAGTATCTTCATGAAATAATCCCATTTTTTCCACCATTTACTTAGTATTCCACTATTCAAGACTGTCACGGCGTGTTCTTTTGATCTCCATCTTCTAACTACGATAATTAGAACGAAAAGTTCAGCTCTTGCTATAGAATTCTACATCAATTACCTTTACAAATAATCCTGTTTTCCCACATTTTACTTAGTATTCTACTTTTCTTGACTCCGAATTAGGATTGGGATGTATGACTTGACAAATGGAATTGAATCATGAAATTTAAGCGGAGACAGATGGCTGCTGATCATGAAGAAGACAGAACTAGAATCCGATAACAAAACAACTAGACAACTAAATTGCTGAAAAACATCAAGGAACGAATCATACTCCTCTACCTCCTAATGATGGTCCTCTGGTGGAAGAAGCGGGTGTTCCTGTTGCCCTCCTTCATCCATGGGATCTGGGACTTCTGTCTCCCGAGCATCTCCTGCTGCCTTAGTAAGGAGTGGTGCATGGCGAGTTTGTGTCGCAGTACACCCAAGTCGGCCTCCGGCAGCCCACCCATACTATCCTCCCTCCCCAAAAGCTCAGCAATAGACACCTCCACCTCCTCCGGCCTTCTAATTATATCCTCTACTACCTTGCAGTTTCACTTTCGGAGTCTGCGCTTGGTAAGCTCCAGCCTGCATGAAACCCTCTACATGACATCACCTCGCACCGGCATCGTCCAAGCCTCTCAGACAATGTTCCAGGATTTGGGGTACGACAACCACATCTTCTTAAAGAAGAACGGGGTCAATGGCTGATGTAATATGCTATAGAGTTCAGGAGCAGGCAATGGTTAGAGGCGATCTGGGGACCTTGATAAGCCAGGAAGCTCTGGAACCTGAGTTCATTCACCGCATGGTTCTAGGGGCCTTGAGGTAGATTTTTTTTTTTGGGGGACAAAATTGGCCTATACTAAATGGCCAAGTAGGAGTGTTTGGTTGTGAACGAAACATGGAATAAGATAGAATAACTAGCTTATTCCATTCCCATTTCACCATCCAAACATAGTTTTAAGGAATAGGGATCTGGAGTCTTTGTTCTCCATCAATTACCCATCAAACAACAATGTTTCCTATTTGTTCCTATAGATCTTGGATACCTAATACCAAATAGGCATCACATGCTATTGTCAATTGTCCAAAAACATCCATGAATAAAATAAAAATACTTTATCAATACTTCAAAGAGGCATGGCATATGTAAAACATGGCTTTATTAGGGTACTAATACTGTTGGTAACATCCTAGTGCACAGTCAAGGCCTAGTTATAGCACCCTAGATAAGCATTTTAGGAAACCTTATTAGTTGAACCGCGTACACTTTGCACTGCTGCTAAATTCATCATGGTGCATATTGCTATTACACATATAAAAAAAAAAAAAAGAGGAAAAAGTAATTACTATTCCACGTGTTGCTTTCTGGTTGGACTAGTCCATGTGAACTTAGTCTAACAAATAATTTATCAAGGGAGTGGGATCAGGATGGGTGGGGGGCGGAGTTTAGTGGCGAGCTTCAGGTTAGGCCTGATTTCTGTTTGGCCTCCATAATCTAAACCTGAATTCAATCCTGAGATCTTTTAAACCAAGCCTAAAGCCCGACCTAAAGCCGGGGCTAATTTTTAACCCGATATACCACCTAGCCAAAAGTCCACATATATCCTTATTGAAATTTCTTGTTTAGCTTAATTCTAGTTAAGTACAGTCATCTAATGGCATAGTCATAGCCATTAGTGGGGATTTAAATAGCCACTCTAATGTTGTCGATTGGTAACCACAATTCGAACATGATTTTTCTTCTAAAACTCCTTCTATAGTAATATATATTTATCTCAAATCTAGTGGTACCTATGAGTCTTGGTTTGTGGGGACCCCAGAGCACTATAATATCCATCAATTTGAAATTCAAATTTGAACCAGTCAAATTTAAAAATCTAATCAAAAACATGTCAAAACTGGCATCCTTACTACCACCAACGATTAAACACCATCTATCATGCCCTAACATGATACTGCCGACAGGGTAGACACCTCGCAAGGTTCAGCCCTGTAAAGTATCTCAAGCCTAATCTATCAATCAACTAAATACAATGTCAGCTAGACAAAGATATATATGAAAAGGATCTAAATAACTTCCTGCACATAACCTAGCTTAAGGTCTATGAGCATCCAAATCTTAAAGTAATAAAAAAAAAATATTTAACACAAGCATAACGATACCAACATTTGGTATGGATTAAATAATAGTTCCACATGATGATATAATACCAGTCGAACAACTACAATACAAGGTTCTGACCAACAAGGTCTCAAATGAAAGAAAGTTTGATAATACTCCAACTGCATCCTCGAGACAACTGAGTTTTACTGATTCGTTCATCTGGAAAAGAAGAAAGCTATAAGCTTAACAACGAATAAATTCTTAATTGTACACACTTCAATTTAAAGAGAAATTCACTAATTTAAAAAAAAACCCAATTCAATATACATTTTGTTTTATTAAAATAACAAGTATAGAAGTATGATAATACACAAATAATGGCTATGCATACAATATGAAGATTACCACTAACTCAATAGCTAAAATAATTTACAATTTCCAAGTTTGGACATGTTTAAATAATACATCATGATAAATAACTTATTTAACTTTCAGTTTGTTGTCCATTTTCTTCATGATATTAGGCAACCAATGTCATGATTCACTCTATGTCAAGCATCTTCTGTTACACGATCATGATTTGCCCCATGATAGGCTTCAATCGGTTGTCATGATTTGCCTAATGACAGGCATCAATCAACTACAAAAATGTCACACAAAAATCCATAACAATAGTCCCAATAATAATAACACAATTAAATCTATCAATAAAACTCACTATCAAAAACTCATGAAGTTTTTATTCTATAATCCCTTTTATACATAATTGATCCCATGCCATGTGAACTACATTATGTATACACTCACTAAAACGAAGAATGCAACCACTTCAATAAAACATGTAATAAAACTTCCACAAAAAAGTGTCTTATAGGAAAAATACAATTCTAAAATTCTAATTGATTAAAGAGTACATAAAGAGAGAACTTGCCTCAAAAATACTTGTGAACAACAAAAAATATCTCAACACCTCAACATATCAAAATAATAATGCCTATACAAAATTAATTAAATAAATGAGAACTCATATTGTAAGGATCCATGGAGGCATGTGTTTGGTCTCTTATTGGGTATGCACTACGTAGATCTTGGATACTTAATAACATCTTACGACTAGCTTTTTTAGATGAGGCACTGAGTTGTTACAAATTATATCATAGCAGATCAGGCCTATCACCCATATAGACTAAGAGACAGCTGCAACATGGGTCCATTTTAGGTTGACCATAAGTGTTTGTGATTAGATTTGTGGTACTTGTAATTAGATTTGAATAGATTTGGACCATGAGCTTGGCAAGATACTAGGGTTTAAACAAGGGAGTATGTGAAGATTCATGTGGGCATGTGTTTAGTCTCATATTTATTATCTACTAGGTAAATCTTGGGTACTTATTCAATATCAAAGAACCCAAATAACACCTTTTTGACAAGCATTTTTTAGTAAGATCCTATATTGTTACAAATAGTATCAGAGTAGATCTAACCAATGGTCCATGTGGATAAGAGAACACTGCAGCATGCATCTATTAGGTTGACTACAAGCTAATTGTGGAATTTGTAAATTAGATTTGTGGTACTTATAATTAGATTTGCAATGGATTTAAACTTTTATCCTGATGCAGATGCCAAGGCTTAAACTGGGGGAGTTTTTGAGGACCCTTGTGGGTGTGTCTTTAGTCCTACATTAGATATGAATCGGATAGATCTTAGGTACTTAATAATACCTTAAGGTAGGAATGGCAAGGGGTAGGGTACCTGCAAAATTTGTCTTATCTGTATCTAAATCCATTTAAAATCCTACAGCCCGAACCTTAACAAGTTTTAATTTTAAATCCCAAACCCTTTCCAAATCCTATAGGGCTTTGCTAAATAGATCCTATTAGGGTTCGGGATAGTTTGGGTATCCGAAAATATCTGGCCAGCTGCCATCCTATCTTAAGTTTAGCCTTTTTGGATGGGGTCTAGATTGTTACACATATACTCATAAATATATAGCAAAATAAAGTGATTGCAACTCTATCTACAGTACACTCACACTTCTTATTGAACATTGCACAAGCACCATATAATTAAAATTACCATATCCCAACAATCTATATTTCTATTGAATTGTCCAATCCTACAAATTAATCTTGCCAAGAGATCTTAGTTATATTTTCGATCTCTTGTAGTGATCAAATTAGCCAAAGCTCAAAGCATAAATTCTCGAAGTCACCTTGAAATAGGTATTTTTCATCCTAAATGGATATGTATACATCAAGTTATGTCTCCAAAATCATGCTAAATATAGAACTTATGCCAAATTTTCAGCCCATTTTAACCCATATATTGACCAAATCAATAAAGATTTAGTACAAAAATGTGGGTCCCAAAGTTAGCTTCAAAATGAGCATATATATAAGTTATCCTCAGTAGCAATTGCCCAACTTTTAAAAATGGTTATCACATAACAGGGGCTCCTCTCCCTATATTTCCTCAATATGTGATATTCTAGTTCCGCATTCTTGTGAAAGAACTCATAAAAAAGAGCAAGGTAAGATCTGTGAGAAAGAAATGGAAGAGAGATGAGAAAGAGAGTTATGAGAGAGAGATTACAAGGGAGTAGAGAGAGGAAGAGGGCTTGGTTAAGAGGTTATGTGTAAAAGAGAAACGGTAGATTGAAGAGAGAATTATGAGAGAAAAGTGACCATGAGTAGCGGTAGGCAAACGTGTGAACCAAAAGAAACACACAGAGAGAGGGATAAGGTTGGTTTAGGTTGAGGTTTAGAATCTTCTAATTGGGCTGATCTAATAGGTTGTATTAGTAGGTCATTATCTAGCCATTACACAAGTAATGGTGACCAAGAGAAATCTCCAATCATCAAGCCATTGCCACAAGTCATGGAGCTAAAGAGAGATGAGATGGTAATATGTGTGATAGAAAAAAATATTTTCAACATGAACATGTTGCCTCAAACCACCAAATATTTATGATGGCGAAACTACTATTACCATGGACCCGAGGTTTGCCAAGACAACACATAAGAAAGAAAGAGGAGGAAGGGGGGGAGAGAATAGGGGCGAGGGGAAGAACAGAGAAGGGCACAGGGAGAGAAGGCTTCTCGGCTAAAAAAAAAATAGCAATGAGGCTAGGGCTAAGGGATGCTTGAAAAGGAGAGGGAGTTGTGGAGTCTCTATGAAAAAACTAGAGAAAGACTATTTAGATTTTATTGTTATATAGATGAAATTATTAAAAAATAATAGTTTGGAGAAAAGCTCCCTCTCTATTCTCCTCTAAACTGCTCTAGAGCATACATGTACAGGCCATGATTAACTATAGGTAGGGGACTATGCAACCATCAATATAGCCAGTTATGGCCAAGTACTTATAATGAAAGAAATCTTAAGTCCTTTACTTAGGATTCGATATGACACTGCCTGCCACTACAAACTATTGTTGTTTAGATGCTATTGTTGCTTTCTAGACTAATAAAGAAGAAATTATGTCCAAGTATAGACTCTCATTTGTTGCCTTCCTACTATAAAATAAAATATTACAAAAAACTATACTCTAACATATACTAATTCCTAACTAATTGATAAAAAATAGACATCCAATTCGACAAAATAATTTTTATTTGATTTTTCAAACGATAATTTTACCCCATCATAAAAAGTACGAGCAAGAGCATGAAAGAAAATAGGGACAAAATAGATTTGGCATAAAAAAAAACATTGAATTTATAAAAAGTTACATATATTTTGCCACTTGTAATCAATAATTGTGGCATATTATTAGTACCATTGGACTAGAAAAATAGAACTATGCTATTGGCTTCAAAAATATGAACATCCAGGAAAAATATTTATCAAACCAAAAGTCAAAGAAATTAACAACTAATATACCAAATCAATTAGTAGTATGCTCTAACTCAAACCAAAGTTTCAATCTTAAAATAACATTATTAAATTTGAAAGATTGACTCTTCTTACAAGGTCCTTTCAAACATGATGTAAAAGTCAATAAAAGTAGAATACCTTTAAGATTCTTTAAAATCGATAGTCACACAATCTTCAGAGGGTATGGGCCTAGGAGAACCATCAATCGGCAAAAAGTTGAGATAAAGAATACAACCTTCATAGCAACCATATTCAACAAGGCTGCGCTGATCTTCCTTCATCAGACAACCATTGTTATGCGTGAGCAAAAGCCTACTTTCTTCAAATTCCTCTTTCTTTGCGATCTCTCTCTTCAAACCACTAACAGTTTCTTCATCTCCCACCTCTATATAGAAAAACCTACCAGTGAGTATCTCTATTCCCAATCTCATCTTGTCCTGCATTTCTTGGACTCTGTTGACCTTTTTATAGAGGGGTATATCCTTAGTGCAATCTACTTATTGAGACATATGGCAATCATGCTCCACTTTATATCACGACCATATCAAATAGGATTTTTAGTAGATATATACTTGGAATATTATTAATTATAAACTAAAATATTATAATTCATTAATTTTTGGTAATTGTTATTAGGATTTATTTAGTAACTTTGAATTTCTATATATCTAATTGGCAAGGCCAAAATAGGGTGCATCGAATAATGCAAATTAATAAAGAATGTGTAAACCTAATTTTTTTATGTCATTAAAAAAATGATATGTCATCCTTATTAGGATAAGCACCACAAGAAAGTTTTGTACGAAATAACTTTCAATAGATGTTATTTTTGCAATTAACTGCCATAACTATTTGTTTTAATATTTAGAAGGACATTATTCATATAGAAATCTATTAGTAGCCACTGTCCAAAGGTAGTTATTGCTAAATTTAACCATTTCCTCAGTTGCAAAAATTCTTCTAGGTATGTTTTTCTTTTTACTCGCTCTATAAGGTCCAACGTGCTCCAAAATTTATTTTGGTCTAATTAATCATTTTATGTGATTTTTTAAGCTACCGATGTATAAAATACGACTAATGAAGGTTTATCTAATTTCTTTCTTTTGATCTAGTTCCTCTTTGGTATTTCTTTTAATTTTCTTTTTAGTGCAATCACTTGGTGAATTGTAAAGTCCTCATGATCGAGACACAAAGGAACCATTTTCTCATTGAGTTTGCCATAAACCTCAATTACCCAATAGTTTGAAAATTTGGAAACATACTTAGTACATGATTTGGTGTTTACATGAAAATATAGCTTATCATGTCTTAATCATAAGAAAAAAAGATTACATCATGATTCCTATTTAAAATTTTTAGCCTAACTCTTTGAAAAGAAAGGTTGTCAGGACATCTAACCGAAGCCTAGTCAACTGGGAACTTTACTAACCTATTTTCAAAACAAAAGGTAAAGTTTTTAAAACAAGGGTTTTTTGCATGGATACCCTTCTAAATATCGGATTTTGCGTGAATACCCTTCCAAAATTGATATTAGCATTTATACCCTCATAAAATACTTGTTTTGCTGTTCTACCCTTTTTTATTCTTATTTTTGCAAATATACCCTTGTCATCTAACGCCGTAAAAAAATTAGCGGTTTCAAATTAAAATGACTAAAATACCCTTAATGATTAGGCGTACAAATAAAAATTTTTATAAGGGTATACAAGCAAATAGTAACTTTACAAGGATATTCATACAATTTTCTATATTTAGAAGGGT
Source organism: Phoenix dactylifera (assembly GCF_051530095.1). NCBI lineage: Eukaryota > Viridiplantae > Streptophyta > Magnoliopsida > Arecales > Arecaceae > Phoenix > Phoenix dactylifera. The sequence continues at coordinate 4,449,003 of NC_143192.1, read as the reverse complement.
ATATATGCAAAAAAAAACTTAGTAGATGAAAAGAATTGAGATACATTTATTAATGTGATAGCCTTTATAATCCTGTATTTATTAGGAAATGCATTTGGTTCTATGACGAGAGGCCTGTTTCTTTATCATGAATATAACAAAAATATATAATAGGATTTATTCTCAAATAAAATATATGGTATGCAGCGAGAAACCAAAAAATAGAGCTTCAATATAGGTTCACAGTAAAAAATAGGAATGAAATAAAATCAGCTACAATAATCATTATTGTTCTTCGAACACTTGTAATGATTTTTTTTTGGTTCAGATTAATAAAAGAAAAATAGTATAAATCAATGAAAGGGAAGAGAGGATAACATGATATTGAAATATTTTTTTATAATCAACAGATAGGAGAGATATGAAAGATTTGAAAGATAGATCGCACCAAAAGATAAGTTTTGCGGTTAGAAGAATTTTTGTTTATCATAGGTTGGATTACAGAACTCGGAGGAATAGGAAGGAGATCGCGAGCGAGCTGCATCGCGAACGCCCGTGATCAGGATCCTGATACGCGGGGGGCGGGGGGGAAGCCCACGGGGGGTGGGGTGGGGATGCCGAGCGGCGGGGGGAAGCCTGCGAGGGTTGGGGAAGCTGGGCGCGGTGGTTGGGAAGCCCGGGGGGACGGCGGGGGGGAGCTCACGGGGGGGACAGCGGGGGGTGAGGGGAGAACGGCGGGGGAGGGGAGCTCGCGGGGGGCGGGGAGCACGCGGGGGGGACGGCGGAGGCGAGGAGCTCGCAGGGGATGGGTAAGACGCACCGGGGGGGGTTGGAGTGGTGTAAGGATTATAACATCATTTCAAAATTTAATTTTATTTTTAATTAATATAAATATTATTTTTTTAACACCATTAAAATAACTATTATATTAGGAGTATTTGTACAATAACAGAGTTTTACAAGGGTATACATGCAAATATTAATTTTGAAAGATATTCACGCAAAATCTAATATTTAGAAGGGTATCCATGCAAAAAGCCCTTAAAAACAATATGGTTAATATTCATGTTCGACCATGCATATAAATAAGGATTCTTTGCACATAAACATTTACAAATCTAACTTATTGAATATCCACCCCGAAAGTAACTATTTACATACGCACCCCTCAAACGTCCTGGTTTTGCATGGATGCCCCTCCTATTAGATGTTTGGCTAATAATTCTAATAAATAACCCTTCCGAATATCATTTGGCATAATTATCCTTTTATGTTAACATCCCTGCATTTGTTATATATTCCTCAAGAATATTAATGTAAGGGTTGATAAAATTATTTTATTCTTAAAATGATTACTTCTCAACACCGTCAACTAAAAATATAACCGCTTATGTATTCATGCAAAAATATGATGTTTTAAGAGATACATATGCAAATAGTAATTTTCGAAGGCTAGAAATACAATAAGCTATTTTTGTAAGGGTAATGAACAAAAAACAAAGGATAAAAAGGGAAGAAGAGGAATAACATGACAAGAGAAGAAAATGATCTTTTCAATGAGTAGAGCAAGAACAAGAGGAATGACATGAGAGTGGGCCATTGAACAACTAGGCAGCATATTGAAGGCTTGCTAGTAGTAGAATAGGTATTGGATAGCTTCATAAGAGCCTCCAGTTGGTGATACATATGCGAAGGAGGAGGTTCCGAGGTAAGAAGAAATAGGGAAAGGAATAAGCAAAGTAAAAGCATCTTGTAAGTTATGTATTTTCACTTTCAATTTATGTAAAATAAAAAATTATTTCAGTATAATACTGAAAATAAGGTAATGAAAGAAAGTACAAATCAAAAAAAAGTTTTTTTTTTTCCTAATATAAGTCTACTCTCCTGCTATGTAAGTAATCTATGCTTTATAAGTGCATAGGTAGACCGCCTAGGCACCTATACAGCACTCTTAACAACACTATCAAAAAGAATGTAAAGCATTTTGGCCAAAGTTTTCAAGAAAGGTTATTTCTGCAAATAACTCCTATTAGTAGTAATTTGGACACTTAAAAGTAAGATAGTCATATCGAGAACCATTGTTACTAACTAACAAAGATAGTCATTTCTGCAATTGCGTATCCCTTTTACTATAAAAAGGGAAAGTAGGCTTTATTCGGGCTCTAGATGCACTATCTACTAGACAATTGATATCGATAACCACATGGACAAGGCTTCTAAATCTATCCATTATCTTTTACTTTTCTCTTTTTCCTCCCCCTCCTTGGTGTAGACCTAATTAACTCTAGAGTTTATTTTAGTTTTATCAATCATTTTGTGTTGTGTTTTCAATGATTTGATGTATCAATGATGTATGAAATTGGACTATATGAATGTTGTTTTGTTTCATTCTTTTGATCTAGTTCTTTTCTTTGGTGGTTCTGATTTTTCTTGTTAGTTTAACCACTTGGTGGATTATGAAGTCCTTATGATCGAGTTATTGGATTTTTACAAGGGCATATGGATTGCTAAGAAAATGTTGTCAGTTGTATAATATTGTTTATCAAGTCAAATTTACATTGGTGACCCTTTTGCAATTAGCTTAAGCTTTTGCAATCTGACATATTGTTATCATGGTATCATAACTTTAGATTTTCTAGAAATCATGAGTTAAAATCCTTAAAATACAACCTTCCTAAAATTCGAACCCATAACTTCCTCCTAGAACATGGTTCTGAACATAATGGCAGATTGTCTACTGTGCATATCTTTATACAAATTGATATGACTAATTATGTAGACTTGAGGACAGGTATTATAATATACAAGGCTACCATTATCTTGTTAGAAGTATATAATTTTCTTTCCTCATTTTTAAAATCTTCTATTTTTTTATTGATTTATTTTCTTATATTTGTTGTTCTACCATTACGCAGATTTTAGTATAAAAGTTTCAAATGCTCCCATCTCCCTTCCAATTTCTATTCTGTTGTAGAGAAGGATATGCCTAGCAAGTACAATCAGTTGGACCACACCATGCCTCGTAGGAGCCAATGCATTCATAGATGAAGATCGCAGTAATATTAGCTTCTCGCCAATGACTTTTCCAGTAAAGACTATGTGAAGTTTATCCTACACTTTTCTCTTCTTGTTCATTGTGCTTCTCTCTATATAACTACGACTGTTGTGTGCATTGTTCGTGTTGAAGCCTCATTGCTTCATGGTACTCGAACTTTGATATAAATAGATGGCTGGTGGTCGGAAGAAGAAATAGAGATAGAACCAAAATTAGAATCAGTCTAGGGCTGATGTTCATGATGAGCCACATTGATGAAATGAATACCAAGATATTGAGATAGAAGAATTGATAAGGTAAGTAGATCTCTCGACCATGTATTTGGCTTTTGTCGAGGATCGAACTTCTTTAGACCACACTATGAAGATGATTATGTTGATGATCATGTTGAGGATCGCGTTACATAGCCATCTAATTTGACAATCCAATCCTTGAAGGAGTTATACGTTAGGGACCTTTCGGATGGGGTGACAAAGATACTGGATTGGTTGAACACCTTCGCATGCATCATTGAATACAAGGATGTGTCCTAGAAGAGAAGAAGGTGAAGCTGGTATCCTGAAAATTTAGAGACCAAGCTTTAGCTTGGTGGGAGCAATTCTAGAAAAGATCATGAGTGGAGGGGCAAACCACACAGCATCTACCTTTCAACTATACCCAAAACTTGTACCAACGCCTCTAGAATTTTCAACATGGCAACAGATCTATTGTGATTACATTGAAGCACACTATCAGTTCATTGCTAGAAACAAGTTTATGGTGATGGAGCAATAGATGACCATATACATAGGTGGGCTGCACCAATCAATCCAAGACACCCTCAATCTGCACTTGGACTGTGCATGAGGCATATGATCATGCTATTATTGAAGAGAAGCAGCAAAACCAAAGGATGTTCCAATCTATTGGACAAGATAGTAGATCAAAAGAGATGCATGGAGCTGATGTTTAAAGAAATCCTAGTCGGGGAAGACCTGATATCCTACCATGCCGAGGTGGCCAAAAAGACTCAAGATAGTGGTTCAAATCTCCGTTGTTACAGTTATGGAAAGATAGCTCATACATGAAATAAGTGCACAAAAGGTCAATTTTTCCTCCAAAATAATAGCTATTAGTTGAAGGTAATGAAGGATCTGATGTACATGAGGACGATATGGGCCCAACCTATGATGAAGTTGACAATGTAGGAGATGAAGGGGATTGAAGGGAGATATTGATAAGTCGCTTGTTATCAGAAATAGTCTTATGGCTAAGTTTGCAAGGTCGTAATGAATAGGGAAAGCTAGGAGAATGTCGCATCTCAAGAGGCTATTACAAAGTAACTCTACATATAGAGAAGCATCCTTGGCCTTATAAGCTTTCTTGGTTCCAGAACGGAAGTGATATAACCATAGATAGCGGATGTTTGGTATTGTTTTCGATTGAGTAAAAGTATTTTGAAGAAGTTCGGTGATATGTAGTTGCCATGGATGCATGGCACCACAGTTTCGATGATTTCGCAGTTTGATGGCACCAACCATTGATTGTTCGAAGGGAAAGTCTTTCCAATGGACACCAGAGGGCCGGCGAGCTTGGACAAAATCAAAATCAAGAGATTTGAGCCACACCAGTCTTTAGCTCTTCCTAATTTCAATGAAGTTTTGTGGTGGAGTGTGATGCTTCTTCAAAGGAAGTTGGACCTATATATTCTCAGTCAAGAAGGAAGGCACATAACATTCTTCATTGAGAAGCTATATTCACCTACTCATGATGCTTAATTTTATGTGGTTGTTCAAGCTCTCTGGCATTAGAGGCTTTGACATCAAGTGTTTATTCTACTCATCGATCAGGAGACTTTGAGGAATGTTCAAGGGAAGGATATGCTGGGTAATCGGTGTGTGAGTTAGGTGAGTTTTCTGTCTGCAGGAGTACCACCTCCAAAGCATAGGTTAGGATCTTTGAATTGGGTAGTTTTTTGCTTCTAGGAGGAGGGCATGACTGCTTACTGTCATGAAGGTCCGAGCGATTGGTTTGGACTCTTTCAGAGATCCGAATGCAGAGGACCAGTGTTTAAAGAGCTTGATGGCTGAAGTGTAGTCTTGCAAGAGGCCTTGACTACAAAGTAAAAGATGGTCATATATTTAGAGGAGTCCAGCTTTGCATTCCAAACTGCTCATTGAGGGAGAAGATCATTGAGGGGCTCCATGGACAAGATCACTTCGGCAAGGACTAAATATTTGCTTTGGTCTACAGTGGCTACTCTTGGTCCAAGATGAAGCATGATGTAGATTGTGTTCTTGGAATTGCCAAAAGAACACAGAGGGATTGGATCCTGTTTTTGTTCTTATGGATCGCCTTTCCAAGATGGTGCGTGCCTTCAATATTGTTAAATTGTTCTTCAAAGAGACAAGTGCATCTCGAGTCTATTCATAAGTCTGTCTCCGAATGGATTAGGGGTGCAAACGGGTTGCTTGAGCTCGAGTCGGATCCGAGCTCGACTCCACTTACCTACTACCGATCTCGAGTCGAGCTCGAGTAAGAAAAATTGCATATGCATGCGCTCAACTCAGCTCGGTTCAATTGCACCCCTAGAATAGACTGAAGCAGTAGGCAAAAAAAAGTCCATGCAGTTACCTTTCATGTTATATACGCCAGAATTCTGTGGTTTGCATACATCCACATGTATGCACAGCATAGAAAATGCTCTCAAGCATTTCCCTAGGTTCATCCACTTCATCCATTTATACAAGAGATTTTGTTCCCCTGCTTGTGGGTGAGAATCAGGTGCCAATTCTACCATTCATCAAGCTCCAACACAAGACAGTTCTCTATATTTCTGTGTTGAATACCAAATTTATTCTTCGTTCTTTTGATTTCCATCTTACAACATCGATGATTGCAGCCAAAGCTTCAACTGTTGCCGTAGAATTTCATACAAGTATCTTTATGATATAATCCCATTTTTTCCACCATTTACTTAGTATTCCACTGTTCAAGACTGTCACGGCGTGTTCTTTTGATCTCCATCTTCCAACAGCGATAATTAAAACGAAAAGTTTAGCTCTTGCTATAGAATTCTACAGCAATTACCTTTACAAATAATCCTGTTTTCCCACCTTTTACTTAGTATTCTACTTTTCTTGACTCCGAATTAGGATTGGGATGTATGAATTGACAAATGAAATTGAATCATGAAATTTAAGCGGAGACAGATGGCTGCTGATCATGAAGAAGATAGAACTAGAATCAGACAACAAAACAACTAGACAACTAAATTGCTGAAAAACATCAAGGAACGAATCATACTCCTCTACCTCCTAATGATGGTCCTCCGGTGGAAGAAGCGGGTGTTCCTGTTGCCCTCCTTCATCCATGGGATCTGGGACTTCTGTCTCCCGAACATCTCCTGCTGCCTTAGTAAGGAGTGGTGCATGGCGAGTTTGTATCGCAGTACACCCAAGTCGGCCTCCGGCAGCCCACCCATACTATCCTCCCTCCCCAAAAGTTCAGCAATAGACACCTCCACCTCCTCTAGCCTTCTAAATATATCCTCTACTACCTTGTAGTTTCACCTACGGAGTCTGCGCTTGGTAAGCTCCAGCCTGCACGAAACCCTCTACATGACATCACCTCGCACCGGCATCGTCCAAGCCTCTCAGACAATGTTCCAGGATTTGGGGTACGACAACCACATCTTCTTAAAGAAGAACGGGGGTCGATGGCTGATGTAATATGCTATAGAGATCAGGAGCAGGCAATGGTTAGACGCGATCTGGGGACCTTGATAAGCCAGGAAGCTCTGGAAACTCGAGTTCATTCACCACATGGTTCTAGGGACCTTGAGGTAGATTTTTTTTTGGGGACAAAATTGGCCTATACTAAATGGCCAAGTAGGAGTGTTTGGTTGTGAACGAAACATGGAACAAGATAGAATAACTAGCTTATTCCATTCACATTTCACCATCCAAACATAGTTTTAAGGAATAGGGATCTAGAGTCTTTGTTCTCCATCAATTACCCATCAAACAACAATGTTTCCTATTTGTTCCTATAGATCTTGGATACCTAATACCAAATAGGCATCACATGCTATTGTCAATTGTCCAAAAACATCCATGAATAAAATAAAAATACTTTATCAATACTTCAAAGAGGTATGGCATATGTAAAACATGGCTTTATTAGGGTACTAATACTGTTGGTAACATCCTAGTGCACAGTCAAGGCCTAGTTATAGCACCCTAGATAAGCATTTTAGGAAACCTTATTAGTTGAACCGCGTACACTTTGCACTGCTGCTAAATTCATCATGGTGCATATTGCTATTACACATATAAAAAAAAAAAAGAGGAAAAAGTAATTACTATTCCACGTGTTGCTTTCTGGTTGGACTAGTCCATGTGAACTTAGTCTAACAAATAATTTATCAAGGGAGTGGGATCAGGATGGGTGGGGGGCGGAGTTTAGTGGCGAGCTTCAGGTTAGGCCTGATTTCTGTTTGGCCTCCATAACGTAAACCTGAATTCAATCCTTAGACCTTTTAAACCAAGCCTAAAGCCCGACCTAAAGCCGAGGCTAATTTTTAACCCGATATACCACCTAGCCAAAAGTCCACATATATCCTTATTGAAATTTCTTGTTTAGCTTAATTCTAGTTAAGTACAGTCATCTAATGGCATAGTCATAGCCATTAGTGGGGATTTAAATAGCCACTCTAATGTTGTCGATTGGTAACCACAATTCGAACATGATTTTTCTTCTAAAACTCCTTCTATAGTAATATATATTTATCTCAAATCTAGTGGTGCCTATGAGTCTTGGTTTGAGGGGACCCCAGAGCACTATAATATCCATCAATTTGAAATTCAAATTTGAACCAGTCAAATTTAAAAATCTAATCAAAAACATGTCAAAACTAGCATCCTTACTACCACCAACGATTAAACACCATCTATCATGCCCTAACATGATACTGCCGACAGGGTAGACACCTCGCAAGGCTCAGCCCTGTAAAGTATCTCAAGCCTAATCTATCAATCAACTAAATACAATGTCAGCTAGACAAAGATATATATGAAAAGGATCTAAATAACTTCCTGCACATAACCTAGCTTAAGGTCTATGAGCATCCAAATCTTAAAGTAATAAAAAAAAAAATATTTAACACAAGCATAACGATACCAACATTTGGTATGGATTAAATAATAGTTCCACATGATGATATAATACCAGTCGAACAACTACAATACAAGGTTCTGACCAACAAGGTCTCAAATGAAAGAAAGTTTGATAATACTCCAACTGCATCCTCGAGACAACTGAGTTTTACTGATTCGTTCATCTGGAAAAGAAGAAAGCTATAAGCTTAACAACGAATAAATTCTTAATTGTACACACTTCAATTTAAAGAGAAATTCACCAATTTAAAAAAAAAAACCAATTCAATATACATTTTGTTTTATTAAAATAACAAGTATAGAAGTATGATAATACACAAATAATGGCTATGCATACAATATGAAGATTACCACTAACTCAATAGCTAAAATAATTTACAATTTCCAAGTTTGGACATGTTTAAATAATACATCATGATAAATAACTTATTTAACTTTCAGTTTGTTGTCCATTTTCTTCATGATATTAGGCAACCAATGTCATGATTCACCCTATGACAAGCATCTTCTGTTACACGATCATGATTTGCCCCATGATAGGCTTCAATCGGTTGTCATGATTTGCCTAATGACAGGCATCAATCAACTATAAAAATGTCACACAAAAATCCATAACAATAGTCCCAATAATAATAACACAATTAAATCTATCAATAAAACTCACTATCAAAAACTCATGAAGTTTTTATTCTATAATCCCTTTTATACATAATTGATCCCATGCCATGTGAACTACATTATGTATACACTCACTAATACGAAGAATGCAACCACTTCAATAAAACATGTAATAAAACTTCCACAAAAAAGTGTCTTATAGGAAAAATACAATTCTAAAATTCTAATAGATTAAAGAGTACATAAAGAGAGAACTTGCCTCAAAAATACTTGTGAACAACAAAAAATATCTCAACACCTCAACATATCAAAATAATAATGCCAATACAAAATTAATTAAATAAATGAGAACTCATATTGTAAGGATCCATGGAGGCATGTGTTTGGTCTCTTATTGGCTATGCACTACGTAGATCTTGGATACTTAATAACATCTTACGACTAGCATTTTTAGATGAGGCACTGAGTTGTTACAAATTATATCATAGCAGATCCGGCCTATGACCCATATAGACTAAGAGACAGCTGCAACATGGGTCCATTTTAGGTTGACCATAAGTGTTTATGATTAGATTTGTAGTACTTGTAATTAGATTTGAATAGATTTGGACCATGAGCTTGGCAAGATACTAGGGTTTAAACAAGGGAGTATGTGAAGATTCATGTGGGCATGTGTTTAGTCTCATATTTATTATTTACTAGGTAAATCTTGGGTACTTATTCAATATCAAAGAACACAAATAACACCTTTTTGACAAGCATTTTTTAGTAAGATCCTATATTGTTACAAATAGTTTCAGAGTAGATCTAACCAATGGTCCATGTGGATAAGCGAACACTGCAGCATGCGTCTATTAGGTCGACTACAAGCTAATTGTGGAATTTGTAAATTAGATTTGTGGTACTTATAATTAGATTTGCAATAGATTTAAACTTTTATCCTGATGCAGATGCCAAGGCTTAAACTGGGGGAGTTTTTGAGGACCCTTGTGGGTGTGTCTTTAGTCCTACATTAGATATGAATCGGATCGATCTTAGGTACTTAATAATACCTTAAGGTAGGAATGGCAAGGGGTAGGGTATCTACAAAATTTGCCTTATCTGTATCTGAATCCATTTAAAATCCTACAGCCCGAACCTTAACAAGTTTTAATTTTAAATCCCAAACCCTTTTCAAATCCTATAGGGCTTTGCTAAATAGATCCTATTAGGGTTCGGGATAGTTTGGATATCCGAAAATATCTGGCCAGCTGCCATCCTATCTTAAGTCTAGCCTTTTTGGATGGGGTCTAGATTGTTACACATATACTCATAAATATATAGCAAAATAAAGTGATTGCAACTCTATCTACAGTACACTCACACTTCTTATTGAACATTGCACAAGCACCATATAATTAAAATTACCATATCCCAACAATCTATATTTCTATTGAATTGTCCAATCCTACAAATTAATCTTGCCAAGAGATCCTTAGTTATATTTTCGATCTCTTGTAGTGATCAAATTAGCCAACGCTCAAAGCATAAATTCTCGAAGTCACCTTGAAATAGGTATTTTTCATCCTAAATGGATATGTATACATCAAGTTATGTCTCCAAAATCATGCTAAATATAGAACTTATGCCAAATTTTCAGCCCATTTTAACCCATATATTGACCAAATCAATAAAGATTTAGTACAAAAATGTGGGTCCCAAAGTTAGCTTCAAAATGAGCATATATATAAGTTATCCTCAATAGCAATTGCCCAACTTTTAAAAATGGTTATCACATAACAGGGGCTCCTCTCCCTATATTTCCTCAATATGTGATATTCTAGTTCCGCATTCTTGTGAAAGAACTCATAAAAAAGAGCAAGGTAAGATCTGTGAGAAAGAAATGGAAGAGAGATGAGAAAGAGAGTTATGAGAGAGAGATTACAAGGGAGTAGAGAGAGGAAGAGGGCTTGGTTAAGAGGTTATGTGTAAAAGAGAAATGGTAGATTGAAGAGAGAATTATGAGAGAAAAGTGACCATGAGTAGCGGTAGGCAAACGTGTGAACCAAAAGAAACACACAGAGAGAGGGATAAGGTTGGTTTAGGTTGAGGTTTAGAATCTTCTAATTGGGCTGATCTAATAGGTTGTATTAGTAGGTCATTATCTAGCCATTACACAAGTAATGGTGACCAAGAGAAATCTCCAATCATCAAGCCATTGCCACAAGTCATGGAGCTAAAGAGAGATGAGATGGTAATATGTGTGATAGAAAAAAATATTTTCAACATGAACATGTTGCCTCAAACCACCAAATATTTATGATGGCGAAACTACTATTACCATGGACACGAGGTTTGCCAAGACAACACATAAGAAAGAAAGAGGAGGTAGGGGGGAGAGAATAGGGGCGAGGGAAGAACAGAGAAGGGCACAGGGAGAGAAGGCTTCTCGGCTAAAAAAAAAATAGCAATGAGGGTAGGGCTAAGGGATGCTTGAAAAGGAGAGGGAGTTGTGGAGTCTCTATGAAAAATCTAGAGAAAGACTATTTAGATTTTATTGTTATATAGATGAAATTATTAAAAAATAATAGTTTGGAGAAAAGCTCCCTCTCTATTCTCCTCTAAACTGCTCTAGAGCATACATGTACGGGCCATGATTAACTATAGGTAGGAGACTATGCAACCATCAATATAGCCAGTTATGGCCAAGTACTTATAATGAAAGAAATCTTAAGTCCTTTACTTAGGATTCGATATGACACTGCATGCCACTACAAACTATTGTTGTTTAGATGCTATTGTTGCTTTCTAGACTAATAAAGAAGAAATTATGTCCAAGTATAGATTCTCATTTGTTGCCTTCCTACTATAAAATAAAATATTACAAAAAACTATACTCTAACATATACTAATTCCTAACTAATTGATAAAAAATAGACATCCAATTCGACAAAATAATTTTTATTTGATTTTTCAAACGATAATTTTACCCCATAAAATCAAAATCTACTCCAAAATTGAACACCTAGTTCAAAAATTAAACTCAGTTACCAAACTAATTGTTATAACCTAATCTAATCAAGCAACTCGTCTATAACCCATCTTTTTTGATGAATGTGTCACAATCAAAAATAACTTAAAATAAGAAGGTATTGGAATATACTTTATAGAAATACATAAATGACATACCAAGCATCCTTAAGTACAAATATCAATTATTGCTATGATAGGCTATTCTATATTGTACTTAGAATGTTGCATGTTGAATGCAATTAGTTGAAAATTCTATGATATGTACAAGCCAAAACAAACAATATATTTATAAATTGTCTAGATGAATTTCTATAAAAAATTTGAGTTTTGTAGTAGTATAGATACTTAAAAAAGAATTAATTGTACAATTAAATCTTGTCCCTTAGTTATACAAAGGATAAATAGATGGTTTGTTAACCAATACTATCCATTATTATTAAGGGCACCCCAATGCATGAGGATCCTCCCACTATAAGGTATGGAGAGGGTTAGATATATACAGCCTTACCCTTGTGTGCAGAGGCGTTGCTTCCGTATTTTTAACCTATGGAACCTAAAGTCATAATAGAGTAATCTTATACCATTACACCAAGACTCGCCCTCTAAATCTGTTGTAACTAAAAAAAAATGAAACCTAGGACTAGTATCTCTCTCACTATTATAGATCTCTATTCACCATCTATCATTATGTATCAACCTATCATAGCTAAGGATGAAACTTCTATACAACACAATAATATGGAAAGAAACAGATTGAAATGCAAATTTTAAGTAGAAGACAAGTTGAATCAGAGTGAAAAATTTTGATACCTTAAAATTACTGGAGTAAGGAGAAAAGATTAAAACTTCATAGAATCACAAATTGAACATAGGAAAGAACATTCATAGAGGACTCAAACGTTTAACCACAAAAATTAAAAAGGAAAGAGTGAGAGATGGGAAGGGAGGAGGGAGGAAAGGGCAAGATCATGGGATTTCAAAAAGGGGTGTGTTGATTATGTAAGAGGAATTAGCGAAAGTGCTTGTTAAGCAAAAGAGATAAGGAAGGGAGATGTGACAAGAAGAGAGAGAGATAGGAAGATAAGTATTTCAAATGAAAGAAGAAATACATGGGATTTGAGAAGAGGAGGTGCTAAGGATTGGAGATATTAGGAAGTAGATACTAGTAGCCTTCACCTCCTCTTTCTATCATACACAAGACTTTGAGTCTCTCTCGTTGAATATTGATGGCCCTTGTCTTTCATCCCCTTCTTAAATTCCAAAGTCTCCATCATAAAAAGTACGAGCAAGAGCATGAAAGAAAATAGGGACAAAATAGACTTGGCATAAAAAAAAAACATTGAATTTATAAGAAGTTACATATATTTTGCCACTTGTAATCAATAATTGTGGCATATTATTAGTACCATTGGACTAGAAAAATAGAACTATGCTATTGGCTTCAAAAATATGAACATCCAGGAAAAATATTTATCAAACCAAAAGTCAAAGAAATTAACAACTAATATACCAAATCAATTAGTAGTATGCTCTAACTCAAACCAAAGTTTCAATCTTAAAATAACATTATTAAATTTGAAAGATTGACTCTTCTTACAAGGTCCTTTCAAACATGATGTAAAAGTCAATAAAAGTAGAATACCTTTAAGATTCTTTAAAATCGATAGTCACACAATCTTCAGAGGGTGTGGGCCTAGGAGAACCATCAATCGGCAAAAAGTTGAGATAAAGAATACAGCCTTCATAGCAACCATATTCAACAAGGCTGCGCTGATCTTCCTTCATCAGACAACCATTGTTATGCGTGAGCAAAAGCCTACTTTCTTCAAATTCCTCTTTCTTTGCGATCTCTCTCTTCAAACCACTAACAGTTTCTTCATCTCCCACCTCTATATAGAAAAACCTACCAGTGAGTATCTCTATCCCCAATCTCATCTTGTCTTGCATTTCTTGGACTCTGTTGACCTTTTTATAGTGGGGTCTATCCTTAGTACAATCTACTTAATGAGACATATGGCAATCATGCTCCACTTTATATCACGACCATATCAAATAAGATTTTTAGTAGATATATACTTGGAATATTATTAATTATAAACTAAAATATTATAATTCATTAATTTTTGGTAATTGTTATTAGGATTTATTTAGTAACTTTGAATTTCTATATATCTAATTGGGAAGGCCAAAATAGGGTGCATCGAATAATGCAAATTAATAAAGAATGTGTAAACCTAATTTTTTTATGTCATTCAAAAAATGATATGTCATCCTTATTAGGATAGGCATCGCAAGAAAGTTTTGTACGAAATAACTTTCAATAGATGTTATTTTTGCAATTAACTGCCATAACTATTTGTTTGAATACTTAGAAGGACATTATTCATATAGAAATCTATTAGTAGCCACTGTCCAAAGGTAGTTATTGCTAAATTTAACCATTTCCTCAGTTGCAAAATTCTTCCAGGTATGTTTTTCTTTTTACTCGCTCTATAAGGTCCAACCTGCTCCAAAATTTATTTTGGTCTAATTAATCATTTTATGTGATTTTTTAAGCTACCGATGTATAAAATACGACTAATGAAGGTTTATCTAATTTCTTTCTTTTGATCTAGTTCCTCTTTGGTATTTCTTTTAATTTTCTTTTTAGTGCAATCACTTGGTGAATTGTAAAGTCCTCATGACCGAGATACAAAGGAACCATTTTCTCATTGAGTTTGCCATAAACCTCAATTACCCAATAGTTTGAAAATTTGGAAACATACTTAGTACATGATTTGGTGTTTACATGAAAATATAGCTTATCATGTCTTAATCATAAGAAAAAAAGATTACATCATGATTCCTATTGAAAATTTTTAGCCTAACTCTTTGAAAAGAAAGGTTGTCAGGACATCTAACCGAAGCCTAGTCAACTAGAAACTTTACTAACCTATTTTCAAAACAAAAGGTAAAGTTTTTAAAACAAGGGTTTTTTGCATGGATACCCTTCTAAATATCGGATTTTGCGTGAATACCCTTCCAAAATTGATATTTGCATTTATACCCTCGTAAAATACTTGTTTTGCTGTTCTACCCTTTTTTATTCTTATTTTTGCATATATACCCTTGTCATCTAACGCCGTAAAAAAATTAGCGGTTTCAAATTAAAATGACTAAAATATCCTTAATGGTTAGGCGTACAAATAAAAATTTTTATAAGGGTATACAAGCAAATAGTAACTTTACAAGGATATTCATACAATTTTCTATATTTAGAAGGGTATATATGCAAAAAAAAACTTAGTAGATGAAAAGAATTGAGATACATTTATTAATGTGATAGCCTTTATAATCCTGTATTTATTAGGAAATGCATTTGGTTCTATGACGAGAGGCATGTTTCTTTATCATGAATATAACAAAAATATATAATAGGATTTATTCTCAAATAAAATATACGGTATGCAGCTAGAAACCAAAAAATAGAGCTTCAATATTGTTGGCAGCGACCTGCACCGGAACCAACTTACACCGGTACAACCACCAACGTCGGACAAGCAAAGAGAGAAACAAACGGAGAAGCACTCTCTCGCTCCCTCGACACCGGACTCAAGGATCACCGCTTCGCTTCCGCTACGAAGGGCAAAAGATTACCCCGTGGTATCAATAGGGTAAAACACTTGAGCACCGCAGCGGATTATCAAACCAAAGGAAGAAGAAATAGAAAGAAAATAGCAAAGCAAACACAAAGATGTAACGAGGTTCGGCTACAAGTAGCCTACGTCCTCCACCGCTCCAAATCTCAATTAGGATGAACAGATTACGGAGATAGCATACACCCGAACGATCACACGCGATCGCTCTACAAGAGATTCACACAGAATTCCCTTTGCACAATGTTGGGGTATGTGGAGACCTTTGGTGATGAAGAGAATTGAAGGAAAATCAATTCTGCATAGTTTTCTGTCTGGCGGACTGTCGGAGTCGACTCGAGCTTCAGTCGAGTCGACTCGGGAACAGTCGAGTCGACTCGAGGTCCATCGAGTCGACCCGGGAGAAGAAAGGCCGAAAAACCATGTTTCTGTCTGGACTGTCAGAGTCGACTCGAGCTACAGTCGAGTCGACTCGAAGCATCGTCGAGTCGACTCGAGCCACAGGCGAGTCGACTCGAGATCGTGCCAGTCATACTGGAAGTTGTCCAGACGTGCCCGAGTCAACTCGAACTAAAGCCGAGTCGACTCGAGCTCGCGGAAATCATACGGATGAGTTTTCTTTTGGTGTTTTGTTGGCGTTTCGACGGCTATGATCATCTGAAGGTCTTGAGACTATATATAGGACTCATGAGAGCCCTAGGGTATAGCGATTGGCCGTATATTTGAGAGAGACTCTTGTTTGTGAGGCTAGGGTTCTAGAGAAGAAGAGGATTGGGATCCTACTTCTTGTGCAAAGGGAATTCTGTGTGAATCTCTTGTAGAGCGATCTCGTGTGATCGTTCGGGTGTGTGCCATCTCTGTAATCTATTCATCCTAGTTGAGATTTGGAGCGGTGGAGGACGTAGGCTATTTGTAGCCGAACCTCGTTACATCTTTGTGTTTGCTTTGCTATCTTCTTCCTATTTCTTCTTCCTTTGGTTTGATAATCCGCTGCGGTGCTCAAGTGTTTTACCCTATTGATACCACGGGGTAATCTTTTGCCCTTCGTAGGGATAAGCGAAGCGGTGATCCTTGAGTCCGGTGTCGAGGGAGCGAGAGAGTTATTCTCTCTTTGTTTTCCGACGTTGGTGGGCAGTGCCGGTGTGAGTGGGTTCCGGTGCGGTCGGACGCCAACAATTGGTATCAGAGCTATTGGTTTTCTGCAATGGCGGATGAAGGGAAGTTGCGAATTGAGAAGTTCAATGGAACGAACTTCGGATTTTGGAAGATGCAAATAGAGGATTACCTTTACCAGAAGGATCTCTATTTACCTCTTGGAGGTAGAGCGAAGAAACCAGAGAAGATGTCCGATGAAGACTGGGAGGTCCTCGATCGGAAGACGCTCGGCACCATAAGATTGTCACTTGCATCCCAAGTGGCATTCAACATCAAAAACGAGAAGACGACGATGGAGTTGATGGCAACATTGTCGCGGATGTACGAGAAACCCTCAGCATCAAACAAGGTATTTCTCATGAAGAGGTTGTTTAATCTTCGTATGAAAAATGGCGGCAGCGTAGCAGAATACCTCAACGAGTTCAATGGACTCACGGCCCAGTTGGAGTCAGTGGAGATTAGTTTTGACGATGAGATTTGGGCATTGCTAATTCTCTCCGGATTACCTGATAACTGGGAGGGCCTGGTGATGGCGGTGAGCAACTCTTCGGCGACGGGGAAGTTGATCTTTGATGACGTTGTGGGAGAGCTTCTGAGTGAAGAAGCAAGAAGGAAATCTTCTGGAGCTGCGGAGTCCTCTGGAAGTGCACTAAACACCTCTGACCGGGGAAGACAAAAGAAGGACGGTCGATTTCGAAGCGACTCGAAGTCGAGATCCAGCAGGTCTCGAGCACCTCAGAACAAGGGAGCGAAGTGCTGGAACTGCAGGAAGATGGGGCACTTTAGGAGGGACTGCAAATCTCCTAAAGGGAAGCAAGGCGACCACACCGAAGGAGTCAGCAAGGATCTGGCAAATCTTGCTGAAGACGGTGACATGGATGCCCTCGTTCTATCTTTATCTACCGGTGACGAGTCTTGGGTGATAGACTCGGGCGCGTCTTTCCATGCTACATCCCAACGGAAGCTTCTTGGAGGATATGAGAAGGGAGACTTCGGCAAAGTCTACCTAGGGGATGGAGAGCCTTGCACTATACAAGGAAGGGGAAGCGCGGAAGTGAAGTTGATTTCTGGATCTTCACTTGAGCTTGAGGACGTATGGCACGTGCCTCAACTGCAGAGGAATCTGATCTCTGTTGGACAGTTGGCGAGCAAAGGGTACAAGACTACTTTCACAGCTGATCAGTGGAAGGTATCCAGAGGTTCGTTGACGGTGGCTAGTGGCAAGAAGATTGGGACACTTTATGTCGCCAATGGCACAGAAAACTCTATTGGAGTTGCTGCAGCAGATGTGGACGCCAAGTTATGGCATTGCAGACTTGGGCACATGAGTTATCAGGGACTGGAGGTGATGCACCAGTTGGGAAAGCTGCAGGATCTCAGGAGTGTTGAGATGGACTTCTGTGAGGATTGTATTCTCGGAAAGCAGAAGCGTGTTTCATTCAACAAAGAAGGTAAACCTCGGAAGCAAGAAAAGTTAGATCTCGTGCACACGGACGTGTGGGGGCCTGCACCGATTTCTTCCATTGGTGGATCTCAGTACTATGTTACTTTTATTGATGATGCTACCAGGAAGCTTTGGGTGTTCTTCTTGAAGCACAAGTCAGAGGTATTTGGGGTCTTCAGGAGATGGCAGGCAATGGTAGAACTTGAGACAGGAAGGAGGTTAAAATGCCTGAGATCAGACAACGGTGGTGAGTATTGTAGCAGGGAGTTTGAGGACTACTGTGCAGAGGCTGGGATCGTCAGGCAGAGGACAGTTCCAGGGACACCACAACAAAATGGAGTTGCTGAAAGGATGAACAGAATAATTAATGAGCGTGCCAGGAGTATGAGGATACATGCTGGATTGCCACAGCAGTTTTGGGCGGAAGCAGTTAACACTGCTGCCTATTTGATCAACAGAGGGCCATCAAAGAAACTTGAATTTGGGATTTCTGAGGAAGCATGGACAGCAAAGAAGATTGATTTGGCGCACTTACGAGTATTCGGTTGTACCAGTTATGTCCATGTTGATTCCAGTCAAAGAAGCAAACTAGACGCCAAATCAAAGAAGTGCATTTTCGTTGGATACGGAGGTCAACAGTTTGGGTATCGGTTTTGGGATCCCGAACACAGGAAGATCATTCGTAGTAATGATGTGGTATTCAATGAGAAAATGCAGCAGAGCACTGAATCAGAAACAAAACCTGTTGAGCCGTGTTTTGTGGATCCTGAAGAGGAGTCTACAAATTCTGGTCAGAAGACTCAGTCAGAGCAAGAACCTGAAGTATTGGCACCCCCTCCACAACTAAGAAGGTCCACTCGTAGTACTCATGGGAAGCCTCCTCAAAGGTATGATGGGACTCTTAGTTATTTGCTGCTCACAGATAATGGCGAACCTGAATGCTTCACGGAGGCATTGGAGGTTGATACCAGGAAGGAGTGGGAGTTGGCCATGGATGATGAGATGAAGTCATTGGAGCAGAATCAAACGTGGGATTTGGTGGATCTGCCCAAGGGGAAGAAAGCACTGTCAAACAAATGGGTTTACAGGCTGAAGGAAGAGCAGAATGGGAAGAAGCGATACAAGGCCAGGCTGGTTGTAAAAGGGTTTCAGCAGAGAGCAGGTATCGACTTCACGGAGATCTTTTCTCCTGTAGTCAAGATGAGTTCTATTCGGGCGGTGCTGAGCATGGTGGCAGAAGAGGATCTTCACTTAGAGCAGCTTGATGTGAAGACGGCTTTTCTCCATGGAGATCTCGATGAGGAGATATATATGCAGCAGCCGGAGGGATACATTGCAGCTGGCACGGGTGACTTGGTTTGCAAATTAAAGAAAAGCCTCTATGGTTTGAAACAAGCGTCCAGGCAATGGTATCTCAAGTTCGATAGCTACATGTTTAAGATAGGATACAGGAGATGTCAGGAGGATCACTGTTGCTACTTCCGGGACTTCGGTACATCTTACATTATCTTGCTATTGTATGTTGATGACATGTTAGTTGCAGGAGCTAGCATGCATGAGATTGCAAAATTGAAGCTGAAGCTGTCAAGAAAATTTGCAATGAAGGATCTAGGAGCAGCGAAACAGATCCTTGGAATGCGGATCAGCAGAGATAGGTCTAAACATATCCTCAGACTATCTCAGGCGGAGTACATCAGCCGAGTACTCAGGAGATTCTGCATGGAGGGTGCCAAACCTGTTGGCACACCGCTGGGTGCCCACTTAAAGCTTTCCAAAGGGCAAAGTCCGAAGACGCGGGTGGAGGAGCTCAATATGTCAAAAATCCCGTATGCATCGGCGGTGGGGAGCTTGATGTACGCTATGGTGTGTACAAGACCAGACATTGCTCAAGCAGTGGGAGTTGTGAGTCGCTTTATGAACTGCCCAGGCTTGGAGCATTGGCGCGCGGTCAAATGGATACGAGGTATCTGAAGGGCACGGAGCACATGTCATTGTGCTATGGAGGTTCTGAGATCCAGTTACAGGGCTTTGTGGACTCAGACATGGCAGGGGACTTGAACGGCAGGAGAAACACGACAGGGTACTTGTTCACCTTGGGCAGTGGAGTCGTCAGTTGGATTTCCAGGTTGCAACCAGTTGTTGCATTGTCGACTACGGAGGCGGAGTATGTGGCAGCCACAGAGGCGTGCAAGGAACTAATATGGCTTCAAGGCTTGATGAAGGAGCTTGGGAAGGAGCAGAAGGATTGCATGTTATATTCAGATAGTCAAAGTGCAATTCATCTGGCGAAGAATTCAGCTTTCCATTCGAGGACGAAGCATATTGACATACGGTACCACTTCGTGAGGTCATTGCTCGAGCAGGGACTCGTCAAGTTGGAGAAGATTCATACAAGTCAGAATCCTGCAGATATGCTGACGAAGGTCGTCACGGTGGAGAAGCTGAGGAGTTGTTCAGCTTCTGCTGGTCTTCATGCTTGAAGACGTTGAGGAGGCATCGTACCTATTTCACTAGGATGATTCAGTTTCAGTGGGAGCACAGAGGAGAGCCAAGTAACAAGAGGATATACCCAAGATCTCCAAGTGGGAGATTGTTGGGGTATGTGGAGACCTTTGGTGATGAAGAGAATTGAAGGAAAATCAATTCTGCATAGTTTTCTGTCTGGCGGACTGTCGGAGTCGACTCGAGCTTCAGTCGAGTCGACTCGGGAACAGTCGAGTCGACTCGAGGTCCATCGAGTCGACCCGGGAGAAGAAAGGCCGAAAAACCATGTTTCTGTCTGAACTGTCAGAGTCGACTCGAGCTACAGTCGAGTCGACTCGAAGCATCGTCGAGTCGACTCGAGCCACAGTCGAGTCGACTCGAGATCGTGCCAGTCATACTGGAAGTTGTCCAGACGTGCCCGAGTCGACTCGAACTAAAGCCGAGTCGACTCGAGCTCGCGGAAATCATACGGATGAGTTTTCTTTTGGTGTTTTGTTGGCGTTTCGACGGCTATGATCATCTGAAGGTCTTGAGACTATATATAGGACTCATGAGAGCCCTAGGGTATAGCGATTGGCCGTATATTTGAGAGAAACTCTTGTTTGTGAGGCTAGGGTTCTAGAGAAGAAGAGGATTGGGATCCTACTTCTTGTGCAAAGGGAATTCTGTGTGAATCTCTTGTAGAGCGATCTCGTGTGATCGTTCGGGTGTGTGCCATCTCTGTAATCTATTCATCCTAGTTGAGATTTGGAGCGGTGGAGGACGTAGGCTATTTGTAGCCGAATCTCGTTACATCTTTGTGTTTGCTTTGCTATCTTCTTCCTATTTCTTCTTCCTTTGGTTTGATAATCCGCTGCGGTGCTCAAGTGTTTTACCCTATTGATACCACGGGGTAATCTTTTGCCCTTCGTAGGGATAAGCGAAGCGGTGATCCTTGAGTCCGGTGTCGAGGGAGCGAGAGAGTTATTCTCTCTTTGTTTTCCGACGTTGGTGGGCAGTGCCGGTGTGAGTGGGTTCCGGTGCGGTCGGACGCCAGCACACAAGAAGTAGGATCCCAATCCTCTTCTTCTCTAGAACCCTAGCCGCACAAAAACAAGAGTCTCTCTCAAAATATCCTTGAATATCTAACCTCCTAGGGCTCTCATGAGTCCTATATATAGTCTCAAGACCTTCAGATGATCATAGCCGTCGAAACGCTACCAAAAAACACCAAAAGAGAATCGTCCGTACGATTTTCCGCGAGCCCGAGTCGACTCGGCTGTGGTTCGAGTCGACTCTGGCACGTCTGGACAAAACTGGCACGATCTAGGGTCGACTCGACTGTAGCTCGAGTCGACTCGACGATGCTTCGAGTCGACTCGACTGTAGCTCGAGTTGACTCTGACAGTCCTGACAGAAACATGGTTTTCTCGGTCTTCTGGCCTTTCTCCTCCCGGGTCGACTCGACTGTTCCCGAGTCGACTCGACTGTTCCCGAGTCGACTCGACTGTAGCTCGAGTCGACTCCGACAGTCCGCCAGACAGAACTATGCAGAATTGATTCTCCTTCAATTCTTTTCATCACCAATGGTCTCCACATATCCCAACAATCTCCCACTTGGAGACCTTGGGTATATCCTCTTGTTACTTGGCTCTCCTCTGTGCTCCCACTGAAACTGAATCATCCTAGTGAGATAGGTACGATGCCTCCTCAACGTCTTCAAGCATGAAGACCAGCAGAAGCTGAACAACTCCTCAGCTTCTCCACCGTGACGACCTTCGTCAACATATCTGCAGGATTCTGACTTGTATGAATCTTCTCCAACTTGACGAGTCCCTGCTCGAGCAATGACCTCACAAAGTGGTACCGTATGTCAATATGCTTCGTCCTTTAATGGAAAGCTGAATTCTTTGCCAGATGAATTGCACTTTGACTATCTGAATATAACATGCAATCCTTCTGCTCCTTCCCAAGCTCCTTCATCAAGCCCTGAAGCCATATTAGTTCCTTGCACGCCTCTGTGGCTGCCACATACTTCGCCTCCGTAGTCGACAATGCAACAACTGGTTGCAACCTGGAAATCCAACTTACGGCTCCACTGCCCAAGGTGAACAAGTACCCTGTCGTGCTCCTCCTGCCGTCCAAGTCCCCTGCCATGTCTGAGTCTACAAAGCCCTGTAACCGGATCTCAGAACCTCCATAGCACAATGACATGTGCTCCGTGCCTCTTAGATACCTCAGTATCCATTTGACCGCACGCCAATGCTCCAAGCCTGGGCAGCTCATAAAGCGACTCACAACTCCCACTACTTGAGCAATGTCAGGTCTCATACAGACCATAGCGTACATCAAGCTCCCCACCGCCGATGCATACGGGATTTTTGACATATTGAGCTCCTCCACCCGCGTCTTCGGACTTTGTCCTTTTGAAAGCTTTAAGTGGGCACCTAGTGGTGTGCCAACAGGTTTGGCACCCTCCATGCAGAATCTCTTGAGTACTCGGCTGATGTACTCCGCCTGAGATAGTCTGAGGATATGTTTAGACCTATCTCTGCTGATCCGCATCCCAAGGATCTGTTTCGCTGCTCCTAGATCCTTCATTGCAAATTTTCTTGACAGCTTCAGCTTCAATTTTGCAATCTCATGCATGCTAGCTCCTGCAACTAACATGTCATCAACATATAATAGCAAGATAATATAAGATGTACCGAAGTCCCGGAAGTAGCAACAGTGATCCTCCTGACATCTCCTGTATCCTATCTCAAGCATGTAACTATCGAACTTGAGATACCATTGCCTGGGCGCCTGTTTCAAACCATAGAGGCTTTTCTTCAATTTGCAAACCAAGTCACCCGTGCCAGCTGCAATGTATCCCTCCGGCTGCTGCATATATATCTCCTCATCGAGATCTCCGTGAAGAAAAGCTGTCTTCACATCAAGCTGCTCTAAGTGAAGATTCTCTACTGCCACCATGCTTAGCACCGCCCGAATAGAACTCATCTTGACTACAGGAGAAAATATCTCCGTGAAGTCGATACCTGCTCTCTGCTGAAATCCTTTTACAACCAGCCTGGCCTTGTACCGTTTCTTCCCATTCTGCTCTTCCTTCAGCCTGTAAACCCATTTGTTTGACAGTACTTTCTTCCCCTTGGGCAGATCCACCAAATCCCACGTTTGATTCTGCTCCAATGACTCCATCTCATCATCCATGGCCAACTCCCACTCCTTCCTGGTATCAACCTCCAATGCCTCCGTGAAGCATTCAGGTTCGCCATTATCTGTGAGCAGCAAATAACTAAGAGTCCCATCATACCTTTGAGGAGGCTTCCCATGAGTACTACGAGTGGACCTTCTTAGTTGTGGAGAGGGTGCCAATACTTCAGGTTCTTGCTCTGACTGAGTCTTCTGACCAGAATTTGTAGACTCCTCTTCAGGATCCACAAAACACGGCTCAACAGGTTTTGTTTCTGATTTAGTGCTCTGCTGCATTTTCTCATTAAATACCACATCATTACTATGAATGATCTTCCTGTGTTCGGGATCCCAAAACCGATACCCAAACTGTTGACCTCCGTATCCAACGAAAATGCACTTCTTTGATTTGGCGTCTAGTTTGCTTCTTTGATTGGAATCAACATGGACATAACTGGTACAACCGAATACTCGTAAGTGCGCCAAATCAATCTTCTTCGCTGTCCAAGCTTCCTCAGGAATTCCAAATTCAAGTTTCTTTGATGGCCCTCTGTTGATCAAGTAGGCCGCAGTGTTAACTGCTTCCGCCCAAAACTGCTGTGGCAATCCAGCATGTATCCTCATACTCCTGGCACGCTCATTAATTGTTCTGTTCATCCTTTCAGCAACTCCATTTTGTTGTGGTGTCCCTGGAATTGTCCTCTGCCTGACGATCCCAGCCTCTGCACAGTAGTCCTCAAACTCGCTGCTACAATACTCACCACCGTTGTCTGATCTCAGGCATTTTAACCTCCTTCCTGTCTCGAGTTCTACCATTGCCTGCCATCTCCTGAAGACCCCAAATACCTCTGACTTGTGCTTCAAGAAGAACACCCAAAGCTTCCTGGTAGCATCATCAATAAAAGTAACATAGTACTGAGATCCACCGATGGAAGAAACCGGTGCAGGCCCCCACACGTCCGTGTGCACAAGATCTAGCTTTTCTTGCTTCCGAGGTTTACCTTCTTTGTTGAATGAAACACGCTTCTGCTTTTTGAGAATACAATCCTCACAGAAGTCCACCTCAACACTCCTGAGACCCTGCAGCTTTCCCAACTGGTGCATCACCTCCAGTCCCTGATAACTCATGTGCCCAAGTCTACAATGCCATAACTTGGCGTCCACATCTGCTGCAGCAACTCCAATAGAGTTTTTCGTGCCGTTGGCGATATAAAGTGTCCCAACCTTCTTGCCACTAGCCACCATCAACGAACCCCTGGATATCTTCCACTGATCAGCTGTGAAAATAGTCTTGTACCCCTGGCTCGCCAACTGTCCAACAGAAATCAGATTCCTCTGCAGTTGAGGCACGTGCCGTACGTCCTCAAGCTCAAGTGAAGATCCAGAAATCAACTTCACTTCTGCGCTTCCCCTTCCTTGTATGGTGCAAGGCTCTCCATCCCCTAAGTAGACTTTGCCGAAGTCTCCCTTCTCATATCCTCCAAGAAGCTTCCGTTGGGATATAGCATGGAAAGACGCGCCCGAGTCTATCATCCAAGACTCGTCACCGGTAGATAAAGATAGAACGAGGGCATCCATGTCACCGTTTTCAGCAAGATTTGCCAGATCCTTGCTGACTCCTTTGGTGTGGTCGCCTTGCTTCCCTTTAGGAGATTTGCAGTCCCTCCTAAAGTGCCCCATCTTCCCGCAGTTCCAGCACTTCGCTCCCTTGTTCTGAGGTGCTCGAGACCTGCTGGATCTCAACTTCGAGTCGCTTCGAAATCGACCGTCCTTCTTTTGTCTTCCCCGGTTAGAGATGTTTAGTGCACTTCCAGACGACTCCGTAGCTCCAGAAGATTTCCTTCTTGCTTCTTCACTCAGAAGCACTCCCACAACGTCATCAAAGATCAACTTCCCCGTCGCCGAAGAGTTGCTCACCGCCATCACCAGGCCCTCCCAGCTATCAGGCAGTCCGGAGAGGATTAGCAATGCCCGAATCTCATCGTCAAAACTAATCTCCACTGACTCCAACTGGGCCGTGAGTCCATTGAACTCGTTGAGGTATTCTGCTATGCTGCCGCCATTTTTCATACGAAGATTAAACAACCTCTTCATGAGAAATACCTTGTTTGATGCTGAGGGTTTCTCGTACATCCGCGACAATGTTGCCATCAACTCCATCGTCGTCTTCTCGTTTTTGATGTTGAATGCCACTTGGGATGCAAGTGACAATCTAATGGTGCCGAGCGTCTTCCGATCGAGGACCTCTCAGTCTTCATCGGACATCTTCTCTGGTTTCTTCGCTCTACCTCCAAGAGGTAAATAGAGATCCTTCTGGTAAAGGTAATCCTCTATTTGCATCTTCCAAAATCCGAAGTTCGTGCCATTGAACTTCTCAATTCGCAACTTCCCTTCATCCGCCATTGCAGAATACCAATAGCTCTGATACCACTTGTTGGCAGCGACCTGCACCGGAACCCACTTACACCGGTACAACCACCAACGTCGGACAAGCAAAGAGAGAAGCAAACGGAGAAGCACTCTCTCACTCCCTCGACACCGGACTCAAGGATCACCGCTTCGCTTCCGCTACGAAGGGCAAAAGATTACCCCGTGGTATCAATAGGGTAAAACACTTGAGCACCGCAGCGGATTATCAAACCAAAGGAAGAAGAAATAGGAAGAAAATAGCAAAGCAAACACAAAGATGTAACGAGGTTCGGCTACAAGTAGCCTACATCCTCCACCGCTCCAAATCTCAATTAGGATGAACAGATTACAGAGATAGCATACACCCGAACAATCACACGCGATCGCTCTACAAGAGATTCACACAGAATTCCCTTTGCACAAGAAGTAGGATCCCAATCCTCTTCTTCTCTAGAACCCTAGCCGCACAAAAACAAGAGTCTCTCTCAAAATATCCTTGAATATCTAACCTCCTAGGGCTCTCATGAGTCCTATATATAGTCTCAAGACCTTCAGATGATCATAGCCGTCGAAACGCTACCAAAAAACACCAAAAGAGAATCGTCCGTACGATTTTCCGCGAGCCCGAGTCGACTCGGCTGTGGTTCGAGTCGACTCTGGCACGTCTGGACAAAACTGGCACGATCTAGGGTCGACTCGACTGTAGCTCGAGTTGACTCGACGATGCTTCGAGTCGACTCGACTGTAGCTCGAGTCGACTCTGATAGTCCTGACAGAAACATGGTTTTCTCGGTCTTCTGGCCTTTCTCCTCCCGGGTCGACTCGACTGTTCCCGAGTCGACTCGACTGTTCCCGAGTCGACTCGACTGTAGCTCGAGTCGACTCCGACAGTCCGCCAGACAGAACTATGCAGAATTGATTCTCCTTCAATTCTTTTCATCACCAATGGTCTCCACATACCCCAACAAATATAGGTTCACAGTAAAAAATAGGAATGAAATAAAATCAGCTACAATAATCATTATTGTTCTTCGAACACTTGTAATGATTTTTTTTTGGTTCAGATTAATAAAAGAAAAATAGTATAAATCAACGAAAGGGAAGAGAGGGTAACATGATATTGAAATATTTTTTTATAATCAACAGATAAGAGAGATATGAAAGATTTGAAAGATAGATCGCACCAAAAGATAAGTTTTGCGATTAGAAGAATTTTTGTTTATCATAGGTTGGATTACAGAACTGGGAGGAATAGGAAGGAGATCGCGAGCGAGCTGCATCACGAACGCCCGTGATCAGGATCCTGATACGCGGGGGGCAGGGGGGAAGCCCACAGGGGGTGGGGTGGGGATGCCGAGCGGCGGGGGGGAAGCCCGCGGGGGTTGGGGAAGCCGGTCGCGGTGGTTGGGAAGCCCAGGGGGGGACGGCGGGGGGGAGCTCACGGGGGGGACGGCGGGGGGTGAGGGGAGGACAGCGGGGGGGGGGGAGCTCGCGGGGGGTGGGGAAGACGCGCCGCGCGGGGGAGACGAAGGAGGGGAGCTCGCGGGGGATGGGGAAGACGCGCCGCGCGGGGGGCGGGGGGCACGCGGGGGGGGACGGCGGAGGCGAGGAGCTCGCAGGGGATGGGTAAGACGCGCCGGGGGGGTTGGAGTGGTGTAAGGATTATAACATCATTTCAAAATTTAATTTTATTTTTAATTAATATAAATATTATTTTTTTAACATCGTTAAAATAACTGTTATATTAGGGGTATTTGTACAATAACAGAGTTTTACAAGGGTATACATGCAAATATTAATTTTGAAAGGATATTCACGCAAAATCTAATATTTAGATGGGTATCCATGCAAAAAGCCCTTAAAAACAATATGGTTAATATTCATGTTCGACCATGCATATAAATAAGGATTCTTTGCACATAAACATTTACAAATCTAACTTATTGAATATCCACCCCGAAAGTAACTATTTACATACGCACTCCTCAAACATCCTGGTTTTGCATGGATGCCCCTCCTATTAGATGTTTGGCTAACAATTCTAATAAATAACCCTTCCGAATATCATTTGGCATAATTATCCTTTTATGTTAACATCCCTGCATTTGTTATATATTCCTCAAGAATATTATTGTAAGGGGTGATAAAATTATTTTATTCTTAAAATGATTACTTCTCAACATCGTTCAACTAAAAATATAACCGCTTATGTATTCATGCAAAAAATATGATGTTTTAAGAGATACATATGCAAATAGTAATTTTCGAAGGCTAGAAATACAATAAGCTATTTTTGTAAGGGTAATGAACAAAAAAAAAGGATAAAAAGGGAAGAAGAGGAATAACATGACAAGAGAAGAAAATGATCTTTTTAATGAGTAGAGCAAGAACAAGAGGAATGACATGAGAGTGGGCCATTGAACAACTAGGCAGCATATTGAAGGCTTGCTAGTAGTAGAATAGGTATTGGAAAGCTTCATAAGAGCCTCCAGTTGGTGATACATATGCGAAGGAGGAGGTTCCGAGGTAAGAATTAATAGGGAAAGGAATAAGCAAAGTAAAAGCATCTTGTAAGTTATGTATTTTCACTTTCAATTTATGTGAAATAAAAAATTATTTCAGTATAATAGTGAAAATAAGGCAATGAAAGAAAGTACAAATCAAAAAAAAAGTTATTTTTTTCTTCTAATATAAGTCTACTCTGCTGCTATGTAAGTAATCTATGCTTTACAAGTGCATAGGTAGACCGCCTAGGCATCTATACAGTACTCTTAATAACACTATCAAAAAGAATGTAAAGCATTTTGGCCAAAGTTTTCGAGAAAGGTTATTTCTGCAATTAACTCCTATTAGTAGTAATTTGGACACTTAAAAGTAAGATAGTCATATCGAGAACCATTGTTACTAACTAACAAAGATAGTCATTTCTGCAATTGCGTATCCCTTTTACTATAAAAGGGAAAGAAGTCTTTATTCGGGCTCTAGATGCACTATCTACTAGACAATTGATATCGATAACAACATGGACAAGGCTTCTAAATCTATCCATTATCTTTTACTTTTCTCTTTTTCCTCCCCCTCCTTGGTGTAGACCTAATTAACTCTAGAGTTTATTTTAGTTTTATCAATCATTTTGTGTTGTGTTTTCAATGATTTGATGTATCAATGTTGTATGAAATTGGACTATATGAATGTTGTTTTGTTTCATTCTTTTGATCTAGTTCTTTTCTTTGGTGGTTCTGATTTTTCTTGTTAGTTTAACCACTTGGTGGATTATGAAGTCCTTATGATCGAGTAACTGGATTTTTACAAGGGCATATGGATTGCTAAGAAAATATTGTCAGTTGTATAATATTGTTTATCAAGTCTAATTTATATTGGTGACCCTTTTGCTATTAGCTTAAGCTTTTGCAATCTAACATATTGTTATCATGGTATCATAACTTTAGATTTTCTAGAAATCATGAGTTAAAATCCTTAAAATAAAACCTTCCTAAAATTCGAACCCATAACCTCCTCCTAGAACATGGTTCTGAACATAATGGCAGATTGTCCAATGTGCATATCTTTATACAAATTGATATGACTAATTATGTAGACTTGAGGACAGGTATTATAATATACAAGGCTACCATTATCTTGTTAGAAGTATATAATTTTCTTTCCTCATTTTTAAAATCTTCTATTTTTTTATTGATTTATTTTTTTATATTTGTTGTTCTACCATTACGCAGATTTTAGAATAAAAGTTTCAAATGCTCCCATCTCCCTTCCAATTTCTATTCTGTTGTAGAGAAGGATATGCCTAGCAAGTACAATCAGTTGGACCAAACCAAGCCTCGTAGGAGCCAATGCATTCATAGATGAAGATCACAGCAATATTAGCTTCTCGCCAATGACTTTTCCATTAAAGACTATGTGAAGTTTATCCTACACTTTTCTCTTCTTGTTCATTGTGCTTCTCTCTATATAACTACGACTGTTGTGTGCATTGTTCGTGTTGAAGCCTCATTGCTTCATGGTACTCGAACTTTGATATAAATAGATGGCTGGTGGTCGGAAGAAGAAATAGAGATAGAACCAAAATTAGAATCAGTCTAGGGCTGATGTTCATGAAGAGCCACATTGATGAAATGAATACCAAGATATTGAGATAGAAGAATTGATAAGGTAAGTAGATCTCTCGACCATGTATTTGGCTTTTGTCGAGGATCGAACTTCTTTAGACCACACTATGAAGATGATTATGTTGATGATCATGTTGAGGATCGCGTTACATAGCCATCTGATTTGACAATCCAATCCTTGAAGGAGTTATACGTTAGGGACCTTTCGGATGGGGTGACAAAGATACTGGATTGGTTGAACACCTTCGCATGCATCATTGAATACAAGGATGTGTCCTAGAAGAGAAGAAGGTGAAGCTGGTATCCTGAAAATTTAGAGACCAAGCTTTAGCTTGGTGGGAGCAATTCTAGAAAAGATCATGAGTGGAGGGGCAAACCACACAGCATCTACCTTTCAACTATACCCAAAACTTGTACCAACGCCTCTAGAATTTTCAACATGGCAACAGATCTATTGTGATTACATTGAAGCACACTATCAGTTCATTGCTAGAAACAAGTTTATGGTGATGGAGCAATAGATGACCATATACATAGGTGGGCTGCACCAATCAATCCAAGACACCCTCAATCTGCACTTGGACTGTGCATGAGGCATATGATCATGCTATTATTGAAGAGAAGCAGCAAAACCAAAGGATGTTCCAATCTATTGGACAAGATAGTAGATCAAAAGAGATGCATGGAGCTGATGTTTAAAGAAATCCTAGTCGGGGAAGACCTGATATCCTACCATGCCGAGGTGGCCAAAAAGACTCAAGATAGTGGTTCAAATCTCCGTTGTTATAGTTATGGAAAGATAGCTCATACATAAAATAAGTGCACAAAAGGTCAATTTTTCCTCCAAAATAATAGCTATTAGTTGAAGGTAATGAAGGATCTGATGTACATGAGGACGATATGGGCCCAACCTATGATGAAGTTGACAATGTAGGAGATGAAGGGGATTGAAGGGAGATATTGATAAGTCGCTTGTTATCAGAAATAGTCTTATGGCTAAGTTTGCAAGGTCGTAATGAATAGGGAAAGCTAGGAGAATGTCGCATCTCAAGAGGCTATTACAAAGTAACTCTACATATAGAGAAGCATCCTTGGCCTTATAAGCTTTCTTGGTTCCAGAAGGGAAGTGATATAACCATAGATAGTGGATGTTTGGTATTGTTTTCGATTGAGTAAAAGTATTTTGAAGAAGTTCGGTGATATGTAGTTGCCATGGATGCATGGCACCACAGTTTCGATGATTTCGCAGTTTGATGGCACCAACCATTGATTGTTCGAAGGGAAAGTCTTTCCAATGGACACCAGAGGGCCGGCGAGCTTGGACAAAATCAAAATCAAGAGATTTGAGCCACACCAGTCTTTAGCTCTTCCTAATTTCAATGAAGTTTTGTGGTGGAGTGTGATGCTTCTTCAAAGGAAGTTGGACCTATATATTCTCAGTCAAGAAGGAAGGCACATAACATTCTTCATTGAGAAGCTATATTCACCTACTCATGATGCTTAATTTTATGTGGTTGTTCAAGCTCTCTGGCATTAGAGGCTTTGACATCAAGTGTTTATTCTACTCATCGATCAGGAGACTTTGAGGAATGTTCAAGGGAAGGATATGCTGGGTAATCGGTGTGTGAGTTAGGTGAATTTTCTGTCTGCAGGAGTACCACCTCCAAAACATAGGTTAGGATCTTTGAATTGGGTAGTTTTTTGCTTCTAGGAGGAGGGCATGACTGTTTACTGTCATGAAGGTCCGAGCGATTGGTTTGGACTCTTTCAGAGATCCGTATGCAGAGGACCAGTGTTTAAAGAGCTTGATGGCTGAAGTGTAGTCTTGCAAGAGGCCTTGACTACAAAGTAAAAGATGGTCATATATTTAGAGGAGTCCAGCTTTGCATTCCAAACTGCTCATTGAGGGAGAAGATCATTGAGGGGCTCCATGGACAAGGTCACTTCGGCAAGGACTAAATATTTGCTTTGGTCTACAGTGGCTACTCTTGGTCCAAGATGAAGCATGATGTAGATTGTGTTCTTGGAATTGCCAAAAGAACACAGAGGGATTGGATCCTGTTTTTGTTCTTGTGGATCGCCTTTCCAAAATGGTGTGTGCCTTCAATATTGTTAAATTGTTCTTCAAAGAGACAAGTGCATCTCGAGACTATTCATAAGTCTGTCTCCGAATGGATTAGGGGCGCAAACGGGTTGCTTGAGCTCGAGTCGGATCCGAGCTCGACTCCACTTACCTACTACCGAGCTCGAGTCGAGCTCGAGTAAGAAAAATTGCATATGCATGTCCTCAACTCAGCTCGGCTCAATTGCACCCCTAGAATAGACTGAAGCAGTAGGCAAAAAAAAGTCCATGCAGTTACCTTTCATGTTATATACACCAGAATTCTGTGGTGTGCATACATCCACATGTATGCACAGCATAGAAAATGCTCTCAAGCATTTCCCTAGGTTCATCCACTTCATCCATTTATACAAGAGATTTTGTTCCCCTGCTTGTGGGTGAGAATCAGGTGCCAATTCTACCATTCATCAAGCTCCAACACAAGACAGTTCTCTATATTTCTGTGTTGAATACCAAATTTATTCTCCGTTCTTTTGATTTCCATCTTACAACATCGATGATTGCAGCCAAAACTTCAACTGTTGCCGTAGAATTTCATACAAGTATCTTCATGAAATAATCCCATTTTTTCCACCATTTACTTAGTATTCCACTATTCAAGACTGTCACGGCGTGTTCTTTTGATCTCCATCTTCCAACTACGATAATTAAAACGAAAAGTTCAGCTCTTGCTATAGAATTCTACAGCAATTACCTTTACAAATAATCCTGTTTTCCCACCTTTTACTTAGTATTCTACTTTTCTTGACTCCGAATTAGGATTGGGATGTATGAATTGACAAATGGAATTGAATCATGAAATTTAAGCGGAGACAGATGGCTGCTGATCATGAAGAAGACAGAACTAGAATCAGACAACAAAACAACTAGACAACTAAATTGCTGAAAATATCAAGGAACGAATCATACTCCTCTACCTCCTAATGATGGTCCTCCAGTGGAAGAAGCTGGTGTTCCTGTTGCCCTCCTTCATCCATGGGATCTGGGACTTCTGTCTCCCGAACATCTCCTGCTGCCTTAGTAAGGAGTGGTGCATGGCGAGTTTGTGTCGCAGTTCACCCAAGTCGGCCTCCGGCAGCCCACCCATAGTATCCTCCCTCCCCAAAAGCTCTGCAATAGACACCTCCACCTCCTCTGGCCTTCTAATTATATCCTCTACTACCTTGCAGTTTCACCTGCGGAGTCTGCGCTTGGTAAGCTCCAGCCTGCACGAAACCCTCTACATGACATCACCTCGCACCGGCATCGTCCAAGCCTCTCAGACAATGTTCCAGGATTTGGGGTACGACAACCACATCTTCTTAAAGAAGAACAGGGGTCGCTGGCTGATGTAATATGCTATAGAGTTCAGGAGCAGGCAATGGTTAGAGGCGATCTGGGGACCTTGATAAGCCAGGAAGCTCTGGAACCTCGAGTTCATTCACCGCATGGTTCTAGGGACCTTGAGGTAGATTTTTTTTTTTTGGGACAAAATTGGCCTATACTAAATGGCCAAGCAGGAGTGTTTGGTTGTGAACGAAACATGGAATAAGATAGAATAACTAGCTTATTCCATTCCCATTTCACCATCCAAACATAGTTTTAAGGAATAGGGATCTGGAGTCTTTGTTCTCCATCAATTACCCATCAAACAACAATGTTTCCTATTTGTTCCTATAGATCTTGGATACCTAATACCAAATAGGCATCACATGTTATTGTCAATTGTCCAAAAACATCCATGAATAAAATAAAAATACTTTATCAATGCTTCAAAGAGGTATGGCATATGTAAAACATGGCTTTATTAGGGTACTAATACTGTTGGTAACATCCTAGTGCACAGTCAAGGCCTAGTTATAGCACCCTAGATAAGCATTTTAGGAAACCTTATTAGTTGAACCGCGTACACTTTGCACTGCTGCTAAATTCATCATGGTGCATATTGCTATTACACATATAAAGAAAAAAAAGAGAGGAGAAAGTAATTACTATTCCACGTGTTGCTTTCTGGTTGGACTAGTCCATGTGAACTTAGTCTAACAAATAATTTATCAAGGGAGTGGGATCAGGATGGGTGGGGGGCGGAGTTTAGTGGCGAGCTTCAGGTTAGGCCTCATTTCTGTTTGGCCTCCATAACGTAAACCTGAATTCAATCCTGAGACATTTTAAACCAAGCCTAAAGCCCGACCTAAAGCCGAGGCTAATTTTTAACCCGATATACCACCTAGCCAAAAGTCCACATATATCATTATTGAAATTTCTTGTTTAGCTTAATTCTAGTTAAGTACAGTCATCTAATGGCATAGTCATAGCCATTAGTGGGGATTTAAATAGCCACTCTAATGTTGTCGATTGGTAACCACAATTCGAACATGATTTTTCTTCTAAAACTCCTTCTATAGTAATATATATTTATCTCAAATCTAGTGGTACCTATGAGTCTTGGTTTGAGGGGACCCCAGAGCACTATAATATTCATCAATTTGAAATTCAAATTTGAACCAGTCAAATTTAAAAATCTAATCAAAAACATGTCGAAACTGGCATCCTTACTACCACCAACGATTAAACACCATCTATCATGCCCTAACATGATACTGCCGACAGGGTAGACACCTCGCAAGGCTCAGCCTTGTAAAGTATCTCAAGCCTAATCTATCAATCAACTAAATACAATGTCAGCTAGACAAAGATATATATGGAAAGGATCTAAATAACTTCCTGCACATAACCTAGCTTAAGGTCTATGAGCATCCAAATCTTAAAGTAATAAAAAAAAAATATTTAACACAAGCATAACGATACCAACATTTGGTATGGATTAAATAATAGTTCCACATGATGATATAATACCAGTTGAACAACTACAATACAAGGTTCTGACCAACAAGGTCTCAAATGAAAGAAAGTTTGATAATACTCCAACTGCATCCTCGAGACAACTGAGTTTTACTGATTCGTTCATCTGGAAAAGAAGAAAGCTATAAGCTTAATAACGAATAAATTCTTAATTGTACACACTTCAATTTAAAGAGAAATTCACCAATTTAAAAAAAAAAAACCCAATTCAATATACATTTCGTTTTATTAAAATAACAAGTATAGAAGTATGATAATATACAAATAATGGCTATGCATACAATATGAAGATTACCACTAACTCAATAGCTAAAATAATTTACAATTTCCAAGTTTGGACATGTTTAAATAATACATCATGATAAATAACTTATTTAACTTTCAGTTTGTTGTCCATTTTCTTCATGATATTAGGCAACCAATGTCATGATTCATCCTATGTCAAGCATCTTCTGTTACACGATCATGATTTGCCCCATGATAGGCTTCAATCGGTTGTCATGATTTGCCTAATGATAGGCATCAATCAACTATAAAAATGTCACACAAAAATCCATAACAATAGTCCCAATAATAATAACACAATTAAATCTATCAATAAAACTCACTATCAAAAACTCATGAAGTTTTTATTCTATAATCCCTTTTATACATAATTGATCCCATGCCATGTGAACTACATTATGTATACACTCACTAATACGAAGAATGCAACCACTTCAATAAAACATGTAATAAAACTTCCACAAAAAAGTGTCTTATAGGAAAAATACATTTCTAAAATTCTAATAGATTAAAGAGTACATAAAGAGAGAACTTGCCTCAAAAATACTTGTGAACAACAAAAAATATCTCAACACCTCAACATATCAAAATAATAATGCCAATACAAAATTAATTAAATAAATGAGAACTCATATTGTAAGGATCCATGGAGGCATGTGTTTGGTCTCCTATTGGCTATGCACTACGTAGATCTTGGATACTTAATAACTTCTTACGACTAGCTTTTTTAGATGAGGCACTGAGTTGTTACAAATTATATCAAAGCAGATCCGGCCTATGACCCATATAGACTAAGAGACAGCTGCAACATGGGTCCATTTTAGGTTGACCATAAGTGTTTGTGATTAGATTTGTGGTACTTGTAATTAGATTTGAATAGATTTGGATCATGAGCTTGGCAAGATACTAGGGTTTAAACAAGGGAGTATGTGAAGATTCATGTGGGCATGTGTTTAGTCTCATATTTATATCTACTAGGTAAATCTTGGGTACTTATTCAATATCAAAGAACCCAAATAACACCTTTTTGACAAGCATCTTTTAGTAAGATCCTATATTGTTGCAAATAGTATCAGAGTAGATCTAACCAATGGTCCATGTGGATAAGAGAACACTGCAGCATGCGTCTATTAGGTTGACTACAAGCTAATAGTGAAATTTGTAAATTAGATTTGTGGTACTTATAATTAGATTTGCAATAGATTTAAACTTTTATCCTGATGCAGATGCCAAGGCTTAAACTGGGGGAGTTTTTGAGGACCCTTGTGGGTGTGTCTTTAGTCCTACATTAGATATGAATCGGATAGATCTTAGGTACTTAATAATACCTTAAGGTAGGAATGGCAAGGGGTAGGGTACCTGCAAAATTTGCCTTATCTGTATCTGAATCTGTTGCTGGTGGTCCAAACCGAGAACGATTGACACGACGGTGTGAACGGGGTTCCGCCTGAGTTGTCTTGGTTGGTGCTGGTTGCGCTCCACCTTCCGCCAAGGAACCTGCAAACAAGCCTTGCACCACCACCAGGGTGGTGATGGCCCTCCGACGGTCAAGTCAGAGGAGATTGGAGGAGGAGAGATGATAATCACAAGTGGGAGAGAGTGCTCTGGGAGGTATTGCTTACCCCCCCCTTCTCCCCCCAGCCGCATATATACCTGGCTGGGAGGTCTCTCAGGGGGGTTTGTCGTCGTGGGGCACGATAGAATGGCCACTGACATGGCCGTTACGGGGCGTCGTGGAGCAGCGCTGGGTACGGTCATGGCAGGGCGTAGTGGAGCTCCGCTTTGTACGGTTGATACAGGAGATCGTGGGCAGCATCGGGTACAGCCGTTGCAGGGAGTAGTGGAGCAGGAGGCCGCGGCGTGCCTCTGGAGAATAGCCTGTCGTTATCAAAAGATCTCCGACTCGGGGTCGGAATGCTGGATCATAGGGCAGCCGACCCGGGGTCGGGCTGCGGAGCCGAGGAGGTCCGACTCGGGGTCGGAGTGCTGGATCATAGGGCAGCCGACCCGGGGTCGGGCTGCGGAGCCGAGGAGGTCCGACTCGGGGTCGGAGTGCTGGATCATAGGGCAGCCGACCCGGGGTCGGGCTGCGGAGCCGAGGAGGTCCGACTCGGGGTCGGAGTGCTGGATCATAGGGCAGCCGACCCGGGGTCGGGCTGCGGAGCCGAGGAGGTCCGACTCGGGGTCGGAGTGCTGGATCATAGGGCAGCTGTAGCTTTTCTGGATACGCGTGCCGATCACGTGGGGCATGGCGGCTCAATTCCCCCATAACAGTAGCCCCCCGCTTCCGAGCCTGGAACCAGAAGGGGAACAGGTGAAGGGAGTGATGTTTCGAGATTGCCGCCATCCTTCGGAGAGGCGCGCGCGCTTCAAGCTTCCCGCCTTCTTTATGGCGTATGGCGGTTGCTGCTGACTTTTGATTCCCGAAGTTCTTCCGGCGCTAGGCCAGGCATCCGAGGGTTAAACCTCAGGAAACTCTTCCGGCGCTAAGCCAGGCATCTGAGGGTTAGGCCTCAGGAAATTCTTCCGGCGCTAAGCCAGGCATCCGAGGGTTAGGCCTCAGGAAATTCTTCCGGCGCTAAGCCAGGCATCCGAGGGTTAGGCCTCAGGAAACTCTTCCGGCGCTGAGCCAGGCATCCGAGGGTTAGGCCTCAGGAAACTCTTCCGGCGCTAGGCCAGGCATCCGAGGGTTAGGCCTCAGGAAACTCTTCCGGCGCTAAGCCAGGCATCCGAGGGTTAGGCCTCAGGAAATTCTTCCGGCGCTAAGCCAGGCATCCGAGGGTTAGGCCTCAGGAAACTCTTCCGGCGCTGAGCCAGGCATCCGAGGGTTAGGCCTCAGGAAACTCTTCCGGCGCTAGGCCAGGCATCCGAGGGTTAGTCCTCAGGAAATTCTTCCGGCGCTAAGCCAGGCATCCGAGGGTTAGGCCTCAGGAAATTCTTCCGCTCGCTGGTCGGCCAAGGCTGGCGCAAGCCGAAGCGACCGGTCGGGGCTTCCGGCTAGTCTGCTCCCGGGATGATCATCGGGTTAGCCAGGCATCTGAGGGTTGTCAAGCCTCAGGGAAATTCCGCTCGTTGGTCGGCCAAGGCTGGCGCAAGCCGAGGCGACCGGTCGGGGCTTCCGGCTAGTCTGCTCCCGGGATGATCATCGGGTTAGCCAGGCATCCGAGGGCCGAGCCTCGGGAGATTCCACTCGTTAGTCAGCCTAGGCTGGCGCAAGCCGAGGCGACCGGTCGGGGCTTCCGGCTAGTCTGCTCCCGGGATGATCATCGGGTTAGCCAGGCATCTGAGGGTTGTCAAGCCTCAGAGAAATTCCGCTCGTTGGTCGGCCAAGGCTGGCGCAAGCCGAGGCGACCGGTCGGGGCTTCCGGCTAGTCTGCTCCCGGGATGATCATCGGGTTAGCCAGGCATCTGAGGGTTGTCAAGCCTCAGGGAAATTCCGCTCGTTGGTCGGCCAAGGCTGGCGCAAGCCGAGGCGACCGGTCGGGGCTTCCGGCTAGTCTGCTCCCGGGATGATCATCGGGTTAGCCAGGCATCTGAGGGTTGTCAAGCCTCAGGGAAATTCCGCTCGTTGGTCGGCCAAGGCTGGCGCAAGCCGAGGCGACCGGTCGGGGCTTCCGGCTAGTCTGCTCCCGGGATGATCATCGGGTTAGCCAGGCATCTGAGGGTTGTCAAGCCTCAGGGAAATTCCGCTCGTTGGTCGGCCAAGGCTGGCGCAAGCCGAGGCGACCGGTCGGGGCTTCCGGCTAGTCTGCTCCCGGGATGATCATCGGGTTAGCCAGGCATCTGAGGGTTGTCAAGCCTCAGGGAAATTCCGCTCGTTGGTCGGCCAAGGCTGGCGCAAGCCGAGGCGACCGGTCGGGGCTTCCGGCTAGTCTGCTCCCGGGATGATCATCGGGTTAGCCAGGCATCCGAGGGCCGAGCCTCGGGACATTCCACTCGTTGGTCGGCCACTTGTCGCTCGCCGCCCATCGGGGTTTCTCTGTGCCCAGCCGCGACCGTGTTTCTCCTCTCCTCCAAGCGTTGCCTGGGGGGAACACGAGAAGGGTATTAAACGCTAATTAATGCGTTACCTGGGAAATCGGATCGCCAGTTGCTGCTGGTGAGGAGTGTTAGTTGAGCGGCCGCGATACGCGGGTTCTTCGAGGAGGATGCGGCCTGGGCGCGAGCGGAGACACGTGGACTTAGGGGTATACGTCACCCGGATCGTCCTGCACAAAGAATGCGATTTAAGGAGAATGACGCTTAGGAAATCGCGGGGAGATACGCCTCGGGAGCCGGAACGGCTCCGGATTCAGTGCGCCTGCATTTATTGGAGCCACCCGTATCGGAACTACCAGGGGGCCGCAGCTTGGCTATAAATACAGGTGCAGGTACGATGGAATTTGCCAAGCCGGAGCTGCAGGTTGCCATGGATCGCGGACCTCCTCCTTGGCATATGACTGAGAGACTCCTGTCGAAGGAAAGGGGAGGCGCTCCCCTTACAACTTCAGCCAACTAGCCGTTTCATCTGGGATCAACAAGGAGGGTCTCCCCGGCGGAACTCCGCTCTAGGCGTTTCATCCGGGATCACATCTCCCCTCCTTGAAGTTCAGCCTCCCGGTTGAGCTCTGCGCCGGACGCTCAATCCGGGACCGCGCCTCCATATACTCTTCCCCCTTGAATCCCTTCTCTTCCCTACCACTGGGGAAGATGGGAATATCCTTTGGAGGCGGCGTTCCCCTGGGGGCAGCGGGAGCTTCTTCTGCGGCGGCTCCTCCTCTTTTTGGTGAGGTGCTGGATGGCGCCTCCGGTTAGAAGCACCCACTTCTGGTGGGACTGCAGCCGCCCTGGGTTGAGGGTTTGGGTCCCCACCTCTTCTTTACTTTCTTTACTCCCTAATTCCCCTCTGGGAATTCCTTGTAATCACACGAGCACGCCACTGTAACCAGAAATTATTGAAATGAAAAGTATTGCACCTTTTTAAATTGTCTTTCTGGCCTTGTTGTTCTACTGGTAATACATCCGCAGGTTAGCGGAATTCCAGCCCCTTGGAATTTCTCGGCCATCTAGGGCTTCCAACTAGTAGGAGCCAGGTCGGTTTACCCAACGAACTTTATACGGGCCTTCCCAATTTGGCGCTAGCTTCCCACCTTCCGTAGGTTGAGATGCCTTAGCTCGCCTCAGCACCAGATCTCCAATTCTGAAAAGCTTCGGTCGGACTTTGGAGTTGTAATATCGGGCCACCCTCTGCTGATACATTGCCATCCGTACCTGAGCCATTTCCCTTGCCTCTTCCAAGAGATCCAAGTTCCCTCGGAGTTGCTCTGAATTGGCCTCGGGTCGGTGCGCGGCCACCCGAGGCGAGGGGAGTCCGAGCTCCACGGGGGCAACGGCTTCCGTGCCATAGGTTAGGCTGAAAGGCGTCTCTCCAGTAGGAGTCCGTTGTGTGGTCCGATACGCCCAAAGGACATTCTCGAGTTCCTCGACCCAAGCTTGCCCCGTCCGGCCGATCCGCGCTTTGATACCTTGGAGGATTGTCCGATTTGTGACCTCGGCCTCGCCGTTGGTTTGGGGATGCGACACGGATGTGAACCGATGCTCGATCCCGAATTCCTCGCAGAAGTCCCGGAAGTGCTTGTTATCAAACTGTCGACCGTTATCCGAGATGAGGACCCGAGGTACTCCAAATCGGACAATGATGTTCTTCTTCACGAACTTCCGGACTTGTGCCTCCGTGATGGTGGCCAGTGGCTCTGCCTCCACCCACTTGGTGAAGTAGTCGATGGCGACAATCAAAAATTTCCGCTGGGCCGAAGCGACGGGGAATGGTCCGAGGATATCCATTCCCCACTGTGCGAAGGGCCAGGGCGCGGTGATTGGCGCCAAGGGGACAGAGGGGACTCTCTGGACGTTGGCGTGGCGCTGGCAGGCGTCGCATTTCCGCACGTGGTCCTTCGAGTCCTCCAACAAGGTCGGCCAATAGTAGCCTTGCCTCATGATCTTATGCGCCAAGGACCTAGCCCCCAAGTGCGATCCGCAGATGCCTTCGTGGACTTCGCCGAGGGCGTAGGCCGCTTCCGCGGGGCGGAGGCACCTTAAGAGGGGGCGGTAAACGAGGTCCGATACAGCCTCCCTTCATAAAGTACGTAGTGGGCGGACTTCTTTACAAGCCGCCGGGCCTGATCTTCATCTTCAGGGAGGATTCCTTCGGCGAGGTAGGCGACGAGCGGGTCCATCCAAGACGGCTCCGGATCAATTGCCATCACCGCTCCAGCCCCGTCAATGCTCGGGGCATCCAGGGTCTCCAGGTAGATTGCCCTCGACAAGTTGTGCGCGTCTGCGTCCACTAGGCGGGACAACCTGTCGGCCCTGGCATTTTCGCTCCTCGGGACCTGCTGAATGTCAACACTGCCGAGGTCGGGAATGAGTGTTTGCACCTTCCGGACGTAGCTCTGCATGGTCGGGCTCCGCGCCTCGAACTCCCCTCGAACCTGCCCGACCACCAGCTGGGAGTCGGTGAAGACTTTCAGACGCCGGATGCCGAGCTCCTTGGCGAGTTTGAGTCCCGCGACTAGGGCCTCGTACTCCGCCTCATTGTTGGTCACTGAAAATCCGAACCTCAAGGCATACTCGGCTATCACTCCATCGGGATTGGTGAGGACCAGCCCAGCCCCTCCACCTTCAGGGTTCGACGACCCGTCAATGTGGAGCGTCCAGATCGGGAGATCGAGGCTGGGTGTCTCCGGCGGCTTAGGTTCCGCCTCCTGCACAGTGCACTCAGCGAGAAAGTCCGCGAGCACCTGGGCCTTGATGGCTGGTCGGGGCTGGTAGCGGATGTCGAACTCACCAAGTTCTACTGCCCACTTCACCAGCCGTCCCGCATTCTCTGGATTGCTGAGAATCTGCCGCAGTGGTTGATCGGTCAAAAGGGTGACAGAATGAGCCTGGAAATAGGGGCGAAGCCTCCTAGTCGCAGTCAGCAGCGCGAAGGCGATCTTCTCAGCCTTCGTGTACCGCGTCTCGGCATCCCGGAGGACTCGGCTGATGTAGTATACAGGCTTCTGAAGTCTTGCCTCTTCCCGAACCAGTACTGCGCTGACTGCGGTTGGGGAGACCGCCAGGTAAAGGTAGAGCATCTCCCCTTCTTGCGGCTTGGACAGCAGGGGAGGAGACGCCATGTACTCCTTGAGCTGGTCGAACGCCGCATGACATTCGGCCGTCCAGAGGAAGTCTTTTGGGCGCTTCAACACCTTGAAGAATGGTTGGCAGCATTCGGCCGACTTTGCCACAAATCGTCCGAGCGCGGCGACCCTTCCAGCGAGCTCCTGAACCTCCTTCACTTTGGTCGGAGGGGACATATCTTGGATGGCTTTGATCTTGTCCGGGTTGGCCTCGATCCCGCGCTGGTTGACAATGAAACCGAGGAACCTCCCGGCCGAAGCACCAAAAGCGCACTTCACTGGGTTTAGCTTCATGCGAAACTTTCGCAAGGTGGTGAAAGTCTCCTCCAGATCTGCAATGTGCTGGTCTGCATGGCGGCTTTTTACCAGCATATCGTCCACGTACACCTCCATATTCCGGCCGATCTGCTCCTTGAAGATTTTATTGACGAGGCGCTGGTAAGTGGCGCCAGCGTTCTTCAGACCGAAGGGCATTACCTTGTAACAGTACAGCCCCTGGTCTGTTATGAAGGCAGTTTTCTCCTCGTCCTGTGGAGCCATCATTATTTGGTTGTAGCCGGAGAAGGCGTCCATAAAAGACAGTAGCTGATATCCGGAAGTCGCGTCGACCAGTTGGTCTATCCGTGGAAGCGGAAAGCTATCCTTGGGGCACGCCTTGTTCAGGTCGGTGTAGTCGACGCACATCCTCCACTTCCCGCTCGCCTTCCGGACAAGTACGACGTTTGCCAGCCACTCGGGATTGCTCACCTCTCTTATGAAACCTGCCTCCAAGAGTTTGTCTACCTCCTGGTCGACCACCCGGATCCGATCCGGGGCACAGTGTCTCTTCTTTTGCTTTACTGGTCGGTGGGTCGGGTCGACGTTGAGGGCGTGAGAAACGACCTCCGGGTCGATCCCAGGTACATCGGCCGCCGACCAGGCAAACACATCTGCATTGGCTCGGAGGAATTCCACTAACCGGAGCCGAGCTTCCAAGTCGAGGTTGGCACCGACCCGGACCGTGCGGTCCGGGCGGCCTTCTTCGAGGGGAACTTCGATTACGCCCTCGGCCGGCTCCCCGTGCCGCAAGGCCACTTCGTCTCTGGCGTCAAGTGACTCGACGCTTAGGGCCTCCATGGGCTTCTTCCCTTTGAGAGTTGCTAGGAAACACTGCCGTGCGGTCGGCTGGTCACCTCGGACCTCTCCAATCCCGGCCGCTGTGGAGAACCGCATGAGCAAATGGTAGGTAGAAACCACCGCGCGAAGGGCGTTCAGTCCGGGTCGTCCGAGGATAGCGTTGTAGGCCGAGGGGACACGGACGACCAAGAACCCGAGCCGCACCGTGGCTTCTGCGGGTGCAATGCCCGCAGTCACAGGCAGCTCGATGACACCTTCGGCCGAGATAGCGTCTCCAGTGAATCCTATGAGGGGGGTGGATGTTTT
Organism: Phoenix dactylifera; assembly: GCF_051530095.1. Classification (NCBI taxonomy): domain Eukaryota; kingdom Viridiplantae; phylum Streptophyta; class Magnoliopsida; order Arecales; family Arecaceae; genus Phoenix; species Phoenix dactylifera. The sequence goes on along the minus strand of NC_143192.1, from coordinate 4,404,928 downwards.
GTGCAACAATTGTCGGGAAAAGCCCATCTTTTGGAAGGCCTCGTAATACAAAATATCAGCTGAGCTTCCACTATCCACAAGAACACGCCTTACATCATAGTCCGCCATAGTGAGAGAGATCACCATGGCGTCATCGTGGGGAGTCTGAACCCCCTTTACATCTTCATCACAAAAAGTGATTACATTTCCGACCCGCTGCCTCTTCGCGACGGCCACTCCTGATACTTCCGCCGAGCCCCCTGCGTTCCTCACGGGCCGAGAGCAGCCCCCAGTGATGGTGTGGATCACTCCCGCAACGGGTCGATTCTGCTCCCGTGGCTCCTGAGGGGCCGGGTCGGCTGGACGCGGGTCTGCGGGGGGACGTCGGTCGTTTACATATCGACCGAGACGCCCTCGGCGAATGAGAGCCTCGATCTCGTCCCGAAGCTGGAAGCAGTCTTCGGTATCGTGGCCGTGGTCTCGGTGGTACTCACAGTACGCCCGAGAAGGCTTCCTCCCAGGGATCTTCTTCATCTGCCTCGGGACCGGGAGGTCCTCCCGCCCCTTGACCTCCATGAGGATCTGGGCCCGGGGGGCCAGGAGTGGGGTGTACCGGTTGAAGCGTCGGTGCGGAGAACGAGGGCGTGTGGCACCGTGGTTCCTTGCTGGTGACGGGCTTCTGCGCCGGCGTTGAGGCGTCGGGCTCCTCCTCTGGGGTGCCTCTTTTCGCCTTTTCTTCCCGGGCTTTAGAGGGGCCTCGGCGGCCTCCTTGTTCCGGTGGGAGGCTGCCTCCTCGGCGTCTGCATACTGGTTTGCCCGAGACAACAGCTCCGGGAAGCTCCGCGGCAGGCGTTTGTCCAGGGAGAAGGTGAGTCTGCCCTTCCGGAAGCCTCGCTTCAGGGCTGAGAGAGCCACCTCCTGGCTCAAATTCCGGACCTCCAGTGTTGCCTTGTTGAAGCGGGTGAGATAATCCCGCAGGCTCTCTCCCTCGTTCTGCCGGACATCGAAGAGGGAGTCGGAGACCAGTCTTCGCCGGCTACTGACGGCGAAATGGCTGATGAAGAGACGGGTGAACTGGTGGAAGGACTGGATGGAATTAGCCTCCAGGCCGGCGAACCACGCCCTTGCCGGGCCGCGGAGGGTCGCCGGGAAGGCCTTGCAGAGGAGAGGATCCGATGCTCCATGGAGGAGCATAAGAGTCCTGAAACTCTCCACGTGGTCCCGTGGGTCCGCCGCCCCGTCGTAGGGTTCGATCGCCGGCATTTTGAACCCCGGCGGGTTTAGGGTTCGCAGGATCCTTGAGGCAAGCGCCGGCTGGGAGGAGATTTCCAAGTCGGCGAAGGGATCTTTGGAGTGGCCCTTCAGGACCTGGAGCTGTCTGTGGAGATCGTCCACCCGCCGGTCCAGGGAGCACGACCGGTGGGTGGGAGACAAGGAGCGGCGCGAGGGGGACCGACTGGAGTGCGGGCCCCTCGAGGACTGGGGTGTCTGAGAACGCGCCCGGGTCCGCCTCTCGTACCCCGCGCAGCTCCGATGAGAAGGTCCTGGCAGAATGGACCGCACTCGAGAATCCTCCCCGCGCCGGCGCTCCTCTCCATGGGAGAGGAAGGAGCGCGGGTTGTGAGGAAGAGGCGAGTGCTCGGGGAGCAGCGGCTCCTGAGCCCGCTGCGGCACCCGAGAGATCACACCCTGCAGATTCTGCACTGCCTCCGCGAGGGTGCGAACCTGCTGGGCTAGCTGGTCGAACTGAGCAGGTTCGACCGTCTGAATGGGAGGAGAAGCGGTGGAATGCTGCTGAGAGTGTGTTGGGGACGCAGCAGCCTCCCGGCCAGAGGCGCGAGAGGCTCCGCGACCGGAAGCATTGGAAGCTCCGCGACCACCTCGCCGTGCCATTACGATCGTTCTGAGATTCGGCCCTCCTTCTAGCGCCAACTGTTGCTGGTGGTCCAAACCGAGAACGATTGACACGACGGTGTGAACGGGGTTCCGCCTGAGTTGTCTTGGTTGGTGCTGGTTGCGCTCCACCTTCCGCCAAGGAACCTGCAAACAAGCCTTGCACCACCACCAGGGTGGTGATGGCCCTCCGACGGTCAAGTCAGAGGAGATTGGAGGAGGAGAGATGATAATCACAAGTGGGAGAGAGTGCTCTGGGAGGTATTGCTTACCCCCCCCTTCTCCCCCCAGCCGCATATATACCTGGCTGGGAGGTCTCTCAGGGGGGTTTGTCGTCGTGGGGCACGATAGAATGGCCACTGACATGGCCGTTACGGGGCGTCGTGGAGCAGCGCTGGGTACGGTCATGGCAGGGCGTAGTGGAGCTCCGCTTTGTACGGTTGATACAGGAGATCGTGGGCAGCATCGGGTACAGCCGTTGCAGGGAGTAGTGGAGCAGGAGGCCGCGGCGTGCCTCTGGAGAATAGCCTGTCGTTATCAAAAGATCTCCGACTCGGGGTCGGAATGCTGGATCATAGGGCAGCCGACCCGGGGTCGGGCTGCGAAGCCGAGGAGGTCCGACTCGGGGTCGGAGTGCTGGATCATAGGGCAGCCGACCCGGGGTCGGGCTGCGGAGCCGAGGAGGTCCGACTCGGGGTCGGAGTGCTGGATCATAGGGCAGCCGACCCGGGGTCGGGCTGCGGAGCCGAGGAGGTCCGACTCGGGGTCGGAGTGCTGGATCATAGGGCAGCCGACCCGCGGTCGGGCTGCGGAGCCGAGGAGGTCCGACTCGGGGTCGGAGTGCTGGATCATAGGGCAGCCGACCCGGGGTCGGGCTGCGGAGCCGAGGAGGTCCGACTCGGGGTCGGAGTGCTGGATCATAGGGCAGCTGTAGCTTTCCTGGATACGCGTGCCGATCACGTGGGGCATGGCGGCTCAATTCCCCCATAACAGAATCCATTTAAAATCCTACAGCCCGAACCTTAACAAGTTTTAATTTTAAATCCCAAACCCTTTCCAAATCCTATAAGGCTTTGCTAAATAGATCCTATTAGGGTTCGGGATAGTTTGGGTATCCAAAAATATCTGGCCAGCTGCCATCCTATCTTAAGTCTAGCCTTTTTGGATGGGGTCTAGATTGTTACACATATACTCATAAATATATAGCAAAATAAGGTGATTGCAACTCTATCTACAGTACACTCACACTTCTTATTGAACATTGCACAAGCACCATATAATTAAAATTACCATATCCCAACAATCTATATTTCTATTGAATTGTCCAATCCTACAAATTAATCTTGCCAAGAGATCTTAGTTATATTTTCGATCTCTTGTAGTGATCAAATTAGCCAAAGCTCAAAGCATAAATTCTCGAAGTCACCATGAAATAGGTATTTTTCATCCTAAATGGATATGTATACATCAAGTTATGTCTCCAAAATCATGCTAAATATAGAACTTATGCCAAATTTTCAGCCCATTTTAACCCATATATTGACCAAATCAATAAATATTTAGTACAAAAATGTGGGTCCCAAAGTTAGCTTCAAAATGAGCATATATATAAGTTATCCTCAATAGCAATTGCCCAACTTTTAAAAATGGTTATCACATAACAGGGGCTCCTCTCCCTATATTTCCTCAATATGTGATATTCTAGTTCCGCATTCTTGTGAAAGAACTCATAAAAAAGAGCAAGGTAAGATCTGTGAGAAAGAAATGGAAGAGAGATGAGAAAAAGAGTTATGAGAGAGAGATTACAAGGGAGATAGAGAGAGGAAGAGGGCTTGGTTAAGAGGTTATGTGTAAAAGAGAAATGGTAGATTGAAGAGAGAATTATGAGAGAAAAGTGACCATGAGTAGCGGTAGGCAAACGTGTGAACCAAAAGAAACACAGAGAGAGAGGGATAAGGTTGGTTTAGGTTGAGGTTTAGAATCTTCTAATTGGGCTGATCTAATAGGTTGTGTTAGTAGGTCATTATCTAGCCATTACACAAATAATGGTGACCACGCGAAATCTCCAATCATCAAGCCATTGCCACAAGTCATGGAGCTAAAGAGAGATGAGATGGTAATATGTGTGATAGAAAAAAATATTTTCAACCTGAACATGTTGCCTCAAACCACCAAATATTTATGATGGCGAAACTACTATTACCATGGACACGAGGTTTGCCAAGACAACACGTAAGAAAGAAAAAGGAGGAAGGGGGGGAGAGAATAGGGGCGAGGGGAAGAAAAGAGAAGGGCACGAGGAGAGGAGGCTTCTCGGCTAAAAAAAAAATAGCAATGAGGCTAGGGCTAAGGGATGCTTGAAAAGGAGAGGGAGTTGTGGAGTCTCTATGAAAAAACTAGAGAAAGACTATTTAGATTTTATTGTTATATAGATGAAATTATTAAAAAATAATAGTTTGGAGAAAAGCTCCCTCTCTATTCTCCTCTAAACTGCTCTAGAGCATACATGTACGGGCCATGATTAACTATAGGTAGGGGACTATGCAACCATCAATATAGCCAGTTATGGCCAAGTACTTATAATGAAAGAAATCTTAAGTCCTTTACTTAGGATTCGATATGACACTGCATGCCACTACAAACTATTGTTGTTTAGATGCTATTGTTGCTTTCTAGACTAAGAAAGAAGAAATTATGTCCAAGTATAGACTCTCATTTGTTGCCTTCCTACTATAAAATAAAATATTACAAAAAACTATACTCTAACATATACTAATTCCTAACTAATTGATAAAAAATAGACATCCAATTCGACAAAATAATTTTTATTTGTATTTTTCAAACAATAATTTTACCCCATAAAATCAAAATCTACTCCAAAATTGAACACCTAGTTCAAAAATTAAACTCAGTTACCAAACTAATTGTTATAACCTAATCTAATCAAGCAACTCGTCTATAACCCATCTTTTTTGATGAATGTGTCACAATCAAAAATAACTTAAAATAAGAAGGTATTGGAATATACTTTATAGAAATACATAAATGACATACCAAGCATCCTTAAGTACAAATATGAATTATTGCTATGATAGGCTATTCTATATTGTACATAGAATGTTGCATGTTGAATGCAGTTAGTTGAAAATTCTAAGATATGTACAAGCCAAAACAAACAATATATTTATAAATTGTCTAGATGAATTTCTATAAAAAAATTGAGTTTTGTAGTAGTATAGATACTTAAAAAACGAATTAATTGTACAATTAAATCTTGTCCCTTAGTTATACAAAGGATAAATAGGTGGTTTGTTAACCAATACTATCCATTATTATTAAGGGGACCCCAATGCATGAGGATCCTCCCACTATAAGGTATGGAGAGGGTTAGATATATACAGCCTTACCCCTATGTGCAGAGGCGTTGCTTCCGTATTTTTAACTTATGGAACCTAAAGTCATAATGGAGTAATCTTATACCATTACACCAAGACTCGCTCTCTAAATCTGTTGTAACTAAAAAAAAATGAAACCTAGGACTAGTATCTCTCTCACTATTATAGATCTCTATTCACCATCTATCATTATGTATCAACCTATCATAGCTAAGGATGAAACTTCTATACAACACAATAATATGGAAAGAAACAGATTGAAATGCAAATTTTAAGTAGAAGACAAGTTGAATTAGAGTGAAAAATTTTGATACCTTAAAATTACTGGAGTAAGGAGTAAAGATTAAAACTTCATAGAATCACAAATTGAACATAGGAAAGAACATTCATAGAGGACTCAAACGTTTAACCACAAAAATTAAAAAGGAAAGGGTGAGAGATGGGAAGGGAGGAGGGAGGAAAGAGCAAGATCATAGGATTTCAAAAAGGGGTGTGTTGATTATGTAAGAGGAATTAGCGAAAGTGCTTGTTAAGAAAAAGAGATAAGGAAGGGAGATGTGACAAGAAGAGAGAGAGATAGGAAGATAAGTATTTCAAATCAAAGAAGAAATACATGGGATTTGAGAAGAGGAGGTGCTAAGGATTGGAGATATTAGGAAGTAGATACTGGTAGCCTTCACCTCCTCTTTCTATCCTACACAAGACTTTGAGTCTCTCTTATTGAATATTGATGGCCCTTGTCTTTCATCCCCTTCTTAAATTCTAAAGTCTCCATCATAAAAAGTACGAGCAAGAGCATGAAAGAAAATAGGGACAAAATAGACTTGGCATAAAAAAAAAACATTGAATTTATAAAAAGTTACATATATTTTGCCACTTGTAATCAATAATTGTGGCATATTATTAGTACCTTTGGACTAGAAAAATAGAACTATGCTATTGGCTTCAAAAATATGAACATCCAGGAAAAATATTTATCAAACCAAAATTCAAAGAAATTAACAACTAATATACCAAATCAATTAGTAGTATGCTCTAACTCAAACCAAAGTTTCAATCTTAAAATAACATTATTAAATTTGAAAGATTGACTCTTCTTACAAGGTCCTTTCAAACATGATGTAAAAGTCAATAAAAGTAGAATACCTTTAAGATTCTCTAAAATCGATAGTCACACAATCTTCAGAGGGTGTGGGCCTAGGAGAACCATCAATCGGCAAAAAGTTGAGATAAAGAATACAGCCTTCATAACAACCATATTCAACAAGGCTGCGCTGATCTTCCTTCATCAGACAACCATTGTTATGCGTGAGCAAAAGCCTACTTTCTTCAAATTCCTCCTTCTTTGCGATCTCTCTCTTCAAACCACTAACAGTTTCTTCATCTCCCACCTCTATATAGAAAAACCTACCAGTGAGTATCTCTATTCCCAATCTCATCTTGTCCTGCATTTCTTGGACTCTGTTGACCTTTTTATAGAGGGGTCTATCCTTAGTGCAATCTACTTATTGAGACATATGGCAATCATGCTCCACTTTATATCACAACCATATCAAATAAGATTTTTAGTAGATATATACTTGGAATATTATTAATTATAAACTAAAATATTATAATTCATTAATTTTTGGCAATTGTTATTAGGATTTATTTAGTAACTTTGAATTTCTCTATACCTAATTGGCAAGGCCAAAATAGGGTGCATCGAATAATACAAATTAATAAAGAATGTGTAAACCTAATTTTTTTATGTCATTCAAAAAATGATATGTCATCCTTATTAGGATAAGCACCGCAAGAAAGTTTTGTACGAAATAACTTTCAATAGATGTTATTTTTGCAATTAACTGCCATAACTATTTGTTTGAATACTTAGAAGGACATTATTCATATAGAAATCTATTAGTAGCCACTGTCCAAAGGTAGTTATTGCTAAATTTAACCATTTCCAGTTGCAAAATTCTTCTAGGTATGTTTTTCTTTTTACTCGTTCTATAAGGTCCAACCTGCTCCAAAATTTATTTTGGTCTAATTAATCATTTTATGTAATTTTTTAAGCTACCGATATATAAAATACGACTAATGAAGGTTTATCTAATTTCTTTCTTTTGATCTAGTTCCTCTTTGGTATTTCTTTTAATTTTCTTTTTAGTGCAATCACTTGGTGAATTGTAAAGTCCTCACGACCGAGATACAAAGAAACCATTTTCTCATTGAGTTTGCCATAAACCTCAATTACCCAATAGTTTGAAAATTTGGAAACATACTTAGTACATGATTTGGTGTTTACATGAAAATATAGCTTATCATGTCTTAATCATAAGAAAAAAAGATTACATCATGATTCCTATTTAAGATTTTTAGCCTAACTCTTTGAAAAGAAAGGTTGTCAGGACATCTAACCGAAGCCTAGTCAACTGGGAACTTTACTAACCTATTTTCAAAACAAAAGGTAAAGTTTTAAAAACAAGGGTTTTTTGCATGGATACCCTTCTAAATATCGGATTTTGCGTGAATATCCTTCCAAAATTGATATTTGCATGTATAACCTCGTAAAATACTTGTTTTGCTGTTCTACCCTTTTTTATTCTTATTTTTGCATATATACCCATGTCATCTAACGCCGTTAAAAAATTAGCGGTTTCAAATTAAAATGACTAAAATACCCTTAATGGTTAGGCGTACAAATAGAAATTTTTTTAAGGGTATACAAGCAAATAGTAACTTTACAAGGATATTTATACAATTTTCTATATTTAGAAGGGTATATATGCAAAAAAAACTTAGTAGATGAAAAGAATTGAGATACATTTATTAATGTGATAGCCTTTATAATCCTGTATTTATTAGGAAATGCATTTGGTTCTATGACGAGAGGCCTGTTTCTTTATCATGAATATAACAAAAATATATAATAGGATTTATTCTCAAATAAAATATATGGTATGCAGCTAGAAACCAAAAAATAGAGCTTCAATATAGGTTCACAGTAAAAAATAGGAATGAAATAAAATCAGCTACAATAATCATTATTGTTCTTCTAACACTTGTAATTTTTTTTTTTTTGGTTCAGATTAATAAAAGAAAAATAATATAAATCAATGAAAGGGAAGAGAGGGTAACTTGATATTGAAATATTTTTTTATAATCAACAGATAGGAGAGATATGAAAGATTTGAAAGATAGATCGCACCAAAAGATAAGTTTTGCGGTTAGAAGAATTTTTGTTTATCATAGGTTGGATTACAGAACTGGGAGGAATAGGAAGGAGATCGCGAGCGAGCTGCATCGCGAACGCCCGCGATCAGGATCCTGATACGTGGGGGGCGGGGGGGAAGCCCACAGCGGGTGGGGTGGGGATGCCGAGCGGCAGGGGGGAAGCCCACGGGGGTTGGGGAAGCCGGGCACGGCGGTTGGGAAGCCCACGGGGGGGACGGCGGGGGGGAGCTCGCGGGGGGGACGTCGGGGGGTGAGGGGAGAACGGCGGGGGGGGGAGCTCGCGGGAGGTGGGGAAGACGCGCCGCGCGGGGGGGACGAAGGGGGGGAGCTCGCAGGGAATGGGGAAGACGTGCCGTGCAGGGGGCGGGGAGCTCGCGGGGGGGACGGCGGAGGCGAGGAGCTCGCAGGGGATGGGGAAGACGCACCGGGGGGGGTTGGAGTGGTGTAAGGATTATAACGTCATTTCAAAATTTAATTTTATTTTTAATTCATATAAATATTATTTTTTTAACACCGTTAAAGAACTGATATATTAGGGGTATTTGTACAATAACAGAGTTTTACAAGGGTATACATGCAAATATTAATTTTGAAAGGATATTCACGCAAAATCTAATATTTAGAAGGGTATCCATGCAAAAAGCCCTTAAAAATAATATGGTTAATATTCATGTTCGACCATGCATATATATAAGTATTCTTTGCACATAAACATTTACAAATCTAACTTATTGAATATCCACCCCGAAAGTAACTATTTACATACGCACCCCTCAAACATCCTGGTTTTGCATTGATGCCCCTCCTATTAGATGTTTGGCTAACAATTCTAATAAATAACCCTTCCGAATATCATTTGGCATAATTATCCTTTTATGTTAACATCCCTGCATTTGTTATATATTCCTCAAGAATATTATTGTAAGGGGTGATAAATTATTTTATTCTTAAAATGATTACTTCTCAACACCGTCAACTAAAAATATAACCGCATATGTATTCATGCAAAAATATGATGTTTTAAGAGATACATATGCAAATAGTAATTTTCGAAGGCTAGAAATACAATAAGCTATTTTTGTAAGGGTAATGAACAAAAAAAAGGATAAAAAGGGAAGAAGAGGAATAACATGACAAGAGAAGAAAATGATAGAGGAATGACATGAGAGTGGGCCATTGAACAACTAGGCAGCATATTGAAGGCTTGCTAGTAATAGAATAGGTATTGGAAAGCTTCATAAGAGCCTCCAGTTGGTGATACATATGCGAAGGAGGAGGTTTCGAGGTAAGAAGAAATAGGGAAAGGAATAAGCAAAGTAAAAGCATCTTGTAAGTTATGTATTTTCACTTTCAATTTATGTAAAATAAAAAATTATTTCAGTATAATAGTGAAATAAGGTAAGGAAAGAAAGTACAAATCAAAAAAAAGTTATTTTTTCTTCTAGTATAAGTCTACTATGCTGCTATGTAAGTAATCTATGCTTTACAAGTGCATAGGTAGACCGCCTAGGCACCTATACAGCACTCTTAACAACACTATCAAAAAGAATGTAAAGCATTTTGGCCAAAGTTTTCGAGAAAGGTTATTTCTGCAATTAACTCCCATTAGTAGTAATTTGGACACTTAAAAGTAAGATAGTCATATCGAGAACCATTGTTACTAACTAACAAAGATAGTCATTTCTGCAATTGCGTATCCCTTTTACTATAAAAAGGGAAAGAAGGCTTTATTCGGGCTCTAGATGCACTATCTACTAGACAATTGAAATCGATAACAACATGGACAAGGCTTCTCAATCTATCCATTACCTTTTACTTTTCTCTTTTTCCTCCCCCTCCTTGGTGTAGACCTAATTAACTCTAGAGTTTATTTTAGTTTTATCAATCATTTTGTGTTGTGTTTTCAATGATTTGATGTATCAATGATGTATGAAATTGGACTATATGAATGTTGTTTTGTTTCATTCTTTTGATCTAGTTCTTTTCTTTGGTGGTTCTAATTTTTCTTGTTAGTTTAACCACTTGGTGGATTATGAAGTCCTTATGATCGAGTTGCTGAATTTTTACAAGGGCATATGGATTGCTAAGAAAATGTTGTCAGTTGTATAATATTGTTTATCAAGTCTAATTTACATTGGTGACCTTTTTGCTATTAGCTTAAGCTTTTGCAATCTAACATATTGTTATCATGGTATCATAACTTTAGATTTTCTAGAAATCATGAGTTAAAATCCTTAAAATACAACCTTCCTAAAATTCGAACCCATAACCTCCTCCTAGAACATGGTTCTGAACATAATGGCAGATTGTCCAATGTGCATATCTTTATACAAATTGGTATGACTAATTATGTAGACTTGAGGACAGGTATTATAATATACAAGGCTTCCATTATCTTGTTAGAAGTATATAATTTTCTTTCCTCATTTTTAAAATCTTCTATTTTTTTATTGATTTATTTTTTTATATTTGTTGTTCTACCATTACGCAGATTTTAGAATAAAAGTTTCAAATGCTCCCATCTCCCTTCCAATTTCTATTCTGTTGTAGAGAAGGATATGCCTAGCAAGTACAATCAGTTGGACCACACCAAGCCTCGTAGGAGCCAATGCATTCATAGATGAAGATCGCAGCAATATTAGCTTCTCGCCAATGACTTTTCCATTAAAGACTATGTGAAGTTTATCCTACACTTTTCTCTTCTTGTCCATTGTGCTTCTCTCTATATAACTACGACTGTTGTGTGCATTGTTCGTGTTGAAGCCTCATTGCTTCATGGTACTCGAACATTGATATAAATAGATGGCTGGTGGTGGAAGAAGAAATAGAGATAGAACCAAAATTAGAATCAGTCTAGGGCTGATGTTCATGAAGAGCCACATTGATGAAATGAATGCCAGGATATTGGGATAGAAGAATTGATAAGGTAAGTAGATCTCACGACCATGTATTTGGCTTTTGTCGAGGATCGAACTTCTTTAGACCACACTATGAAGATGATTATGTTGATGATCATGTTGAGGATCGCATTACATAGCCATCTGATTTGACAATCAAATCCTTGAAGGAGTTATACATTAGGGACCTTTCGGAGGGGGTGACAAAGATACTGGATTGGTTGAACACCTTCGCATGAATCATTGAATACAAGGATGTGTCCTATAAGAGAAGAAGGTGAAGCTGGTATCCTGAAAATTTAGAGACCAAGCTTTAGCTTGGTGGGAGCAATTCTAGAAAAGATCATCAGTGGAGGGGCAAACCACACAGCATCTACCTTTCAACTATACCCAAAACTTGTACCAACACCTCTAGAATTTTCAACATGGCAACAGATCTATTGTGATTACATTGAAGCACACTATCAGTTCATTGCTAGAAACAAATTTATGGTGATGGAGCAATAGATGACCATATACATAGGTGGGCTGCACCAATCAATCCAAGACACCCTCAATCTGCACTTGGACTGTGCATGAGGCATATGATCATGCTATTATTGAAGAGAAGTAGCAAAACCAAAGGATGTTCCAATCTAGAGGACAAGATAGTAGATCAAAAGAGATGCATGGAGCTGATGTTTAAAGAAATCCTAGTCGAGGAAGACCTGATATCCTACCATGCCGAGGTGGCCAAAAAGACTCAAGATAGTGGTTCAAATCTCCGTTGTTACAGTTATGGAAAGATAGCTCATACATGAAATAAGTGCACAAAAGGTCAATTTTTCTTCCAAAATAATAGCTATTAGTTGAAGGTAATGAAGGATCTAATGTACATGAGGACGATATGGGCCCAACCTATGATGAAGTTGACAATGTAGGAGATGAAGGGGATTGAAGGGAGATATTGATAAGTCGCTTGTTATCAGAAATAGTCTTATGGCTAAGTTTGCAAGGTCGTAATGAATAGGGAAAGCTAGGAGAATGTCACATCTCAAGAGGCTATTACAAAGTAACTCTACCTATAGAGAAGCATCCCTGGCCTTATAAGCTTTCTTGGTTCCAGAAGGGAAGTGATATAACCATAGATAGTGGATGTTTGGTATTGTTTTCGATTGAGTAAAAGTATTTTGAAGAAGTTCGGTGATATGTAGTTGCCATGGATGCATGGCACCACAGTTTCGAGGATTTCGCAGTTTGATGGTACCAACCATTGATTGTTCGAAGGGAAAGTCTTTCCAATGGACACCAGAGGGCCGACGGGCTTGGACAAAATCAAAATCAAGAGATTTAAGCCACACCAGTCTTTAGCTCTTCCTAATTTCAATGAAGTTTTGTGGTGGAGTGTGATGCTTCTTCAAAGGAAGTTGGACCAATATATTCTCAGTCAAGAAGGAAGGCGCATAACATTCTTCATTGAGAAGCTATATTCACCTACTCATGATGCTGAATTTTATGTGGTTGTTCAAGCTCTCTGGCATTAGAGGCTTTGACATCAAGTGTTCATTCTACTCATCGATCAGGAGACTTTGAGGAATATTCAAGGGAAGGATATGCTGGGTAATCGGTGTGTGAGTCAGGTGAATTTTCTGTCTGCAGGAGTACCACCTCCAAAGCATAGGTTAGGATCTTTGAATTGGGTAGTTGATGCTTCTAGTAGGAGGGCATGACTGCTTACTGTCATGAAGGTCCGAGCGATTGGTTTGGACTCTTTTAGAGATCCGTATGCAGAGGACCAGTGTTTAATGAGCTTGATGGCTGAAGGAGGGCAACAGGAACACCCGCTTCTTCCACCGGTGGACCATCATTAGGAGGTAGAGGAGTATGATTCGTTCCTTGATGTTTTTCAGCAATTTAGTTGTCTAGTTGTTTTGTTGTCTGATTCTAGTTCTGTCTTCTTCATGATCAGCAGCCATCTGTCTCCGCTTAAATTTCTTGATTCAATTCCATTTGTCAATTCATACATCCCAATCCCAATTCGGAGTCAAGAAAAGTAGAATACTATGTAAAAGGTGGGAAAACAGGATTTTTTGTAAAGGTAATTGCTGTAGAATTCTATAGCAAGAGCTGAACTTTTCATTTTAATTATCGTAGTTGGAAGATGGAGATCAAAACAACACGCCGTGACAGTCTTGAACAGTGGAATACTAAGTAAATGGTGGAAAAAATGGGATTATTTCCTGAAGATACTTGTATGAAATTCTACCGCAATGGTTACAGGCGATCTGGGGACCTTGATAAGCCAGGAAGCTCTGGAACCTCGAGTTCATTCACCGCATGGTTCTAGGGACCTTGAGGTAGATTTTTTTTTTGGGGACAAAATTGGCCTATACTAAATGGCCAAGTAGGAGTGTTTGGTTGTGAACGAAACATGGAATAAGATAGAATAACTAGCTTATTTCATTCCCATTTCACCATCCAAACATAGTTTTAAGGAATAGGGATCTGGAGTCTTTGTTCTCCATCAATTACCCATCAAACAACAATGTTTCCTATTTGTTCTTATAGATCTTGGATACCTAATACCAAATAGGCATCACATGCTATTGTCAATTGTCCAAAAACATCCATGAATAAAATAAAAATACTTTATCAATACTTCAAAGAGGTATGGCATATGTAAAACATGGCTTTATTAGGGTACTAATACTGTTGGTAACATCCTAGTGCACAGTCAAGGCCTAGTTATAGCACCCTAGATAAGCATTTTAGGAAACCTTATTAGTTGAACCGCGTACACTTTGCACTGCTGCTAAATTCATCATGGTGCATATTGCTATTACACATGTAAGGAAAAAAAAAGAGGAAAAAGTAATTACTATTCCACGTGTTGCTTTCTGGTTGGACTAGTCCATGTGAACTTAGTCTAACAAATAATTTATCAAGGGAGTGGGATTAGGATGGGTGGGGGGCGGAGTTTAGTGGCGAGCTTCAGGTTAGGCCTGATTTCTGTTTGGCCTCCATAATCTAAACCTGAATTCAATCCTGAGACCTTTTAAACCAAGCCTAAAGCCCGACCTAAAGGCGGGGCTAATTTTTAACCCGATATACCACCTAGCCAAAAGTCCACATATATCCTTATTGAAATTTCTTGTTTAGCTTAATTCTAATTAAGTATAGTCATCTAATGGCATAGTCATAGCCATTAGTGGGGATTTAAATAGCCACTCTAATGTTGTCGATTGGTAACCACAATTCGAACATGATTTTTCTTCTAAAACTCCTTCTGTAGTAATATATATTTATCTCAAATCTAGTGGTACCTATGAGTCTTGGTTTGAGGGGACCCTAGAGCACTATAATATCCATCAATTTGAAATTCAAATTTGAACCAGTCAAATTTAAAAATCTAATAAAAAACATGTCAAAACTGGCATCCTTACTACCACCAACGATTAAACACCATCTATCATGCCCTAACATGATACTGCCGACAGGGTAGACACCTCGCAAGGCTTAGCCCTGTAAAGTATCTCAAGCCTAATCTATCAATCAACTAAATACAATGTCAGCTAGACAAAGATATATATGGAAAGGATCTAAATAACTTCCTGCACATAACCTAGCTTAAGGTCTATGAGCATCCAAATCTTAAAGTAACAAAAAAAAAATATTTAACACAAGCATAATGATACCAACATTTGGTATGGATTAAATAATAGTTCCACATGATGATATAATACCAGTCGAACAACTACAATACAAGGTTCTGACCAACAAGGTCTCAAATGAAAGAAAGATTGATAATACTCCAACTGCATCCTCGAGACAACTGAGTTTTACTGATTCGTTCATCTGGAAAAGAAGAAAGCTATAAGCTTAACAATGAATAAATTCTTAATTGTACACACTTCAATTTAAAGAGAAATTCACCACTTTAAAAAAAAAAACCAATTCAATATACATTTTCTTTTATTAAAATAACAAGTATAGAAGTATGATAATACACAAATAATGGCTATGCATACAATATGAAGATTACCACTAACTCAATAGCTAAAATAATTTACAATTTCCAAGTTTGGACATGTTTAAATAATACATCATGATAAATAACTTATTTAACTTTCAGTTTGTTGTCCATTTTCTTCATGATATTAGGCAACCAATGTCATGATTCACCCTATGACAAGCATCTTCCGTTACACGATCATGATTTGCCCCATGATAGGCTTCAATCGATTGTCATGATTTGCCTAATGACAGGCATCAATCTACTATAAAAATGTCACACAAAAATCCATAACAATAGTCCCAATAATAATAACACAATTAAATCTATCAATAAAACTCACTATCAGAAACTCACGAAGTTTTTATTCTATAATCCCTTTTATACATAATTGATCCCATGCCATGTGAACTACATTATGTATACACTCACTAATACGAAGAATGCAACCACTTCAATAAAACATGTAATAAAACTTCCACAAAAAAGTGTCTTATAGGAAAAATACAATTCTAAAATTCTAATAGATTAAAGAGTACATAAAGAGAGAACTTGCCTCAAAAATACTTGTGAACAACAAAAAATATCTCAACACCTCAAATATCGAAATAATAATGCCAATACAAAATTAATTAAATAAATGAGAACTCATATTGTAAGGATCCATGGAGGTATGTGTTTGGTCTCTTATTGGCTATGCACTACGTAGATCTTGGATACTTAATAACATCTTACGACTAGCTTTTTTAGATGAGGCACTGAGTTGTTACAAATTATATCATAGCAGATCAGGCCTATCACCCATATAGACTAAGAGACAGCTGCAACATGGGTCCATTTTAGGTTGACCATAAGTGTTTGTGATTAGATTTGTGGTACTTGTAATTAGATTGGAATAGATTTGGACCATGAGCTTGGCAAGATACTAGGGTTTAAAGAAGGGAGTATGTGAAGATTCATGTGGGCATGTGTTTAGTCTCATATTTATTATCTACTAGGTAAATCTTGGGTACTTATTCAATATCAAAGAACCCAAATAACACCTTTTTGACAAGCATTTTTTAGTAAGATCCTATATTGTTACAAATAGTATCAGAGTAGATCTAACCAATGGTCCATGTGGATAAGAGAACACTGCAGCATGCATCTATTAGGTTGACTACAAGCTAATTGTGGAATTTGTAAATTAGATTTGTGGTACTTATAATTAGATTTGCAATGGATTTAAACTTTTATCCTGATGCAGATGCCAAGGCTTAAACTGAGGGAGTTTTTGAGGACCCTTGTGGGTGTGTCTTTAGTCCTACATTAGATATGAATCGGATAGATCTTAGGTACTTAATAATACCTTAAGGTAGGAATGGCAAGGGGTAGGGTACCTGCAAAATTTGCCTTATCTGTATCTGAATCCATTTAAAATCCTACAGCCCGAACCTTAACAAGTTTTAATTTTAAATCCCAAACCCTTTCCAAATTCTATAGGGCTTTGCTAAATAGATCCTATTAAGGTTCAGGATAGTTTGGGTATCCGAAAATATCTGGCCAGCTGCCATCCTATCTTAAGTCTAGCCTTTCTGGATGGGGTCTAGATTGTTACACATATACTCATAAATATAAAGCAAAATAAAGTGATTGCAACTCTATCTACAGTACACTCACACTTCTTATTGAACATTGCACAAGCACCATATAATTAAAATTACCATATCCCAACAATCTATATTTCTATTGAATTGTCCAATCCTACAAATTAATCTTACCAAGAGATCTTAGTTATATTTTTGATCTCTTGTAGTGATCAAATTAGCCAAAGCTCAAAGCATAAATTCTCGAAGTCACCTTGAAATAGGTATTTTTCATCCTAAATGGATATGTATACATCAAGTTATGTCTCCAAAAACATGCTAAATATAGAACTTATGCCAAATTTTCAGCCCATTTTAACCCATATATTGACCAAATCAATAAAGATTTAGTACAAAAATGTGGGTCCCAAAGTTAGCTTCAAAATGAGCATATATATAAGTTATCCTCAATAGCAATTGCCCAACTTTTAAAAATGGTTATCACATAACAGGGGCTCCTCTCCCTATATTTCCTCAATATGTGATATTCTAGTTCCGCATTCTTGTGAAAGAACTCATAAAAAAGAGCAAGGTAAGATCTGTGAGAAAGAAATGGAAGAGAGATGAGAAAGAGAGTTATGAGAGAGAGATTACAAGTGAGTAGAGAGAGGAAGAGGGCTTGGTTAAGAGGTTATGTGTAAAAGAGAAACGGTAGATTGAAGAGAGAATTATGAGAGAAAAGTGACCATGAGTAGCGGTAGGCAAACGTGTGAACCAAAAGAAACACAGAGAGAGAGGGATAAGGTTGGTTTAGGTTGAGGTTTAGAATCTTCTAATTGGGCTGATCTAATAGGTTGTATTAGTAGGTCATTATCTAGCCATTACACAAGTAATGGTGACCAAGAGAAATCTCCAATCATCAAGCCATTGCCACAAGTCATGGAGCTAAAGAGAGATGAGATGGTAATATGTGTGATAGAAAAAAATATTTTCAACATGAACATGTTGCCTCAAACCACCAAATATTTATGATGGCGAAACTACTATTACCATGGACCCGAGGTTTGCCAAGACAACACATAAGAAAGAAAGAGGAGGAAGGGGGGAGAGAATAGGGGCGAGGGGAAGAACAGAGAAGGGCACAGGGAGAGAAGGCTTCTCGGCTAAAAAAAAAATAGCAATGAGGCTAGGGCTAAGGGATGCCTGAAAAGGAGAGGGAGTTGTGGAGTCTCTATGAAAAAACTAGAGAAAGACTATTTAGATTTTATTGTTATATAGATGAAATTATTAAAAAATAATAGTTTGGAGAAAAGCTCCCTCTCTATTCTCCTCTAAACTGCTCTAGAGCATACATGTATGGGCCATGATTAACTATAGGTAGGGGACTATGCAACCATCAATATAGCCAGTTATGGCCAAGTACTTATAATGAAAGAAATCTTAAGTCCTTTACTTAGGATTCGATATGACACTGCATGCCACTACAAACTATTGTTGTTTAGATGCTATTGTTGCTTTCTAGACTAATAAAGAAGAAATTATGTCCAAGTATAGACTCTCATTTGTTGCCTTCCTACTATAAAATAAAATATTACAAAAAACTATACTCTAACATATACTAATTCCTAACTAATTGATAAAAAATAGACATCCAATTCGACAAAATAATTTTTATTTGATTTTTCAAACGATAATTTTACCCCATAAAATCAAAATCTACTCAACACCTAGTTCAAAAATTAAACTCAGTTACCAAACTAATTGTTATAACCTAATATAATCAAGCAACTCGTCTATAACCCATCCATTTTGATGAATGTGTCACAATCAAAAATAACTTAAAATAAGAAGGTATTGGAATATACTTTATAGAAATACATAAATGACATACCAAGCATCCTTAAGTACAAATATCAATTATTGCTATGATAGGCTATTCTATATTGTACCTAG
Source organism: Phoenix dactylifera (assembly GCF_051530095.1). NCBI lineage: Eukaryota > Viridiplantae > Streptophyta > Magnoliopsida > Arecales > Arecaceae > Phoenix > Phoenix dactylifera. The sequence continues at coordinate 4,386,036 of NC_143192.1, read as the reverse complement.
AATGTTGCATGTTGAATGTAATTAGTTGAAAATTCTAAGATATGTACGAGCCAAAACAAACAATATATTTATAAATTGTCTAGATGAATTTCTATAAAAAATTTGAGTTTTGTAGTAGTATAGATACTTTAAAAAGAATTAATTGTACAATTAAATCTTGTCCCTTAGTTATACAAAGGATAAATAGGTGGTTTGTTAACCAATACTATCCATTATTATTAAGGGGACCCCAATGCATGAGGATCCTCCCACTATAAGGTATGGAGAGGGTTAGATATATACAGCCTTACCCTTGTGTGCAGAGGCCTTGCTTCCGTATTTTTAACCTATGGAACCTAAAGTCATAATGGAGTAATCTTATACCATTACACCAAGACTCGCCCTCTAATTCTGTTGTAACTAAAAAAAAATGAAACCTAGGACTAGTATCTCTCTCACTATTATAGATCTCTATTCACCATCTATCATTATGTATCAACCTATCATAGCTAAGGATGAAACTTCTATACAACACAATAATATGGAAAGAAACAGATTGAAATGCAAATTTTAAGTAGAAGACAAGTTGAATCAGAGTGAAAAATTTTGATACCTTAAAATTACTGGAGTAAGGAGTAAAGATTAAAACTTCGTAGAATCACAAATTGAACATAGGAAAGAACATTCATAGAGGACTCAAACGTTTAACCACCAAAATTAAAAAGGAAAGGGTGAGAGATGGGAAGAAGGAGGGAGGAAAGAGCAAGATCATGGGATTTCAAAAAGGGGTGTGTTGATTATGTAAGAGGAATTAGCGAAAGTGCTTGTTAAGCAAAAGCGATAAGGAAGGGAGATGTGACAAGAAGAGAGAGAGATAGGAAGATAAGTATTTCAAATGAAAGAAGAAATACATGGGATTCGAGAAGAGGAGGTGCTAAGGATTGGAGATATTAGGAAGTAGATACTAGTAGCCTTCACCTCCTCTTTCTATCCTACACGAGACATTGAGTCTCTCTCATTGAATATTGATGGCCCTTGTCTTTCATCCCCTTCTTAAATTCCAAAGTCTCCATCATAAAAAGTACGAGCAAGAGCATGAAAGAAAATAGGGACAAAATAGACTTGGCATAAAAAAAAAACATTGAATTTATAAAAAGTTACATATATTTTGCCACTTGTAATCAATAATTGTGGCATATTATTAGTACCATTGGACTAGAAAAATAGAACTATGCTATTGGCTTCAAAAATATGAACATCCAGGAAAAATATTTATCAAACCAAAAGTCAAAGAAATTAACAACTAATATACCAAATCATTTAGTAGTATGCTCTAACTCAAACCAAAGTTTCAATCTTAAAATAACATTATTAAATTTGAAAGATTGACTCTTCTTACAAGGTCCTTTCAAACATGATGTAAAAGTCAATAAAAGTAGAATACCTTTAAGATTCTTTAAAATCGATAGTCCCACAATCTTCAGAGGGTGTGGGCCTAAGAGAACCATCAATCGGCAAAAAGTTGAGATAAAGAATACAGCCTTCATAGCAACCATATTCAACAAGGCTGCGCTGATCTTCCTTCATCAGACAACCATTGTTATGCGTGAGCAAAAGCCTACTTTCTTCAAATTCCTCTTTCTTTGCGATCTCTCTCTTCAAACCACTAACAGTTTCTTCATCTCCCACCTCTATATAGAAAAACCTACCAGTGAGTATCTCTATTCCCAATCTCATCTTGTCCTGCATTTCTTAGACTCTGTTGACCTTTTTATAGAGGGGTCTATCCTTAGTGCAATCTACTTATTGAGACATATGGCAATCATGCTCCACTTTATATCACGACCATATCAAATAAGATTTTTAGTAGATATATACTTGGAATATTATTAATTATAAACTAAAATATTATAATTCATTAATTTTTGGTAATTGTTATTAGGATTTATTTAGTAACTTTGAATTTCTATATATCTAATTGGCAAGGCCAAAATAGGGTGCATCGAATAATGAAAATTAATAAAGAATGTGTAAACCTAATTTCTTTATGTCATTCAAAAAATGATATGTCATCCTTATTAGGATAAGCACCACAAGAAAGTTTTGTACGAAATAACTTTCAATAGATGTTATTTTTGCAATTAACTGCCATAACTATTTGTTTGAATACTTAGAAGGACATTATTCATATAGAAATCTATTAGTAGCCACTGTCCAAAGGTAGTTATTGCTAAATTTAACCATTTTCTCAGTTGCAAAATTCTTCTAGGTATGTTTTTGTTTTTACTCGCTCTATAAGGTCCAACCTGCTCCAAAATTTATTTTGGTCTAATTAATCATTTTATGTGATTTTTTAAGCTACTGATGTATAAAATACGACTAATGAAGGTTTATCTAATTTCTTTCTTTTGATCTAGTTCCTCTTTGGTATTTCTTTTAATTTTCTTTATAGTGCAATCACTTGGTGAATTGTAAAGTCCTCATGACCGAGATACAAAGGAACCATTTTCTCATTGAGTTTGCCATAAACCTCAATTACCCAATAGTTTGAAAATTTGGAAACATACTTAGTACATGATTTGGTGTTTACATGAAAATATAGCTTATCATGTCTTAATCATAAGAAAAAAAGATTACATCATGATTCCTATTTAAAATTTTTAGCCTAACTCTTTGAAAAGAAAGGTTGTCAGGACATCTAACCGAAGCCTAGTCAACTGGAAACTTTACTAACCTATTTTCAAAACAAAAGGTAAAGTTTTTAAAATAAGGGTTTTTTGCATGGATACCCTTCTAAATATCAGATTTTGCGTGAATACCCTTCCAAAATTGATATTTGCATTTATACCCTCGTAAAATACTTGTTTTGCTGTTCTACCCTTTTTTATTCTTATTTTTGCATATATACCCTTGTCATCTAACGCCGTAAAAAAATTAGCGGTTTCAAATTAAAATGACTAAAATACCCTTAATGGTTAGGCGTACAAATAAAATTTTTATAAGGGTATACAAGCAAATAGTAACTTTACAAGGATATTCATACAATTTTCTATATTTAGAAGGGTATATATGAAAAAAAAAACTTAGTAGATGAAAAGAATTGAGATACATTTATTAATGTGATAGCCTTTATAATCCTGTATTTATTAGAAAATGCATTTGGTTCTATGACGAGAGGCCTGTTTCTTTATCATGAATATAACAAAAATATATAATAGGATTTATTCTCAAATAAAATATATGGTATGCTGCTAGAAACCGAAAAATAGAGCTTCAATATAGATTCATAGTAAAAAATAGGAATGAAATAAAATCAGCTACAATAATCATTATTGTTCTTCGAACACTTGTAATGATTTTTTTTTTGGTTCAGATTAATAAAAGAAAAATAGTATAAATCAATGAAAGGGAAGAGAGGGTAACATGATATTGAAATATTTTTTTGCAATCAACAGATAGGAGAGATATGAAAGATTTGAAAGATAGATCGCACCAAAAGATAAGTTTTGCGGTTAGAAGAATTTTTGTTTATCATAGGTTGGACTACAGAACTGGGAGGAATAGGAAGGAGATCGCGAGCAAGCTGCATCGCGAACGCCCGCGATCAGGATCCTGATATGCAGGGGGCGGGGGGGAAGCCCACAGGGGGTGGGGTGGGGATGCCGAGTGGCGGGGGGGAAGCCCGCGGGAGTTGGGGAAGCCGGGCGCGGCGGTTGGGAAGCCCACGGGGGGGACGGCGGGGGGGAGCTCACGGGGGGGACGGCGGGGGGTGAGGGGAGAACGGCGGGGGGGGGGGAGCTCGCGGGGGGAACGGCGGGGGGAGCTCGCGGGGGGGACGGCGGAGGCGAGGAGCTTGCAGGGGATGGGGAAGACGCGCCCGGGGGGTTGGAGTGGTGTAAGGATTATAACGTCATTTCAAATTTTAATTTTATTTTTAATTAATATAAATATTATTTTTTTAACACCATTAAAATAACTGTTATATTAGGGGTATTTGTACAATAACAGAGTTTTACAAGGGTATGCATGCAAATATTAATTTTGAAAGAATATTCACGCAAAATCTAATATTTAGAAGGGTATCCATGCAAAAAGCCCTTAAAAACAATATGGTTAATATTCAAGTTCGACCATGCATATAAATAAGGATTCTTTGCACATAAACATTTACAAATCTAACTTATTGAATATCCACCCCGAAAGTAACTATTTACATACGCACCCCTCAAACATCCTGGTTTTGCATGGATGCCCCTCCTATTAGATGTTTGGCTAACAATTCTAACAAATAACCCTTCCGAATATCATTTGGCATAATTATCCTTTGATGTTAACATCCCTGCATTTGTTATATATTCCTCAAGAATATTATTGTAAGGGGTGATAAAAAAGGATATGTATTCATGCAAAAATATGATGTTTTAAGAGATACATATGCAAATAGTAATTTTCCAAGGCTAGAAATACAATAAGCTATTTTTGTAAGGGTAATGAACAAAAAAAAAGGATAAAAAAGGAAGAAGAGGAATAACATGACAAGAGAAGAAAATGATCTTTTTAATGAGTAGAGCAAGAACAAGAGGAATGACATGAGAGTGGGCCATTGAACAACTAGGCAGCATATTGAAGGCTTACTAGTAGTAGAATAGGTATTGGAAAGCTTCATAAGAGCCTCCAGTTGGTGATACATATGCGAAGGAGGAGGTTCCGAGGTAAGAAGAAATAGGGAAAGGAATAAGTAAAGTAAAAGCACCTTGTAAGTTATGTATTTTCACTTTCAATTTATGTAAAATAAAAAATTATTTCAGTATAATAGTGAAAATAAGGTAATGAAAGAAAGTGCAAATAAAAAAAAAGTTATTTTTTCTTCTAATATAAGTCTACTCTGCTGCTATGTAAGTAATCTATGCTTTACAAGTGCATAGGTAGACCGCCTAGGCACCTATACAGCACTCTTAACAACACTATCAAAAAGAATGTAAAGCATTTTGGCCAAAGATTTTGAGAAAGGTTATTTCTGCAATTAACTCCTATTAGTAGTAATTTGGACACTTAAAAGTAAGATAGTCATATCGAGAACCATTGTTACTAACTAACAAAGATAGTCATTTCTGCAATTGCATATCCCTTTTACTATAAAAAGGGAAAGAAGGCTTTATTCGGGCTCTAGATGCACTATCTATTAGACAATTGATATCGATAACAACATGGACAAGGCTTCTAAATCTATCCATTACCTTTTACTTTTCTCTTTTTCCTCCCCCTCCTTGGTGTAGACTTAATTAACTCTAGAGTTTATTTTAGTTTTATCAATCATTTTGTGTTGTGTTTTCAATGATGTATGAAATTGGACTATATGAATGTTGTTTTGTTTCATTCTTTTGATCTAGTTCTTTTCTTTGGTGTTTCTGATTTTTCTTGTTAGTTTAACCACTTGGTGGATTATGAAGTCCTTATGATCGAGTTACTGGATTTTTACAAGGGCATATGGATTGATAAGAAAATATTGTCAGTTGTATAATATTGTTTATCAAGTCTAATTTACATTGGTGACCCTTTTGCTATTAGCTTAAGCTTTTGCAATCTGACATATTGTTATCATGGTATCATAACTTTAGATTTTCTAGAAATCATGAGTTAAAATCCATAAAATACAACCTTCCTAAAATTCGAACCCATAACCTCCTCCTAGAACATGGTTCTGAACATAATGGCAGATTGTCTAATGTGCATATCTTTATACAAATTGATATGACTAACTATGTAGACTTGAGGACAGGTATTATAATATACAAGGCTACCATTATCTTGTTAGAAGTATATAATTTTCTTTCCTCATTTTTAAAATCTTCTATTTTTTCATTGATTTATTTTTTTTATATTTGTTGTTCTACCATTACGCAGATTTTAGAATAAAAGTTTCAAATGCTACCATCTCCCTTCCAATTTCTATTCTGTTGTGGAGAAGGATATGCCTAGCAAGTACAATCAGTTGGACCACACCAAGCCTCGTAGGAGCCAATGCATTCATAGATGAAGATCGCAGCAATATTAGCTTCTCACCAATGACTTTTCCATTAAAGACTATGTGAAGTTTATCCTACACTTTTCTCTTCTTGTTCATTGTGCTTCTCTCTATCTAACTACGACTGTTGTGTGCATTGTTCGTATTGAAGCCTCATTGCTTCATGGTACTCGAACTTTGATATAAATAGATGGCTGGTGGTCGGAAGAAGAAATAGAGATAGAACCAAAATTAGAATCAGTCTAGGGCTGATGTTCATGAAGAGCCACATTGATGAAATGAATACCAAGATATTGAGATAGAAGAATTGATAAGGTAAGTAGATCTCTCGACCATGTATTTGGCTTTTGTCGAGGATCGAACTTCTTTAGACCACACTATGAAGATGATTATGTTGATGATCATGTTGAGGATCGCGTTACATAGCCATCTGATTTGACAATCCAATCCTTGAAGGAGTTATACGTTAGGGACCTTTCGGATGGGGTGACAAAGATACTGGATTGGTTGAACACCTTCGCATGCATCATTGAATACAAGGATGTGTCCTAGAAGAGAAGAAGGTGAAGCTGGTATCCTGAAAATTTAGAGACCAAGCTTTAGCTTGGTGGGAGCAATTCTAGAAAAGATCATGAGTGGAGGGGCAAACCACACAGCATCTACCTTTCAACTATACCCAAAACTTGTACCAACGCCTCCAGAATTTTCAACATGGCAACAGATCTATTGTGATTACATTGAAGCACACTATCAGTTCATTGCTAGAAACAAGTTTATGGTGATGGAGCAATAGATGACCATATACATAGGTGGGCTGCACCAATCAATCCAAGACACCCTCAATCTGCACTTGGACTGTGCATGAGGCATATGATCATGCTATTATTGAAGAGAAGCAGCAAAACCAAAGGATGTTCCAATCTATTGGACAAGATAGTAGATCAAAAGAGATGCATGGAGCTGATGTTTAAAGAAATCCTAGTCGGGGAAGACCTGATATCCTACCATGCCGAGGTGGCCAAAAAGACTTAAGATAGTGGTTCAAATCTCCGTTGTTACAGTTATGGAAAGATAGCTCATACATAAAATAAGTGCACAAAAGGTCAATTTTTCCTCCAAAATAATAGCTATTAGTTGAAGGTAATGAAGGATCTGATGTACATGAGGACGATATGGGCCCAACCTATGATGAAGTTGACAATGTAGGAGATGAAGGGGACTGAAGGGAGATATTGATAAGTCGCTTGTTATCAGAAATAGTCTTATGGCTAAGTTTGCAAGGTCGTAATGAATAGGGAAAGCTAGGAGAATGTCGCATCTCAAGAGGCTATTACAAAGTAACTCTACATATAGAGAAGCATCCTTGGCCTTATAAGCTTTCTTGGTTCCAGAAGGGAAGTGATATAACCATAGATAGTGGATGTTTGGTATTGTTTTCGATTGAGTAAAAGTATTTTGAAGAAGTTCGGTGATATGTAGTTGCCATGGATGCATGGCACCACAGTTTCGATGATTTCGCAGTTTGATGGCACCAACCATTGATTATTCGAAGGGAAAGTCTTTCCAATGGACACCAGAGGGCCGGCGAGCTTGGACAAAATCAAAATCAAGAGATTTGAGCCACACCAGTCTTTAGCTCTTCCTAATTTCAATGAAGTTTTGTGGTGGAGTGTGATGCTTCTTCAAAGGAAGTTGGACCTATATATTCTCAATCAAGAAGGAAGGCACATAACATTCTTCATTGAGAAGCTATATTCACCTACTCATGATGCTTAATTTTATGTGGTTGTTCAAGCTCTCTGGCATTAGAGGCTTTGACATCAAGTGTTTATTCTACTCATCGATCAGGAGACTTTGAGGAATGTTCAAGGGAAGGATATGCTGGGTAATCGGTGTGTGAGTTAGGTGAATTTTCTATCTGCAGGAGTACCACCTCCAAAGCATAGGTTAGGATCTTTGAATTGGGTAGTTGATGCTTCTAGTAGGAGGGCATGACTGCTTACTATCATGAAGGTCCGAGCGATTGGTTTGGACTCTTTCAGAGATCCGTATGCAGAGGACCAGTGTTTAAAGAGCTTGATGGCTGAAGTGTAGTCTTGCAAGAGGCCTTGACTATAAAGTAAAAGATGGTCATATATTTAGAGGAGTCCAGCTTTGCATTCCAAACTGCTCATTGAGGGAGAAGATCATTGAGGGGCTCCATGGACAAGGTCACTTCGGCAAGGACTAAATATTTGCTTTGGTCTACAGTGGCTACTCTTGGTCCAAGATGAAGCATGATGTAGATTGTGATCTTGGAATTGCCAGAAGAACACAGAGGGATTGGATTCTGTTTTTGTTCTTGTGGATCGCCTTTCCAAGATGGTGCGTGCTATCAATATTGTTAAATTGTTCTTCAAAGAGACAAGTGCATCTCGAGTAAGTCTGCCTCCGAATGGATTAGGGGCGCAAACGGGTTGCTTGAGCTCGATTTGGATCCGAGCTCGACTCCACTTACCTACTACCGAGCTCGAGTCGAGCTCGAGTAAGAAAAATTGCATATGCATGCGCTCAACTCAGCTCGGCTCAATTGCACCCCTAGAATAGACTGAAGCAGTAGGCAAAAAAAAGTCCATGCAGTTACCTTTCATGTTATATACACCAGAATTCTGTGGTGTGCATACATCCACATGTTTGCACAGCATAGAAAATGCTCTCAAGCATTTCCCTAGGTTCATCCACTTCATCCATTTATACAAGAAATTTTGTTCCTCTGCTTGTGGGTGAGAATCAGGTGCCAATTCTACCATTCATCAAGCTCCAACACAAGACAGTTCTCTATATTTCTGTGTTGAATACCAAATTTATTCTCCGTTCTTTTGATTTCCATCTTACAACATCGATGATTGCAGCCAAAACTTCAACTATTGCCGTAGAATTTCATACAAGTATCTTCATGAAATAATCCCATTTTTTCCACCATTTACTTAGTATTCCACTATTCAAGACTGTCACGGCGTGTTCTTTTGATCTCCATCTTCCAACTATGATAATTAAAACAAAAAGTTCAGCTGTTGCTATAGAATTCTGCGGCAATTACCTTTACAAATAATCCTGTTTTCCCCCCTTAGTATTCTACTTTTCTTGACTCCGAATTGGGATTGAGATGTATGAATTGACAAATGGAATTGAATCAAGAAATTTAAGCAGAGACAGATGGCTATTGATCATGAAGAAGACAGAACTAGAATCAGACAACAAAATAACTAGACAACTAAATTGCTGAAAAACATCAAGGAACGAATCATACTCCTCTACCTCCTAATGATGGTCCACCGGTGGAAGAAGCGGGTGTTCCTGTTGCCCTCCTTTATCCATGGGATCTGGGACTTCTGTCTCCAGAACATCTCCTGCTGCCTTAGTAAGGAGTGGTGCATGGCGAGTTTGTGCCGCAGTACACCCAAGTCGGCCTCCGGCAGCCCACCCATACTATCCTCCCTCCCCTAAAGCTCAGCAATAGACACCTCCACCTCCTCCGGCCTTCTAAATATATCCTCTACTACCTTGCAGTTTCACCTGCGGAGTCTGCGCTTGGTAAGCTCCAGCCTACACGAAACCCTCTACATGACATCGCTCGCACCGGCATCGTCCAAGCCTCTCAGACAATGTTCCAGAATTTGGGGTACGACAACCACATCTTCTTAAAGAAGAACGGGGGTCGATGGCTGATGTAATCTGCTATAGAGATCAGGAGCAGGCAATGGTTAGAGGCAATCTGGGGACCTTGATAAGCCAGGAAGCTCTGGAACCTCGAGTTCATTCACCGCATGGTTCTGGGGACCTTGAGGTAGATTTTTTTTTTGGGGACAAAATTGGCCTATACTAAATGGCCAAGTAGGAGTCTTTGGTTGTGAACAAAACATGAAATAAGATAGAATAACTAGCTTATTCCATTCCCATTTCACCATCCAAACATAGTTTTAAGGAATAGGGATCTGGAGTCTTTGTTCTCCATCAATTACCCATCAAACAACAATGTTTCCTATTTGTTCCTATAGATCTTGGATACCTAATACCAAATAGGCATCACATGCTATAGTCAATTGTCCAAAAACATCCATGAATAAAATAAAAATACTTTATCAATACTTCAAAGAGGTATGGCATATGTAGAACATGGCTTTATTAGGGTACTAATACTGTTGGTAACATCCTAGTGCACAGTCAAGGCCTAGTTATAGCACCCTAGATAAGCATTTTAGGAAACCTTATTTGTTGAACCGCGTACACTTTGCACTGCTGCTAAATTCATCATGGTGCATATTGCTATTACACATATAAAGAAAAAAAAAAGAGGAAAAAGTAATTACTATTCCATGTGTTGCTTTCTGGTTGGACTAGTCCATGTGAACTTAGTCTAACAAATAATTTATCAAGGGAGTGGGATCAGGATGGGTGGGGGGCGGAGTTTAGTGGCGAGCTTCAGGTTAGGCCTGATTTCTGTTTGGCCTCCATAACCTAAACCTGAATTCAATCCTGAGACCTTTTAAACCAAGCCTAAAGCCCGACCTAAAGCCGAGGCTAATTTTTAACCCGATGTACCATCTAGCCAAAAGTCCACATATATCCTTATTGAAATTTCTTGTTTAGCTTAATTCTAGTTAAGTATAGTCATCTAATGGCATAGTCATAGCCATTAGTGGGGATTTAAATAGCCACTCTAATGTTGTCGATTGGTAACCACAATTCGAACATGATTTTTCTTCTAAAACTCCTTCTGTAGTAATATATATTTATCTCAAATCTGGTGGTACCTATGAGTCTTGGTTTGAGGGGACCCCAGAGCACTATAATATCCATCAATTTGAAATTCAAATTTGACCCAGTCAAATTTAAAAATCTAATCAAAAACATGTCAAAACTGGCATCCTTACTACCACCAACGATTAAACACCATCTATCATGCCCTAACATGATACTGCCGACAGGGTAGACACCTCGCAATGCTCAGCCCTGTAAAGTATCTCAAGCCTAATCTATCAATCAACTAAATACAATGTCAGCTAGACAAAGATATATATGGAAAGGATCTAAATAACTTCCTGCACATAACCTAGCTTAAGGTCTATGAGCATCCAAATCTTAAAGTAATAAAAAAAAATATTTAACACAAGCATAACGATACCAACATTTGGTATGGATTAAATAATAGTTCCACATGATGATATAATACCAGTCGAACAACTACAATACAAGATTCTGACCAACAAGGTCTCAAATGAAAGAAAGATTGATAATACTCCAACTGCATCCTCGAGACAACTGAGTTTTACTAATTCGTTCATCTGGAAAAGAAGAAAGCTATAAGCTTAACAACGAATAAATTCTTAATTGTACACACTTCAATTTAAAGAGAAATTCACCAATTTAAAAAAAAAAAAACCAATTCAATATACATTTTGTTTTATTAAAATAACAAGTAAAGAAGTATGATAATACACAAATAATGGCTATGCATACAATATGAAGATTACCACTAACTCAATAGCTAAAATAATTTACAATTTCCAAGTTTGGACATGTTTAAATAATACATCATGATAAATAACTTATTTAACTTTCAGTTTGTTGTCCATTTTCATCATGATATTAGGCAACCAATGTCATGATTCACCCTATGACAAGCATCTTCTGTTACACGATCATGATTTGCCCCATGATAGGCTTCAATCGGTTGTCATGATTTGCCTAATGACAGGCATCAATCAACTATAAAAATGTCGCACAAAAATCCATAACAATAGTCCCAATAATAACAACACAATTAAATCTATCAATAAAACTCACTATCAAAAACTCATGATGTTTTTATTCTATAATCCCTTTTATACATAATTGATCCCATGCCATGTGAACTACATTATGTATACACTCACTAATACGAAGAATGCAACCACTTCAATAAAACATGTAATAAAACTTCCACAAAAAAGTGTCTTATAGGAAAAATACAATTCTAAAATTCTAATAGATTAAAGAGTACATAAAGAGAGAACTTGCCTCAAAAATACTTGTGAACAACAAAAAATATCTCAACACCTCAACATATCAAAATAATAATGCCAATACAAAATTAATTAAATAAATGAGAACTCATATTGTAAGGATCCATGGAGGCATGTGTTTGGTCTCTTATTGGCTATGCACTACGTAGATCTTGGATACTTAATAACATCTTACGACTAGCTTTTTTAGATGAGGCACTGAGTTGTTACAAATTATATCATAGCAGATCCGGCCTATGACCCATATAGACTAAGAGACAGCTGCAACATGGGTCCATTTTAGGTTGACCATAAGTGTTTGTGATTAGATTTGTGGTACTTATAATTAGATTTGAATAGATTTGGACCATGAGCTTGGCAAGATACTAGGGTTTAAACAAGGAAGTATGTGAAGATTCATGTGGGCATGTGTTTAGTCTCATATTTATTATCTACTAGGTAAATCTTGGGTACTTATTCAATATCAAAGAACCCAAATAACACCTTTTTGACAAGCATTTTTTAGTAAGATCCTATATTGTTACAAATAGTATCAGAGTAGATCTAACCAATGGTCCATGTGGATAAGAGAACACTGCAACATGCGTCTATTAGGTTGACTACAAGCTAATTGTTTGTGGAATTTGTAAATTAGATTTATGGAACTTATAATTAGATTTGCAATAGATTTAAACTTTTATCCTGATGCAAATGCCAAGGCTTAAACTGGGAGAGTTTTTGAGGACCCTTATGGGTGTGTCTTTAGTCCCACATTAGATATGAATCGGATAGATCTTAGGTACTTAATAATACCTTAAGGTAGGAATGGCAAGTGGTAGGGTACCTGCAAAATTTGCCTTATCTGTATCTGAATCCATTTAAAATCCCACAGCCCAAACCTTAACAAGTTTTAATTTTAAATCCCAAACCCTTTCCAAATCCTATAAGGCTTTGCTAAATAGATCCTATTAGGGTTCGGGATAGTTTGGGTATCCGAAAATATCTGGCCAGCTGCCATCCTATCTTAAGTCTAGCCTTTTTGAATGGGGTCTAGATTGTTACACATATACTCATAAATATATAGCAAAATAAAGTGATTGCAACTCTATCTACAGTACACTCACACTTTTTATGGAACATTGCACAAGCACCATATAATTGAAATTACCATATCCCAACAATCTATATTTCTATTGAATTGTCCAATTCTACAAATTAATCTTGCCAAGAGATCTCTTGTAGTTGTAGTGATCAAATTAGCCAAAGCTCAAAGCATAAATTCTCGAAGTCACCTTGAAATAGGTATTTTTCATCCTAAATGGATATGTATACATCAAGTTATGTCTCCAAAATCATGCTAAATATAGAACTTATGCCAAATTTTCAGCCCATTTTAACCCATATATTGACTAAATCAATAAAGATTTAGTACAAAAATGTGGGTCCCAAAGTTAGCTTCAAAATGAGCATATATATAAGTTATCCTCAATAGCAATTGCCCAACTTTTAAAAATGGTTATCACATAACAGGGGATCCTCTCCCTATATTTCCTCAATATGTGATATTCTAGTTCCGGATTCTTGTGAAAGAACTCATAAAAAAGAGCAAGGTAAGATCTGTGAGAAAGAAATGGAAGAGAGATGAGAAAGAGAGTTATGAGAGAGAGATTGCAAGGGAGATAGAGAGAGGAAGAGGGCTTGGTTAAGAGGTTATGTGTAAAAGAGAAATGGTAGATTGAAGAGAGAATTATGAGAGAAAAGTGACCATGAGTAGCGGTAGGCAAACGTGTGAACCAAAAGAAACACAGAGAGAGAGGGATAAGGTTGGTTTAGGTTGAGGTTTAGAATCTTCTAATTGGGCTGATCTAATAGGTTGTGTTAGTAGGTCATTATCTAGCCATTACACAAATAATGGTGACCACGAGAAATCTCCAATCATCAAGCCACTGCCACAAGTCTTGGAGCTAAAGAGAGATGAGATGGTAATATGTGTGATAGAAAAAAATATTTTCAACCTGAACATGTTGCCTCAAACCACCAAATATTTATGATGGCGAAACTACTATTACCATGGACACGAGGTTTGCCAAGACAATACGTAAGAAAGAAAAAGGAGGAAGGGGGGGAGAGAATAGGGGCGAGGGGAAGAAAAGAGAAGGGCACAGGGAGAGGAGGCTTCTCGGCTAAAAAAAAAATAGCAATGAGGCTAGGGCTAAGGGATGCTTGAAAAGAAGAGAGAGTTGTGGAGTCTCTATGAAAAAACTAGAGAAAGACTATTTAGATTTTATTGTTATATAGATGAAATTATTAAAAAATAATAGTTTGGAGAAAAGCTCCCTCTCAATTCTCCTCTAAACTGCTCTAGAGCATACATGTACGGGCCATGATTAACTATAGGTAGGGGACTATGCAACCATCAATATAGCTAGTTATGGCCAAGTACTTATAATGAAAGAAATCTTAAGTCCTTTACTTAGGATTCGATATGACACTGCATGCCACTACAAACTATTGTTGTTTAGATGCTATTGTTGCTTTCTAGACTAAGAAAGAAGAAATTATGTCCAAGTATAGACTCTCATTTGTTGCCTTCCTACTATAAAATAAAATATTACAAAAAACTATACCCTAACATATACTAATTCCTAACTAATTGATAAAAAATAGACATCCAATTCGACAAAATGATTTTTATTTGTATTTTTCAAACAATAATTTTACCCCATAAAATCAAAATCTACTCCAAAATTGAACACCTAGTTCAAAAATTAAACTCAGTTACCAAACTAATTGTTATAACCTAATCTAATCAAGCAACTCGTCTATAACCCATCTTTTTTGGTGAATGTGTCACAATCAAAAATAACTTAAAATAAGTAGGTATTGGAATATACTTTATAGAAATACATAAATGACATACCAAGCATCCTTAAGTACAAATATCAATTATTGCTATGATAGGCTATTCTATATTGTACCTAGAATGTTGCATGTTGAATGCAGTTAGTTGAAAATTCTAAGATATGTACAAGCCAAAACAAACAATATATTTATAAATTGTCTAGATGAATTTCTATAAAAAAATTGAGTTTTGTAGTAGTATAGATACTTAAAAAAAGAATTAATTGTACAATTAAATCTTGTCCCTTAGTTATACAAAGGATAAATAGGTGGTTTGTTAACCAATACTATCCATTATTATTAAGGGGACCCCAATGCATGAGGATCCTCCCACTATAAGGTATGGAGAGGGTTAGATATATACAGCCTTACCCTTGTGTGCAGAGGTGTTGCTTCTGTATTTTTAACCTATGGAATCTAAAGTCATAATGGAGTAATCTTATACCATTACACCAAGACTCGCCCTCTAAATCTATTGTAACTTAAACAAAATGAAACCTAGGACTAGTATCTCTCTCACTATTATAGATCTCTATTCAACATCTATCATTATGTATCAACCTATCATAGCTAAGGATGAAACTTCTATACAACACAATAATATGGAAAGAAACAGATTGAAATGCAAATTTTAAGTAGAAGACAAGTTGAATCAGAGTGAAAAATTTTGATACCTTAAAATTACTGGAGTAAGGAGAAAAGATTAAAACTTCATAGAATCACAAATTGAACATAGGAAAGAACATTCATAGAGGACTCAAACGTTTAACCACAAAAATTAGAAAGGAAAGGGTGAGAGATGGGAAGGGAGGAGGGAGGAAAGAGCAAGATCATGGGATTTCAAAAAGGGGTGTGTTGATTATGTAAGAGGAATTAGCGAAAGTGCTTGTTAAGCAAAAGAGATAAGGAAGAGAGATGTGACAAGAAGAGAGAGAGATAGGAAGATAAGTATTTCAAATGAAAGAAGAAATACATGGGATTTGAGAAGAGGAGGTGCTAAGGATTGGAGATATTAGGAAGAAGATACTAGTAGCCTTCACCTCCTCTTTCTATCCTACACAAGACATTGAGTCTCTCTCATTGAATATTGATTGCCCTTGTCTTTCATCCCCCTCTTAAATTCCAAAGTCTCCATCATAAAAAGTACGAGCAAGAGCATGAAAGAAAATAGGGACAAAATAGACTTGGCATAAAAAAAAACATTGAATTTATAAAAAGTTACATATATTTTGCCACTTGTAATCAATAATTGTGGCATATTATTAGTACCATTGGACTAGAAAAATAGAACTATGCTATTGGCTTCAAAAAAATGAACATCCAGGAAAAATATTTATCAAACCAAAAGTCAAAGAAATTAACAACTAATATACCAAATCAATTAGTAGTATACTCTAACTCAAACCAAAGTTTCAATCTTAAAATAACATTATTAAATTTGAAAGATTGACTCTTTTTACAAGGTCCTTTCAAACATGATGTAAAAGTCAATAAAAGTAGAATACCTTTAAGATTCTTTAAAATCGATAGTCACACAATCTTCAGAGGGTGTGGGCCTAGGAGAACCATCAATCGGCAAAAAGTTGAGATAAAGAATACAGCCTTCATAGCAACCATATTCAACAAGGCTGCGCTGATCTTCCTTCATCAGACAACCATTGTTATGCGTGAGCAAGAGCCTACTTTCTTCAAATTCCTCTTTCTTTGCGATCTCTCTCTTCAAACCACTAACAGTTTCTTCATCTCCCACCTCTATATAGAAAAACCTACCAGTGAGTATCTCTATTCCCAATCTCATCTTATCCTGCATTTCTTGGACTTTGTTGACCTTTTTATAGAGGGGTCTATCCTTAGTGCAATCTACTTATTGAGACATATGGCAATCATGCTCCACTTTATATCACGACCATATCAAATAAGATTGTTAGTAGATATATACTTGGAATATTATTAATTATAAACTAAAATATTATAATTCATTAATTTTTGGTAATTGTTATTAGGATTTATTTAGTAACTTTGAATTTCTATATATCTAATTGGCAAGGCCAAAATAGGGTGCATCGAATAATGCAAATTAATAAAGAATGTGTAAACCTAATTTTTTTATGTCATTCAAAAAATGATATGTCATCCTTATTAGGATAAGCACCACAAGAAAGTTTTGTACGAAATAACTTTCAATAGATGTTATTTTTGCAATTAACTGCCATAACTATTTGTTTGAATACTTAGAAGGACATTATTCATATAGAAATCTATTAGTAGCCACTGTCCAAAGGTAGTTATTGCTAAATTTAACCATTTCCTCAGTTGCAAAATTCTTCTAGGTATGTTTTTCTTTTTACTCGCTCTATATGGTCCAACCTGCTCCAAAATTTATTTTGGTCTAATTAATCATTTTATGTGATTTTTTAAGCTACCGATGTATAAAATATGACTAATGAAGGTTTATCTAATTTCTTTCTTTTGATCTAGTTCCTCTTTGGTATTTCTTTTAATTTTATTTTTAGTGCGATCACTTGGTGAATTGTAAAGTCCTCACGACCGAGATACAAAGGAACCATTTTCTCATTGAGTTTGCCATAAACCTCAATTACCCAATAGTTTGAAAATTTGGAAACATACTTAGTACATGATTTGGTGTTTACGTGAAAATATAGCTTATCATGTCTTAATCATAAGAAAAAAAGATTACATCATGATTCCTATTTAAAATTTTTAGCCTAACTCTTTGAAAAGAAAGGTTGTCAGGACATCTAACTAAAGCCTAGTCAACTGGGAACTTTACTAACCTATTTTCAAAACAAAAGGTAAAGTTTTAAAAACAAGGGTTTTTTGCATGGATACCCTTCTAAATATCGGATTTTGCGTGAATACCCTTCCAAAATTGATATTTGCATTTATATCCTCGTAAAATACTTGTTTTGCTGTTCTACCCTTTTTTATTTTTATTTTTGCATATATACCCTTGTCATCTAACGCCGTAAAAAAATTAGCGGTTTCAAATTAAAATGGCTAAAATACCCTTAATGGTTAGGCGTACAAATAAAAATTTTTATAAGGGTATACAAGCAAATAGTAACTTTACAAGGATATTCATACAATTTTCTATATTTAGAATGGTATATATGCAAAAAAAACATAGTAGATGAAAAGAATTGAGATACATTTATTAATGTGATAGCCTTTATAATCCTGTATTTATTAGGAAATGCATTTGGTTCTATGACGAGAGGCCTGTTTCTTTATCATGAATATAACAAAAATATATAATAGGATTTATTCTCAAATAAAATATATGGTATGCAGCTAGAAACCAAAAAATAGAGCTTCAATATAGGTTCACAGTAAAAAATGAAAGTGAATCATAGGTTCTTCGGTGTTTAGCATGCTGAATTTTTTTTTTTTTTTGAAAACCATGGCTGAACCTGATCGGGTTGCCTACGTACCCCTTCATAAGGGGGATCAAGCCATACGTAGTTCTTTTTAAGTTTTAAAACGCAGCGAAAAAATCGAATCAAACAATTTAATTCATGCATGCTTACAAGATCAAATCTAGAAATCAGCACCTTAAGAACACATAGGATTATGCCGGAATCGTTTAAACAATTATGCTAAAACTTTTATGCATGATTAACTATCAGATCTGAAACTTAAGAACTCTATTCCAATTAATCTCCGAATATTCATCGAATGGATTCTGGAGATATCTCCGTGAAGAGCCCCAAAAGAGGGTAAAACCTCGGGGAATTGGACCTAGACCTTGACACCATAATAAATGATTAATGCTAGATTAATACCTTTTATGATGGATGAAAGTTGTGAATCTGATTCTTGACTTCGCAGCCACGCACACGAATGGCCTCTACGAGAAGTACACGCGAAGTCCTGAAGGATCTTCTTCCGCAACAGTGCTAGCAGCTGCAGAACACTTGAAAGCTGAAATCTGCCCGCCGGGATTTAATCAACTCTTGATCAATCGTCTTGAAGCAGATAGAGATGAGGTTTGTAAGGAAAGTAGAGGACTCAGATCTAATCTTGAATCTTCTAGATATTCACCCTGGAAACCCTATCTAAAATGGAGAAGAAGAGGAGGAGGAGGCGGGTGAGGAAAAAGGCTGCAATGGATGTGTTTTTGGTGCCCATGTTTGACCCCTTTTAATAGCCTCCGAATTTTCATTCAAAATTCGAAATTTATTTTCAGAAAACCTCTTTTAGTTGGCACATGCAAAGGAATAGGAACAATCCAAATCATATCTCAACCAAATCTGATTTAAATTCAAATTTTAAACACATGTGCAAGAGGGAAGGAATTTGAAATTCATGCGGCAAGGTAAAACACTTCATAATTTCGAAATCACCTCTTGAAATTCGAATTTAATCCATTCAAAAACTCAGACGCCACCTTGGCTGATGGTTTGAGTGATTAAAATCATTTAACACATTGCTTAATGTTTGAATTTAAATTCAAATAACAAACAATGTCGCCATGTGTCAAGCAATGGGTCCATGTGCCATGCAATAATTTTGGTTTATTTAAAATTCATGAAATCCAATTCCATGTCACCAATAATTGCCACATCATTTGAGCCTAATCCCCTTGGGTTGCACCTAATCAAATTTGGTCAAACCCGAATTAAAACAAAGCAATTTGGTTGAACCCAATCTAATCAGGTCAGACCCTGATTGAGCTCAAATTGAATCCAATTCAATTTTGGCTCATGCAAACTCAATCAAATTGAATTATTACTTTGTGTTGGACCTAATTCAATTAGGTCAATCCCCAATTAAGAACAAATTAATTTAAAATTAATTTGATCAGCTTAAGTCCTTTTTGGTTCTGACCTAATCCAATCAGGTCAAAATCCTGATTGAGCCCAAACTTGAATCCAATTCAATTTGGCTCATCCTTAGCACAATTACTCAATCAAATTGAGTTTATTAGTAATTTAATTACTAATTAATCCTTCAATAATTACTTTAATTATTTTATAAGATAATTTGCCAATCAAATTGACCAAAATACCTCTGAATGATTCTTAATCATTCATCAGCTTTCTTGATCAATCAGGAATCTTCTATGCGTGTGACCTCATAGGTTCGAACCTAAGCCGGTAGTATAGGAACAATTTTCTACACTAATCGATGTGACCATCTAGCAATGGTACCCGACGTCCGGATAGGTCGAATATATGCGAAGCAAATATTCTGGAACCCTGAACTATGGTTACTGTATAATTCAATCCCTTTGACTCCTAATGCCAGGATGACTTAGAGCTCACTGTCAACCCTATAATTAGTACATCCATTATGTGATTAACTTTAGATATCCCGTGACTCCTCACTGGGATTACCCTGGCCAAGGTTTTGCTAAATTAATCACAAGACATTATCTCCTGTTTTCAGGAGGGGTCAATTCCATCTTGACTCACAACTGACTATGCAAGTACTTGACTGCACCCAGTGACCTTCAGTCACTGAATTAGAAATTCAGGTAGTCCGGTACCAAAGTACAGTGAGTTGCTTGCTAGTCACAGGTTGCGATCTCAGGTCAGAGGGCCAAACTTATACCCATATCCACTCGGAACATCTCTCGACAGTAGAGCGTTCCGGAATTGGTCACGTTTAGTGAAATGTATTGCTACACTTCACTTGTGTGGCATACCAGTGTCTCCACACTCCTTGGTTAAGAGGACAACCAACATATATGTCACACAACGACCTAATCTCGATAATGTTGTCGTCCTAGTAACAACATATCATTTCGTCGCAAACAAGTTTAAGGACTCAAAGATAAATCCTCCTTTATCATAACATAAGTCCTAAGGACTTCATCATATAAGAGTTCATTTGAAGATGAAATGATGAATAATGCCAAATAACACTTTATTAATTTGTCAATTCATTTACAAAATTCAATCATCAATATGCTGACGATTGACATTTAGGATACAAATTCCAACAACTCCCACTTAGCCTAATGCCAATCGGCACAGTATCTAATACCCATCTTCGACTTGTGTTCGTCGAACTCTTTGATGCCGAGGACTTTGGTAAATGGGTCAGCCAGATTTTCTTTTGTGTCAATCTTCTGAAGATCAATATCACCTCGATCGATGATCTCTCGAACCAGGTGGTAGCGACGTAGAATATGCTTGGTCCGCTGATGTGCTTTGGGTTCTCTTGCTTGAGCTATGGCCCCAGTATTGTCACAAAATACAGGCACTGGACCATCAATGGAGGGTGTCACTCCAAGCTCGGTGATGAACTTCCGCAACCATACAGCTTCCTTGGCGGCATCAGATGCTGCGATATATTCTGCTTCACATGTAGAATCTGCCACTGTATGCTGCTTGAAACTCTTCCAGCAGATGGCCCCACCCTTAAGAGTGAAGATATATCCTGACACGCTCTTGCTATCATCTTGATCTGACTGAAAACTTGAATCAGTATATCCGTCAAGTTTTAAGTCAGAATCACCATAGACAAGCCACTGATCTTTAGTATTTCTCAAATACTTAAGGATGGTTTTTACAACCTTCCAGTGGTTGCTACCTGGATCAGACTGGTATCTGCTCACTACTCCTAGTGAGTATGCCACGTCTGGTCTAGTACATGTCATGGCATACATTATAGATCCCACTGCCGAAGCATATGGAATTCTATCCATACTCTCTCTTTCTTGAGGGGTTGTCGGACAATCCCTTTTAGAGAGGTTAATTCCATGGCCCATCGGAAGATAGCCTTTCTTGGAATTAATCATACTGAACCTCTTCAGTATAGTATCAATGTATGTGGATTGGGATAATCCAAGCAATCTTCTAGATCTATCTCTATAGATCTTCATCCCTAGGATGTAAGATGCTTCTCCCAAATCCTTCATGGCAAATTGAGATGATAGCCAAACCTTTATTCCTTGTAATGCAGGAATGTCATTTCGGATTAAAAGAATGTCATCCACATACAAAATAAGGAATATAATAATTGAACCATTTGCCCATTTATAAATGCAAGGTTCCTCTTCATTCTTAATGAAGCCATATGTTTTGATTACCTTATCAAAACGTATATTCCAACTCCGTGAAGCTTGCTTTAATCCATAAATGGATTTTTGATGCTTGCACACTTTAGACTCATCTGCAGATGTAAAACTTTCAGGTTGTATCATATACACTTCCTCTTCTAAATCTCCATTTAGAAATACGGTCTTTACATCCATTTGCCAGATTTCATAGTCTAAATGTGCTGCTATCGCAAGCACAATCCGAATGGACTTGAGCATTGCCACAGGAGAAAATGTCTCGTCATAGTCAATACCATAACGTTGACGATAATCCTTGGCAACCAAACGGGCTTTATAGGTCTCTACCTTTCCGTCTGCGCCCCGTTTCCTTTTGAATATCCACTTACACCCTATGGATTTAATTCCTTCGGGTGGGTCAACTAATGTCCAAACATCATTGACCTTCATGGATTCCATTTCGAATTGCATGGCTCCAAGCCATTTATCAGAGTCATACCTCTGCATTGCATCCATATATGTGATCGGATCCTCATCATTTTCATCAAGTTCGATAGGATCCCCATCCCGGACCAAGAAACCGTAGTATCTGTCCGGCTGACGTGGTACTCTACCCGATCGCCTTAATGGTGCATCTAATATGGGTTCTGGATCTGATCTAATCAAATCCGACTCAACTGGTTCAGTAGATGGTGTCGGATCTTCTACATGTTGAACTTCTCTAAGCTCAACATTAGAGCTATTTGTTCCTTCACCAAGGAATTCCTTTTCTAAGAAAATTGCTCTATTGCTTACGAACAACTTTTGTTCTTCAGCAAAGTAGAAGTAATATCCTTTAGTTTTTTTAGGGTAACCAACAAAGAAACATTTGTCAGACTTGGGTTCAAGTTTGTCTGTCTTCAAACGTTTGACGTACGCCGGACACCCCCAAATCCTAAGGTGAGAGAGCATCGGCTTACGTCCAGTCCACATCTCATGTGGTGTTTTATTTACAGACTTACTTGGAACCTTATTTAGAATATAGCAGGCTGACTCAAGAGCATATCCCCAAAAGGATATGGGCAGATTAGCAAACCCCATCATGGATCGAACCATGTCTAACAGAGTTCGATTTCTCCTTTCTGACACACCATTATATTGTGGTGTACTAGGAGGAGTCCATTGGGAGAGAATCCCATTTTCTCCTAGATATGTCAAAAATTTACTGGAGAGGTATTCACCTCCTCGATCTGATCGAAGAGTTTTAATACTCTTTCCAGTTTGTTTTTCTACTTCATTACGATATAATTTGAACATTTCAAATGATTCAGATTTATGTCTCATTAAATAGACATAACTATACCTAGAAAGGTCGTCTGTAAAGGTAATGAAATATGAATACCCACCTCTAGCATCTGTGCTCATTGGCCCACATACATCAGAATGTACAAGGATCAATAAATCACTGGCTCGTTCACCTTTTCCGGTAAAAGGTGATTTGGTCATTTTACCAAGAAGACATGATTCACAGGTTGTCAATGATTCACAATCATTAACATCAAGGATTCCCTCTTTACTTAACCTGTTCATCCTATTCTTGTTAATATGACCTAGCCTATGATGCCAAAGGTAGACATCCGTGACATTATCTATTCTAGGGCGCTTATTGGATTTATACATTACATGAACAGGCTGTGACAAAATGTAAATGCCATTACTCAGAATTCCATTCATTACAACAACACCATTCCAAATGACATTGCAATAATCCTTTTTTATTGATATTTCATAACCATTTTTGGCCAAAAGGCCTACAGAAATGATATTCAATAGAAAACTTGGACAATAATGACAATCACTAAGGACATTTACATGAGAGCTGAATTCAAGTTTAAGAATTCCTAAAGCTAGAACTGGAACTGGTCTTCCATCTCCAACATTTAGGAACCTTTCTCCTTCTTCAAACCTCTTACTGACTTGTAGCCCCTGCAACGAATTGCAAATATTAAAAGGACTACCGGTATCCAATACCCAGGTCGAATTATCACAAATAGAAAAATTGCAAGGTGTTATCATATAAGTACCTTGATTGGCAACTGATTGCCCACTTTTCTTAGGCCGGTTCGGATCGAGGGATGCAATGTAAAGAGGACAATTCCTCTTCCAATATCCTTGCTTCTTGCAGAAGAAGCACTCCGCCTTGCTCTGATCAGCCTTTTTATTCTTTTTCTGACTAGGCTGAGCATGGTGCACCTGTTTCTTTTGGATTTTATTTTTCTTTTTTCCTTTCTTAAAGGAGCGACCCTTGGATGAACCTCCCACTAAATTCACCGTCTTCTTAAGAAGTTGGTGATCATTCTCAAACATCTGTAGTAACCCCAACAATTGGTGATAATTCACTACAGGTTTCGTCATACGAAAATGAGTGAGAAAAGGACGGTATGATCCAGGCAATGAGTTTAGTATGGCATCCTTCCCCAATTGATCATGAAGGGGAAAGCCAAGAGAGCTTAGACGCTCGATCAACTCAATCATGTACAGTACATGATCAGTTACCGAGGTCCCATCTTTCATTCGGGCGCTGAAGATGGCACAACTAGTTTTGTGCCTCTCAACGTCGTCAGGAACGCCGAATGATTCATTCAACACTTGAATGATATCTTCCGGCTGCGTATTCTCAAAACGCCTACTAAACTCATCACTCATTGCTGCCAACATGATGCATCGAACAGTGATCCGGTCACTGAGCCACTTCTGATAAGTGTCTCTGGCCGATCTTGATGCATTAGCAGCGGGCTGCTCAGGTGCTTGATCCGTTATCACATAAAGGATCCTCTCATGCTCTAGCACTATTTTTAGTTTCCTATGCCAATTATTGAAATTTGGACCAGTCAACTTGTCATTGTCCAACAATGAGCGAAGTGATAAATTAGTGGCCATTTCTGCATAAAAAAAAAATTTGGCTATTAGTATATGAATTGACTAAACACAGTAGACTTGGACTTTAGTCTAAAGATATTTCCACTATTTTATACAAATTGGTAGCCTCTACCTCTAATTCAAAAAATTACTCCTAATTCTTTAGTGGGCACTAGAACCCAATAGATCCCATATAGGCCCGAGTGTGGCTCGGCCAACCCATATGCACCTATTGGTAGGTTCTTAACCAATTGCTTCACTAAGCAACTTCTAGTGATGATTTTGCCCTAGGTTTTCCGGCAGGCGTGTGGCGCCTCCACCGAATACCCTAGTCAGGTCCAACCATTAAATAATAGGGTTAAGTCTAATCAACTAATAGACGACCAAGCCCGAGTGTGGCTCGGCTCACCTGACCGCCTATTGAAGGTACACTTAACTCATCATATATTGAATGACAATTCCAATGCTTGATAAGTACCAGGCGTGTGGCGCCTCCAATAATTATCAAAACATTGGACCCATTATCACCCAACTTAATGGGAGGCTATGACCTAGTTATCTCCATAACCATTTTATTTTAAGGACCTAATAATTTTAGAGGATTTCATAATTAGGATAGATGAGAAGATCCGGTTAGTCTAATTTCTCCCACTGACTTCACCAAATCAGATTAGACTCAAACCGGTTAACGAGACACCTAAATCAGTCATACTGATTTTCCTTAAGGCATGGGCTAACTCGAATCATTAAGTGATCTAATCAAAATGTGATTGACCATATCGGCCAGGTAAGTGAGATCGGTGGAAGGGATATGCCATTAACTCGACAAAGATGAATCAGTGCGAGTAGCTCCCAATTAAAAACCACCGGTCAAAACTGCCAAACTTACCTTAAACACCGACTGGTTAATCAATTTCGATTTGATTACTCAAATGACTCGGGCTACACCTCTGAGCCTAAATCAAGTTCCATCTTGGTCTAATCAAAGACATGGAATTGATCAATCTACAACTATTGTATTTAACCTAGAGTTTTCTTGACCTAATCTAGTTACTACTTAATTAGATTTGATCAATTAACTCTAATTAGACCATGTTTGATTCTAACCTTAGGTCTAACCCAATTCTAAGAACTTGATTCAAGCTAACCCATATGCCCAAAGAATTATGCAATGTCAATTAATTGAGTTACAATTCTATTTCATAACACTTAATTCTCAATTAAGTTTAGACTTATGAAAGTTTTGATCATTGCATATTTCTTTTTAATTACATATTAATTACAATCTTTCAGTTCTTAAAACACATTTTCAGATCTGAGTTTTTGTAATTAATCACATGTAATCAGATTTAATTCATGTTTAAGTCATTATGTTTTATGTTCATGCATCACATATACATAACAACATGAATTAATACAAACAACATACATCTTATGTATTTGTTTTTTTCACTTTTATTTTCAGATCTGATTTGTTCATTAAAATCAGAGATCATATGAATCATAAACTTTATTTAGATCTAATCTAAACAATATTATGATTTCAGATTTATTCATGTTACTAATCCTAACACAAACATGCATCATATGCATCCAAAATTTCAGATCTACTTAATCATGCATAATCAGCAATTAAATCAATCATAAAAAGCACTTTAGATCTAATCTAAACATGTTAATGATTTCAGATTTAATTGCAAGAATTAAAACATAAAAGTTTAAACATAAACCTGGCTCTGATACCACTGAAAGTGAATCCTAAGTTCTTCGGTGTTTAGCATGCTGAATTTTTTTTTTTTTTTGAAAACCATGGCTGAACCTGATCGGGTTGCCTACGTACCCCTTCATAAGGGGGATCAAGCCATACGTAGTTCTTTTTAATTTTTAAAACGCAGCGGAAAAACCGAATCAAACAATTTAATTCATGCATGCTTACAAGATCAAATCTAGAAATCAGCACCTTAAGAACACATAGGATTATGCCGGAATCGTTTAAACAATTATGCTAAAACTTTTATGCATGATTAACTATCAGATCTGAAACTTAAGAACTCTATTTCAATTAATCTCCGAATATCCATCGAATGGATTCTGGAGATATCTCCGTGAGGAGCCCCAAAAGAGGGTAAAACCTCGGGGAATTGGACCTAGACCTTGACACCATAATAAATGATTAATGCTAGATTAATACCTTTTATGATGGATGAAAGTTGTGAATCTGATTCTTTACTTCGCAGCCACGCACACGAATGGCCTCTACGAGAAGTACACGCGAAGTCCTGAAGGATCTTCTTCCGCAACAGTGCTAGCAGCTGCAGAACACTTGAAAGCTGAAATCTGCCCGCCGGGATTCAATCAACTCTTGATCAATCGTCTTGAAGCAGATAGAGATGAGGTTTGTAAGGGAAGTAGAGGACTCAGATCTGATCTTGAATCTTCTAGATATTCACCCTGAAAACCCTATCTAAAATGGAGAAGAAGAGGAGGAGGAGGAGGCGGGTGAGGAAGAAGGCTGCAATGGATGTGTTTTTGGTGCCCATGTTTGACCCCTTTTAATAGCCTCCGAATTTTCATTCAAAATTCAAAATTTATTTTCAGAAAATCTCTTTTAGTTGGCACATGCAAAGGAATAGGAACAACCCAAATCAGATCTCAACCAAATCTGATTTAAATTCAAATTTTAAACACATGTGCAAGAGGGAAGGAATTTGAAATCCATGCGGCAAGGTAAAACACTTCATAATTTCAAAATCACCTCTTGAAATTCGAATTTAATCCATTCAAAAACTCAGACGCCACCTTGGCTGATGGTTTGAGTGATTAAAATCATTTAACACATTGCTTAATGTTTGAATTTAAATTCAAATAACAAACAATGTCGCCATGTGTCAAGCAATGGGTCCATGTGCCATGCAATAATTTTGGTTTATTTAAAATTCATGAAATCCAATTCCATGTCACCAATAATTGCCACATCATCTGAGCCTAATCCCCTTGGGTTGCACCTAATCAAATTTGGTCAAACCCGAATTAAAACAAAGCAATTTGGTTGAACCCAATCTAATCAGGTCAGACCCTGATTGAGCTCAAATTGAATCCAATTCAATTTTGGCTCATGCAAACTCAATCAAATTGAATTATTACTTTGTGTTGGACCTAATTCAATTAGGTCAATCCCCAATTAAGAACAAATTAATTTAAAATTAATTTGATCAGCTTAAGTCCTTTTTGGTTCTGACCTAATCCAATCAGGTCAAAACCCTGATTGAGCCCAAACTTGAATCCAATTCAATTTGGCTCATCCTTAGCACAATTACTCAATCAAATTGAGTTTATTAGTAATTTAATTACTAATTAATCCTTCAATAATTACTTTAATTATTTTATAAGATAATTTGCCAATCAAATTGACCAAAATACCCTTGAATGATTCTTAATCATTCATCAGCTTTCTTGATCAATCAGGAATCTTCTATGCGTGTGACCTCATAGGTTCGAACCTAAGCCGGTAGTATAGGAATAATTTTCTACACTAATCGATGTGACCATCTAGCAATGGTACCCGACGTCCGGATAGGTCGAATATATGCGAAGCAAATATTCTGGAACCCTGAACTATGGTTACTGTATAATTCAATCCCTTTGACTCCTAATGCCAGGATGACTTAGAGCTCACTGTCAACCCTATAATTAGTACATCCATTATGTGATTAACTTTAGATATCCCGTGACTCCTCACTGGGATTACCCTGGCCAAGGTTTTGCTAAATTAATCACAAGACATTATCTCCTATTTTCAGGAGGGGTCAATTCCATCTTGACTCACAACTGACTATGCAAGTACTTGACTGCACCCAGTGACCTTCCGTCACTGAATTAGAAATTCAGGTAGTCCGGTACCAAAGTACAGTGAGTTGCTTGCTAGTCACAGGTTGCGGTCTCAGGTCAGAGGGCCAAACTTATACCCATATCCACTCGGAACATCTCTCGACAGTAGAGCGTTCCGGAATTGGTCACGTTTAGTGAAATGTACTTCTACACTTCACTTGTGTGGCATACCAGTGTCTCCACACTCTTTGGTTAAGAGGACAACCAACATATATGTCACACAACGACCTAATCTCGATAATGTTGTCGTCCTAGTAACAACGTATCATTTCGTCGCAAACAAGTTTAAGGACTCAAAGATAAATCCTCCTTTATCATAACATAAGTCCTAAGGACTTCATCATATAAGAGTTCATTTGAAGATGAAATGATGAATAATGCCAAATAACACTTTATTAATTTGTCAATTCATTTACAAAATTCAATCATCAATATGCTGACGATTGACATTTAGGATACAAATTCCAACAAAAAATAGGAATGAAATAAAATCAGCTACAATAATCATTATTGTTCTTCGAACACTTGTAATGATTTTTTTTGGTTCAGATTAATAAAAGAAAAATAGTATAAATCAATGAAAGGGTAGAGAGGGTAACATGATATTGAAATATTTTTTTATAATCAACAGATAGGAGAGATATGAAATATTTGAAAGATAGATCGCACCAAAAGATAAGTTTTGCAGTTAGAAGAATTTTTGTTTATCATAGGTTGGATTACAGAACTGGGAGGAATAGGAAGGAGATCGCGAGCGAGCTGCATCGCGAACGCCCGCGATCAGGATCCTGATACGCGGGGGGCGGGGGGAAGCCCACAGGGGGTGGGGTGGGGATGCCGAGCGGCGGGGGGGAAGCCCGCGGGGGTTGGGGAAGCCGGGCGCGGTGGTTGGGAAGCCCACGGGGGGGACGGCGGGGGGGAGCTCGCGGGGGGGACGGTGGGGGGTGAGGGGAGAACGGCGGGGGGGGAGCTCGCGGGGGGTGGGGAAGACGCGCCGTGCGGGGGAGACGAAGGGGGGGGAGCTCGCGGGGGATGGGGAAGACGCACCGCGCGGGGGGCGGGGAGCTCGAGGGGGGGGGACGGCGGAGGTGAGGAGCTCGCAGGGGATGGGGAAGATGCGCCGGGGTGGGGGTTGGAGTGGTGTAAGGATTATAACATCATTTCAAAATTTAATTTTATTTTTAGTTAATATAAATATTATTTTTTTAACACCGTTAAAATAACTGTTATATTAGGGGTATTTGTACAATAACAGAGTTTTACAAGGGTATACATGCAAATATTAATTTTGAAAGGATATTCACGCAAAATCTAATATTTAGAAGGGTATCCATGCAAAAAGCCCTTAAAAATAATATGGTTAATATTCATGTTCGACCATGCATATATATAAGTATTCTTTGCACATAAACATTTACAAATCTAACTTATTGAATATCCACCCCGAAAGTAACTATTTACATACGCACCCCTCAAACATCCTGGTTTTGCATGGATGCCCCTCCTATTTGATGTTTGGCTAACAATTCTAATAAATAACCCTTCCGAATATCATTTGGCATAATTATCCTTTTATGTTAACATCCCTGCATTTGTTATATATTCCTCAAGAATATTATTGTAAGGGGTGATAAAATTATTTTATTCTTAAAATGATTACTTCTCAACACCGTCAACTAAAAATATAACCGCATATGTATTCATGGAAAAATATGATGTTTTAAGAGATACATATGCAAATAGTAATTTTCGAAGGCTAGAAATACAATAAGCTATTTTTGTAAGGGTAATGAACAAAAAAAAGGATAAAAAGGGAAGAAGAGGAATAACATGACAAGAGAAGAAAATGATCTTTTTAATGAGTAGAGCAAGAACAAGAGGAATGACATGAGAGTGGGCCATTGAACAACTAGGCAGCATATTGAAGGCTTGCTAGTAGTAGAATAGGTATTGGAAAGCTTCATAAGAGCCTCCAGTTGGTGATACATATGCGAAGGAGGAGGTTCCGAGGTAAGAAGAAATAGGGAAAGGAATAAGTAAAGTAAAAGCACCTTGTAAGTTATGTATTTTCACTTTCAATTTATGTAAAATAAAAAATTATTTCAGTATAATAGTGAAAATAAGGTAATGAAAGAAAGTACAAATCAAAAAAAGAATAAGGTAATGAAAGACTTCTAATATAAGTCTACTCTGCTGCTATGTAAGTAATCTATGCTTTACAAGTGCATAGGTAGACCGCCTAGGCACCTATACAGCACTCTTAACAACACTATCAAAAAGAATGTAAAGCATTTCGGCCAAAGTTTTCGAGAAAGTTTATTTCTGTAATTAACTCCTATTAGTAGTAATTTGGACACTTAAAAGTAAGATAGTCATATCGAGAACCATTGTTACTAACTAACAAAGATAGTCATTTCTGCAATTGCGTATCCCTTTTACTATAAAAAGGGAAAGAAGGCTTTATTCGGGCTCTAGATGCACTGTCTACTAGACAATTGATATCGATAACAACATGGACAAGGCTTCTAAATCTATCCATTATCTTTTACTTTTCTCTTTTTCCTCCCCCTCCTTGGTGTAGACCTAATTAACTCTAGAGTTTATTTTAGTTTTATCAATCATTTTGTGTTGTGTTTTCAATGATTTGATGTATCAATGATGTATGAAATTGGACTATATGAATGTTGTTTTGTTTCATTCTTTTGATCTAGTTCTTTTCTTTGGTGGTTCTGATTTTTCTTGTTAGTTTAACCACTTGGTGGATTATGAAGTCCTTATGATCGAGTTACTGGATTTTTACAAGTGCATATGGATTGCTAAGAAAATGTTGTCAGTTGTATAATATTGTTTATCAAGTCTAATTTACATTGGTGACCCTTTTGCTATTAGCTTAAGCTTTTGCAATCTGACATATTGTTATCATGGTATCATAACTTTAGATTTTCTAGAAATCATGAGTTAAAATCCTTAAAATACAACCTTCCTAAAATTCGAACCCATAACCTCCTCCTATAACATGGTTCTGAACATAATGGCAGATTGTCTAATGTGCATATCTTTATACAAATTGATATGACTAATTATGTAGACTTGAGGACAGGTATTATAATATACAAGGCTACCATTATCTTGTTAGAAGTATATAATTTTCTTTCCTCATTTTTAAAATCTTCTATTTTTTTATTGATTTATTTTCTTATATTTGTTGTTCTACCATTACGCAGATTTTAGAATAAAAGTTTCAAATGCTCCCATCTCCCTTCCAATTTCTATTCTGTTGTAGAGAAGGATATGCCTAGCAAGTACAATCAGTTGGACCACACCAAGCCTCGTAGGAGCCAATGCATTCATAGATGAAGATCGCAGCAATATTAGCTTCTCGCCAATGACTTTTCCAGTAAAGACTATGTGAAGTTTATCCTACACTTTTCTCTTCTTGTTCATTGTGCTTCTCTCTATATAACTACGACTGTTGTGCGCATTGTTCGTGTTGAAGCCTCATTGCTTCATGATACTCGAACTTTGATATAAATAGATGGCTGGTGGTCGGAAGAAGAAATAGAGATAGAACCAAAATTAGAATCAGTATAGGGCTGATGTTCATGAAGAGCCACATTGATGAAATGAATACCAATATATTGAGATAGAAGAATTGATAAGGTAAGCAGATCTCTCGACCATGTATTTGGCTTTTGTCGAGGATCGAACTTCTTTAGACCACACTATGAAGATGATTATGTTGATGATCATGTTGAGGATCGCGTTACATAGCCATCTGATTTGACAATCCAATCCTTGAAGGAGTTATACGTTAGGGACCTTTCGGATGGGGTGACAAAGATACTGGATTGGTTGAACACCTTCGCATGCATCATTGAATACAAGGATGTGTCCTAGAAGAGAAGAAGGTGAAGCTGGTATCCTGAAAATTTAGAGACCAAGCTTTAGCTTGGTGGGAGCAATTCTAGAAAAGATCATGAGTGGAGGGGCAAACCACACAGCATCTACCTTTCAACTATACCCAAAACTTGTACCAACGCCTCTAGAATTTTCAACATGGCAACAGATCTATTGTGATTACATTGAAGCACACTATCAGTTCATTGCTAGAAACAAGTTTATGGTGATGGAGCAATAGATGACCATATACATAGGTGGGCTGCACCAATCAATCCAAGACACCCTCAATCTGCACTTGGACTGTGCATGAGGCATATGATCATGCTATTATTGAAGAGAAGCAGCAAAACCAAAGGATGTTCCAATCTATTGGACAAGATAGTAGATCAAAAGAGATGCATGGAGCTGATGCTTAAAGAAATCCTAGTCGGGGAAGACCTGATATCCTACCATGCCGAGGTGGCCAAAAAGACTCAAGATAGTGGTTCAAATCTCCGTTGTTACAGTTATGGAAAGATAGCTCATACATGAAATAAGTGCACAAAAAGTCAATTTTTCCTCCAAAATAATAGCTATTAGTTGAAGGTAATGAAGGATCTGATGTACATGAGGACGATATGGGCCCAACCTATGATGAAGTTAACAATGTAGGAGATGAAGGGGATTGAAGGGAGATATTGATAAGTCGCTTGTTATCAGAAATAGTCTTATGGCTAAGTTTGCAAGGTTGTAATGAATAGGGAAAGCTAGGAGAATGTCACATCTCAAGAGACTATTACAAAGTAACTCTACCTATAGAGAAGCATCCTTGGCCTTATAAGCTTTCTTGGTTCCAGAACGGAAGTGATATAACCATAGATAGTGGATGTTTGGTATTGTTTTCGATTGAGTAAAAGTATTTTGAAGAAGTTCGGTGATATGTAGTTGCCATGGATGCATGGCACCACAGTTTCGAGGATTTCGCAGTTGGATGGCACCAACCATTGATTGTTCGAAGGGAAAGTCTTTCCAATGGACACCAGAGGGCCGGCGAGCTTGGACAAAATCAAAGTCAAGAGATTTGAGCCACACCAGTCTTTAGCTCTTCCTAATTTCAATGAAGTTTTGTGGTGGAGTGTGATGCTTCTTCAAAGGAAGTTGGACCTATATATTCTCAGTCAAGAAGGAAGGCACATAACATTCTTCATTGAGAAGCTATATTCACCTACTCATGATGCTTAATTTTATGTGGTTGTTCAAGCTCTCTGGCATTAGAGGCTTTGACATCAAGTGTTTATTCTACTCATCGATCAGGAGACTTTGAGGAATGTTCAAGGGAAGGATATGCTGGGTAATCGGTGTGTGAGTTAGGTAAATTTTCTGTCTGCAGGAGTACCACCTCCAAAGCATAGGTTAGGATCTTTGAATTGGGTAGTTGATGCTTCTAGTAGGAGGGCATGACTGCTTACTGTCATGAAGGTCCGAGCAATTGGTTTGGATTCTTTTAGAGATCCGTATGCAGAGGACCAGTGTTTAAAGAGCTTGATGGCTGAAGGAGGGCAACAGGAACACCCGCTTCTTCCACTGATGGACCATCATTAGGAGGTAGAGGAGTATGATTCGTTCCTTGATGTTTTTCAGCAATTAGTTGTCTAGTTGTTTTGTTGTCTGATTCTAGTTCTGTCTTCTTCATGATCAGCAGCCATCTGTCTCCGCTTAAATTTCTTGATTCAATTCCATTTGTCAATTCATACATCCCAATCCCAATTTGGAGTCAAGAAAAGTAGAATACTAAGTAAAAGGTGGGAAAACAGGATTTTTTGTAAAGGTAATTGCTGTAGAATTCTATAGCAAGAGCTGAACTTTTCATTTTAATTATCGTAGTTGGAAGATGGAGATCAAAACAACACGCCGTGACAGTCTTGAACAATGGAATACTAAGTAAATGGTGGAAAAAATGGGATTATTTCATGAAGATACTTGTATGAAATTCTACCGCAATGGTTACAGGCGATCTGGGGACCTTGATAAGCCAGGAAGCTCTGGAACCTCGAGTTCATTCACCGCATGGTTCTAGGGACCTTGAGGTAGATTTTTTTTTTGGGGACAAAATTGGCCTATACTAAATAGCCAAGTAGGAGTGTTTGGTTGTGAACGAAACATGGAATAAGATAGAATAACTAGCTTATTTCATTCCCATTTCACCATCCAAACATAGTTTTAAGGAATAGGGATCTGGAGTCTTTGTTCTCCATCAATTACCCATCAAACAACAATGTTTCCTATTTGTTCCTATAGATCTTGGATACCGAATACCAAATAGGCATCACATGCTATTGTCAATTGTCCAAAAACATCCATGAATAAAATAAAAATACTTTATCAATACTTCAAAGAGGTATGGCATATGTAAAACATGGCTTTATTAGGGTACTAATACTGTTGGTAACATCCTACTGCACAGTCAAGGCCTAGTTATAGCACTCTAGATAAGCATTTTAGGAAACCTTATTAGTTGAACCGCGTACACTTTGCACTGCTGCTAAATTCATCATGGTGCATATTGCTATTACACATATAAGGAAAAAAATAGAGGAAAAAGTAATTACTATTCCACGTGTTGCTTTCTGGTTGGACTAGTCCATGTGAACTTAGTCTAACAAATAATTTATCAAGGGAGTGGGATCAGGATGGGTGGGGGGCGGAGTTTAGTGGCGAGCTTCAGGTTAGGCCTGATTTCTGTTTGGCCTCCATACTCTAAACCTGAATTCAATCCTGAGACCTTTTAAACCAAGCCTAAAGCCCGACCTAAAGCCGGGGCTAATTTTTAACCCGATATACCACCTAGCCAAAAGTCCACATGTTGCCCAGTAGATACAACCCAAGAGGGGGGGTGAATTGGGTCTTTTAAAACTTTTATGCTACTTCTAAAACTTTTTGATTAACTATGCTAAGTTGTATAGATGCACAGTGAAAGTTAAACTTAGCAAGGGTTTGATGTATAGACTTCGACTTGATTAAATATGCTTGCAACTAAAGGATGTGCGGATAAGAATTAAGCAAGCAATTTATCTAAGTAAGTAAGTGTGTTAGTTAGACAATAACTAGAGGCATTACAAACACAAAGGACATATAGTGGTTCGGTGCACCCCAGCACCTACATCCACTCCCCAAGACCTCTTGGGAATTTCACTATAATCCTACCGATTACAGCCGGTTGTTTTACAAGCTCACAACCCAACTTGTTGTTTTACGAGCGCACAACGAACTCGGTCGGTTTTTCCAGGCTCACCGACTAGAACCTCCCCGATTGTTTTCCCGGGATCACAATCAAACCCTTACACGTTGGTTTTACCCTCGGCTCACCAACAAACCTATCACCGTTGGTTTTTCCCTTGGCTCACCAACAAACCTTAACACCGTTGGTTTTTCTTTGGCTCACCAACAAACCTTAACCCCTTGATTCAATCCCTTGATTGAATCAAGTTACAAGATATTAAAACAAAGTATAAAACAAAACAAAGCTTCTTAAACAAACAAATATGACAATATAAACAAATAGAGTAAAGAGAAGCCCTCAAACGAGTTTTGAAGATGGAGGAGCTCGGCTTCTTCTTTACTTGATCCTCCTCTGATTTGGCATGAAGTAGAGGATCCCCGAGGCAGCACACGGATGGAGAGGAAGCTTTCGGATTCACTTGGATGCTCTTCTTCTCTCTATTTCGTTTTGGATGGCCCTTTTGTGCTTATGGGAGATTTCCTTTGTAATCTCTTTGAGATCTCTTTCCTAGATGATCTCTCCCACTTCCATAAGTTCTCTCCTAGCTCTCTTCTTGTTTTTATAGCTTTTGATAACGTGGAAACAAGAATATAGCCGTTAGAGACAAAAATAGAGCCGTTGGAACCAGTCTGCACCTCCTGACAATATGACCGTTGGGATCGGAGTCGACTCGCGCGATCAGGAGTCGGCTCGCCTGTTGCAGGAGTCGGCTCGTGTTTTACCGGAGACGACTCGGCCACTGTTCCAAATTTGAATTAATGTGCTTGCCTCGACTGGGAGTCGACTCGTCTTAACCTGGAGTCGACTCGCCAACTTCTGGAGCTGACTTGGCAATTTCGGAGTCGGCTCATCCACTGAAGTCCGTGGATCCAATTTTGAATTTTGTCCTCTCGAGTCGACTCGACTGTCCTGGGAGTCGACTCGAATCTCAGAGCCCGAACTCCCGATCCTCTGTCTTTTGGCTCGTCCAGTCTTGGAGTCGACTCGAACTTCCTTAGAGTCGACTCGGCTCTCAGTTTGCGAAACACAGCCTTCTGCCATCTTGGTGTAGCGCTGCCTTGGAGTCGACTCGAGCTGTCTGGGAGTCGACTCGAATCTCAGAGGCAGTAACTTGGTTTTTCTGTCTGTTGATGGTCGCGGAGTCTCGGAGTCGACTCGTGCAATGCGGGAGTCGACTCG
Organism: Phoenix dactylifera; assembly: GCF_051530095.1. NCBI lineage: Eukaryota > Viridiplantae > Streptophyta > Magnoliopsida > Arecales > Arecaceae > Phoenix > Phoenix dactylifera. The sequence continues at coordinate 4,348,960 of NC_143192.1, read as the reverse complement.
AATCTCAGAGTCCCAAAAATGCTCTCTGACTTTTTCTTTGTTTTCCGCTGAGAGTCGACTCTTGCTTTCTTTGGAGTCGACCTACCAACCATCGGAGTCGACTCGCGTTCCACTGGAGTCGACTCGAATCTCAGACCCGAAAACTGCTCTCTGACTTTTCTGCCTGTGACTCCTAGGAGTCGACTCATACTTCCCCGGAGTCGACTCGGTAAACATTGGAGTCGACTCGAATTCCTCAGGAGTCGACTCGAAGACTATTCTTTCGAATTTTTCCTTTGATTTTACTCCTCCAATTTGAACCTTTTGAACTTTAAACTTGGGCCAATGAATTGTAGCTTTCTTCTAACTTTTCTTGAGAGCTTTTGGAGGCCTTCTTGTGTTCTTCCAACTTGCTATGTTCCTTGCAAAATAAATATCTTTCTCCTTGCAACATAAACATTAGTATCCATACTTCAAGGTTTTGTGATCATCAAAATCAATCTATGAATCAATCTTTGGGTCATCAATCTCCCCCTTTTTGATGATGACAAAACTTGGAGTATATGCAATATAAAAGATATTGTTTTCTAGAAGTTATACATAGCTAAGTTGCATGAAGTAGAAAACATATATATTTAAAAAAACATACTTCATGATAATGCTTTAGATTTAATCAGCTTAACACAATCAACATATTTCAATTTAAGCTGATTTGTATTCAATTCAAAGCATAAAGGCATTATGAGCATATACTTAGATATTTCTCCCCCTTTTTGACAACATCAAAAGATAGTGAAACATTAAGCACAAAGATCAGAATGCTCATATATTTCTTTTCCTTATTGTACTCTGATTTGCAAGTCAAATTATTGCAAGGATGTGAATCATATAACTCAAGGCAATAATATTAGAATCAGATTAATGAGCATAGATCAGAGCCAATTAAGATAATTTCAGAGCAGAACACATCGAATGTGATACCACAGATAGTTTTCTAAGCAAGTGTAGGTGGAATCTTTCTTAAGTTAATTCAAGAAGTACCACACGAATGGAAATCTAACCTCTCTTCAATAATAAGTATGAAAGCTTGTTCATTTAGGACCTTTTGCCCAATCTATTAAGTATTTTATCAACCATGAGAGCAAATTAATTAATTCTCTTAATGACTTCAAAGTTCTTTTATGATAATAGGAGCATTGGGGCACAAATATCAAAATATACATTCATGCAATTTTTGATACATCTTAGAGCTCTTTTAAAGACTTTCTTTTATTTCTTTAGAAAATAAGCACAATTTGATACATAAAATAATGAATTTGCACAAAATTGAAGTTCCAAAAAGCAAGCCAATTAGAGCTCATTAGTGAAGTTTAAAAAAAATAGATTTTCTAAGAGATACTCAAGAAAATTTAACACATTATTCTCCTCCTTTTTCATTAAATTAGAGGCTCTTAAGATTTGCAATTTGGTTCAAGAGTGATGCATGAGATATACTAACCAAATAACACGCCTCAAGGTGTATCATAAAGATTTTCAGATTTAAATTTCAGATGATACATATTGGAGAGTATTAGAATCACTTTTCATTTAGTATTCTTTCTCTCTCCTTTAGTTATAGATTTATGCGATTAAGTTCCATAAGACCTCTCCTTCTGAAATTTTCTTTCTCCCCCTCAATTGATCATTCCATTTAAGAGTTTAGAATCCTAAGATAATGTTCAATAAAATTGTCAATCTCAAAAATTTATTTTCTATAAGTTTCAGCTTATTTTCATAAGACTCAAGGTTTGAGATAAGACAACCTTTATAGAACTCATCTCAAGGTAATTTAAAGCATGTCTTGCAATATAAGGAAGTTCATAAAAATCAATCCATAAGATTTAAGGTATACATCAAATTGAAGTAACTTTAGGATAAGATACTGAATATCTAAAGCTCACCCTCAAAAGATGCGTACTTCTTTAATCATTCTTTTCTTTTGTTGAATTTCAGATTTTAATGACAAACGTGAATAGAACTGAAATTCTATGATATCGAGAATGGAGAGTGATCAAGAATTATTCAAAATTTATAGCAATCACCCTTTTTAATCTATCAAGAACAAGTTATACTTCCTCTTAATCTTTGAGAAAATGTACTGAAATATTAATCAGAAAATGATTCATTTGACGCTCAGTTTCTTTCAACAGCATTTACATTTTCTTTCTTTTAGAGTCATTTGAGTGAGGTGAAATATTTCTAGCTTTTAGATCATTCACTCTATTGATGGAAGTCTTTAATAATGTAGGAGAGAAAAATATATAGATGATCATTGAGGTATATATATTTATAGAACTCAATTTCTTAATCATAGTTTTTCAGCAATGTATACATGAAGCACAATAAATATTTTTTTTAATATCAAAATAGAATCATAAAAAAAAATTGCTTGTAATCAAGATCATTGAAAGACACATCATTTAGACCAATATTAGTACATTTTAACGATAAGAAAAGATATGTTTCGGATGCGTACCGGAGCAACCAACCAAGGCATCAAAATTAATTCTGTTTTTCTTAAATTAAGATTTTATTTAGAAATCATATTGAATTTAAGCTTTTATACAAAATCAGATTCTGAATTTCATAAAGATTTTCAATAGAGGCTTTCAAAGTCATAATTTGAGATATGGATCTTCCACATTGTAGCTCATCTTAAATCATTATGATTGAAGACACATATTTCACACATATAAGAGGATATTCAGAATATTTGTATTTATGTTTAGCACATTATATACCAAAGTTAAGAAAGTTGAAGGATAGAACAAACTCAGTTCATTTTGCCTAAATAGAAATATCCTTCTCTTCTCCTTTTTACAAATTTATTCACCTTTCAGATTTTAACGATGATTGTGAATGACAAATCTGAAATTTCTTTTTAATAATAAAAAAAAATTTTATATAGTATTCCAAATATTCAATCAAATTATCCAAGCATGAAGCATTGTAAAACATTGAGAACCCATAATTTAAAACATCATGCCACATGCAAAATATATTATGTGTTAAGTCATGCATTAAAATATTAAGAACAAGCATGTCAAGGATCAAAATCAATTCTTTTCAAATAAACTCCCCTTATTTAAACATTATCTTGCACTGATTTCATCCTTAAAGTGTGTTTTCAAGTGATTAAAAATTTGACTTGATTATTCTTATATATTTTCATTTACTTTGTCTTTCATTTTTATTTTCTTATGCTCTATACTCTATTTGCTCCCTATCCGGTGGAGTTGGGAAGGGGCACGAGGTACTACCACTAGCCTCCCTCTTGTGCCGTCCCTAATATGCCCTACACCGAATAGTTGGGTCAAATCGTGCCGGGTACTACCACTAGCCTCCCCATTGGCACCATCCCTATGATGAGCAATATAGAAAGGTTAAAATGTTCACTTCTAACTTTCCCTGTTTGAGTGTAATTAGTTACAAATTTTATCTCTTCCAAACGTCTCACAAATGTTCTGAGTATACTATGTTTGTTTTGCTTTTCCTTAAGATTGGAGTATTTGCCTTTACTCAGATTTTTCATCTCTTGAACAATGTCCATTTTCTTTTCTTTATCTCTCTCCCTTTTTGTCATTCTCAAGTAATTTACATGAAAGAGTAGAATAAAGAGATAATCTTATGTATCATATAGATGTATATTATGCTAACAACATTTTCATTGTGCTCAAGGATTCATAACTTCTCACAAGTTATTTTACATCAAAATTTTAAGCATATACTTGTGTATTTCATGGTTATGACATAGGCAAAGATATATTTTAGTTTGGGCAAACCATGAAATAATTTCTAAAAGTATAAGTCAGTCAATACACATATAGACATGATATCAAAAATTAATAATTAAAGACCTTAATCATGCCATAATAAGATTTAAGTTATTGACTTTGCTCAATTAATTTGTGAGAAAGGTGTCTAAAATTACCTATTCATTATATGTTCTTCAAGCCAAACTAGATTTCTTATGTGTGAACTTTTGGCTGAAGAAGATCCTCTCTCTTGTTTGCATGTGAATGTTTAGTGTATCTTACATGAAGATATCCTTCAAGTTGAAATTTCTCATTTTTCTTTCTTGAAGGAAGGTCATTAGTTTCTTTAAGATACAAAGCATTCATCCAACATATATATATATTTTTTTTAACTAGATGACTCAATATAAGATATGACAATAGTTGCATGTTGAGTCACTTTACTCAAGAGATTCCCTAAATATAAGCAAGCACATATCACTTGAACTAAAGAGATAGTTTCATTAAATCAGATGGTTCAAGGACAAGCATGTGAGGCAATAGGTAGATTTATCAAGGTCAAATCAATTTCTTATTTTCAAAATCAATTTAGTTTAGATTTTATTCAATAAGGCACGCTAGCTAAGTTTTAATCAACTTATCTTAAACAGTTGTTTCTATCACAATTCAGATTATGATTTATTTGTTTATCAATAAAATATGATTCATTAAAGTTAGATTGATGTCTTGCACAAGGTCACATAATGAGCATACAACCTGGTCTACTAGCTGTATGATAAAATAATTATTCTATCATGCTTCAATACAGCTTTAAACAATAGATCTATTTTGCTCATTCTTTTCAAATTCTACAAGATGGGGTCATAGACATACCTTCTTCATGCCAATCTTCTATGAGAGTTTTCTTGTGGACTAACATTGGTCAATGAAGATCCCCTTTCCTGTTTGTCTTAATTTGGAGTTTGAGAGAAGATGTTAATTCATTCATCATACATATTTCAAACTCACCTTGCAATATAACTCTTCATTAGTAGAACCAGAAATGATGTCATTAATGTACACTTTGAGCAAGTGAGGTGTCACACATTTTTTGATGCAAAGAATTATCACTATTACCTTCTATCAAAAAGGTTATTTAAGCTTTTATATCATGCTCTTGATGCTTGTATCAAATCATATATTGCTTTATCATATTTGTAATGAGTGTTTTCAAATATGGTGGTTATTTAACATATATCTTTTTTAATAAAGTAAGCACATAGGAGTCCATTCTACACACTCATTTGATGGACTATAAAGCTCATAAAGCAAGCAAATGATGATGGTGATCTTTACTTCTAATCATGCAAAAATTTTATCAAGATCTATTTCATCTTTTCTTGATTTAGTCTTTTAGTAGTCATCACTTTTTCTTCATTAAGAGCATATCTGAAAAATCCAAGTTGGCTCTAATTATTAACAAGTTTTTCAGATTGTTATATGTAAAAGATTAACCATATACATACATAATTTAATTTTAGTATCTTGATAATAAATCATTAGTCTCATAAAGAATAAAATACCTTGATATTTTTGTAACTAAAAACTTTTCATTGAATACTCTATATGCATTGCTTGATGAATGATATCCAAGGATAGACATATCTCTATCAGATTTGGCATTATTTTCATAAGAGCATATCAAGCATAACATGTACGACTGAAAAATATGAAAGATATGCAATGGTTCATTTTTCATTTTTTCAGAAGATCAAAATTTTCATCAGAAATAGATCTAATAGAAATCATATGTATGACAAGCAGTGATGATAGTCTTTTAAAAATTATTTAAGTAGATGACTATCATACATAATTGTCTTTTTCATTTCTTCAAGAATTCTATTAACCCCTTTTTACTTATGATGTCCATGGAGCTGAAATAATTGAATTTAATACTATTTTCTGTATAACCTTAATCTGGATTTTGGTTTTCAACACTGTGCCATGATCTTCACAGTTTGGAAACCTTTTTCATTTGAAACGCTTCTACAAGATTTAGTAAATACAGAAAAATACTTCAGTTTTATTCTCCAAGAACAAGTCCAATGTAAGCTTTTGAAGACTTAGAGATGGAAACAACATCTTTAGATTTAGAAATGATTTTTGTTTGTTTCCTTAGTTAGCATGCATAGCAAAACTTTGACCTTTAAGTAGATAATCTAAGCAAGCCTATGGCAAGGTCTTTTGAGATTAAGTACATACTAGCATGAGTTGATTCTATGTGCCAAGGATGGTTTCTTTAATCTTGGTATTCAAAAGCATACCAAGTACACATTATCATATTGATGATCAATAAAAATAATGCCATGGACAAAAATTCTTAATCAAGCATATAGAGGGTTCATAGAGTTATTTTTAATGAATTAATTAATCATTTAGCAACTTATCCAATAGTGAGTGGAGCATACAAAAAAAAATGAAGTGATTTGAATATATTTTCTTTTCATACCCAAAAAGACAAATATCACTTATATCACAAAAATGATTAATACTTTCAAGTTATGTTTTAATCAACTAATAAAGTAATTTCAATACGAGAAGATGTAAGAATTACTTATTTCATCCTTTCTTTTATTTAATCATTCTTTTTAATTACATTTTAAATTCAATTCTTTAACACATGTCTAGAGCACCCATTGTTTAGATAACATCTTTCATTAGAACCTTGGATAGCTAGACATGCTTGCTGAAAGAATAATCATATTTTCAACTTAGGAACCCAAGCTCTTTTGGGTCCTTGTAGGTTAGCTATAATTGTTCCTTTTGGAACCCATATTTTCTTAATAGCTATTTTGTCCATGAATTTACAGATTTTAGGATTACAAGGGATGTATTTCTGTATCCTCTTGTTGAATTTAACAAACTTAGATCGAACATGAGTAGTAGGAAAACTTTTAATGTTCTGTTTCTCCCTTTTTGGTTCATCAAATTTGTAATGTATAGATTTAGGAACAACAGAAGAGATTTTACTTAGCTTTTGTTTATGAGAATCTGTTTTAGAGTAATTAAAAACTGTTTTAACAAACATATTCTTAAAAGGTTTTTGGGTGTACCAAGGTTGATATCCTAATGTAACTTTATCAAATTCAGCTCCTTGATCATTTATCATTAGGTTCAATTTTTCAGAGCTGAGGGTAAATCTTTCAACAACAGGTTTTAATCTGTCAACTTCTTTAGTTAATCTTCTGTTATCTTCTGAAAGTGACTCATTGTTTTTCTTAAGTTTATCATGACTTTCAGTGAGAAGTTGATCTCTTTGATTTAGTTCTTGATTTTCTTTAATTAAGATTTCAGTTTTACTGGTTAGTTTCAGTTTTTCATCTATTAGAATTTGATTTTCAATCTTCAAGTTTTTGTTCTTACAAATAAGTTTCTTATATTCTAAATACAAATCAGAAAAGACATCATGGAGTTCATCAAATGTAAAATTGCTTTCAGTTTCAGCATGTACCTCTTGTGCCACCAAGCATGGATTTTCAATATGATACTGCTCTCCTTCTACACATGATGTTTCAGATTTGTTAGTGCATTCATATTTGTCTTCAAGCATATTCCATATTTCTTTAGCAGTCATGCAAGAAGATATGCAATTAAACTCATTCCTATCTAATGCACAATATAAAAGGTTCATGGCATCAGCATTCAATTGTGCTAAATCCTTTTCATTAAAAGTTTGAGAGAGTGTGTGAAGATCATTTATTATGATTTTCCATAAATAATAGTTTTGTGATTGAATAAAGATGCGCATGCGTATTTTCCAATGTGTATAGTTTATGCCATTAAATAGTGGTGGTGTATCAATTGATTGTCCTTCTCCTAGAAAACTATCTATTTGAGTTGTCATGATCTTTGGCTCTAGTCGGTTAAGACTACAAATAATATTTGAGCACCTGCTCTGATACCACTTGTTGCCCAGTAGATACAACCCAAGAGGGGGGGTGAATTGGGTCTTTTAAAACTTTTATGCTACTTCTAAAACTTTTTGATTAACTATGCTAAGTTGTATAGATGCACAGTGAAAGTTAAACTTAGCAAGGGTTTGATGTATAGACTGCGACTTGATTAAATATGCTTGCAACTAAAGGATGTGCGGATAAGAATTAAGCAAGCAATTTATCTAAGTAAGTAAGTGTGTTAGTTAGACAATAACTAGAGGCATTACAAACACAAAGGACATATAGTAGTTCGGTGCACCCCAGCACCTACATCCACTCCCCAAGATCTCTTGGGAATTTCACTATAATCCTACCGATTACAGCCGGTTGTTTTACAAGCTCACAACCCAACTTGTTGTTTTACGAGCGCACAACGAACTCGGTCGGTTTTCCCAGGTTCACCGACTAGAACCTCTCCGATTGTTTTCCCGGGATCACAATCAAACCCTTACACGTTGGTTTTACCCTCGGCTCACCAACAAACCTATCACCGTTGGTTTTCCCTTTGGCTCACCAACAAACCTTAACACCGTTGGTTTTTCTTTGGCTCACCAACAAACCTTAACCCCTTGATTCAATCCCTTGATTGAATCAAGTTACAAGATATTAAAACAAAGTATAAAACAAAACAAAGCTTCTTAAACAAGCAAATATGACAATATAAACAAATAGAGTAAAGAGAAGCCCTCAAACGAGTTTTGAATATGGAGGAGCTCGGCTTCTTCTTTACTTGATCCTCCTCTGATTTGGCATGAAGTAGAGGATCCCCGAGGCAGCACACGGATGGAGAGGAAGCTTTCGGATTCACTTGGATGCTCTTCTTCTCTCTATTTCGTTTTGGATGGCCCTTTTGTGCTTATGGGAGATTTCCTTTGTAATCTCTTTGAGATCTCTTTCCTAGATGATCTCTCCCACTTCCATAAGTTCTCTCCTAGCTCTCTTCTTGTTTTTATAGCTTTTGATAACGTGGAAACAAGAATATAGCCGTTAGAGACAAAAATAGAGCCGTTGGAACCAGTCTGCACCTCCTGACAATATGACCGTTGGGATCGGAGTCGACTCGCGCGATCAGGAGTCGGCTCGCCTGTTGCAGGAGTCGGCTCGTATTTTACCGGAGACGACTCGGCCACTATTCCAAATTTGAATTAATGTGCTTGCCTCGACTGGGAGTCGACTCGTCTTAACCTGGAGTCGACTCGCCAACTTCTGGAGCTGACTTGGCAATTTCGGAGTCGGCTCATCCACTGAAGTCCGTGGATCCAATTTTGAATTTTGTCCTCTCGAGTCGACTCGACTGTCCTGGGAGTCGACTCGAATCTCAGAGCCCGAACTCCCGATCCTCTGTCTTTTGGCTCGTCCAGTCTTGGAGTCGACTCGAACTTCCTTGGAGTCGACTCGGCTCTCAGTTTGCGAAACACAGCCTTCTGCCATCTTGGTGTAGCGCTGCCTTGGAGTCGACTCGAGCTGTCTGGGAGTCGACTCGAATCTCAGAGGCAGTAACTTGGTTTTTCTGTCTGTTGATGGTCGCGGAGTCTCGGAGTCGACTCGTGCAATGCGGGAGTCGACTCGAATCTCAGAGTCCCAAAAATGCTCTCTGACTTTTTTTTTGTGTTCCGCTGAGAGTCGACTCTTGCTTTCTTTGGAGTCGACCTACCAACCATCGGAGTCGACTCGCGTTCCACTGGAGTCGACTCAAATCTCAGACCCGAAAACTGCTCTCTGACTTTTCTGCCTGTGACTCCTAGGAGTCGACTCATACTTCCCCGGAGTCGACTCGGTAAACATTGGAGTCGACTCGAATTCCTCAGGAGTCGACTCGAAAACTATTCTTTCGAATTTTTCCTTTGATTTTACTCCTCCAATTTGAACCTTTTGAACTTTAAACTTGGGCCAATGAATTGTAGCTTTCTTCTAACTTTTCTTGAGAGCTTTTGGAGGCCTTCTTGTGTTCTTCCAACTTGCTATGTTCCTTGCAAAATAAATATCTTTCTCCTTGCAACATAAACATTAGTATCTATACTTCAAGGTTTTGTGATCATCAAAATCAATCTATGAATCAATCTTTGGGTCATCACCACATATATCCTTATTGAAATTTCTTATTTAGCTTAATTCTAATTAAGTATAGTCATCTAATGGCATAGTCATAGCCATTAGTGGGGATTTAAATAGCCACTCGAATGTTGTCGATTGGTAACCACAATTCGAACATGATTTTTCTTCTAAAACTCCTTCTGTAGTAATATATATTTATCTCAAATCTAGTGGTACCTATGAGTCTTGGTTTGAGGGGACCCTAGAGCACTATAATATCCATCAATTTGAAATTCAAATTTGAACCAGTCAAATTTAAAAATCTAATCAAAAACATGTCAAAACTGGCATCCTTACTACCACCAACGATTAAACACCATCTATCATGCCCTAACATGATACTGCCGACAGGGTAGACACCTCGCAAGGCTTAGCCCTGTAAAGTATCTCAAGCCTAATCTATCAATCAACTAAATACAATGTCAGCTAGACAAAGATATATATGGAAAGGATCTAAATAACTTCCTGCACATAACCTAGCTTAAGGTCTATGAGCATCCAAATCTTAAAGTAATAAAAAAAAAATATTTAACACAAGCATAATGATACCAACATTTGGTATGGATTAAATAATAGTTCCACATGATGATATAATACCAGTCGAACAACTACAATACAAGGTTCTGACCAACAAGGTCTCAAATGAAAGAAAGATTGATAATACTCCAACTGCATCCTCGAGACAACTGAGTTTTACTGATTCGTTCATCTGGAAAAGAAGAAAGCTATAAGCTTAACAACGAATAAATTCTTAATTGTACACACTTCAATTTAAAGAGAAATTCACCACTTTAAAAAAAAAAACCAATTCAATATACATTTTGTTTTATTAAAATAACAAGTATAGAAGTATGATAATACAAAAATAATGGCTATGCATACAATATGAAGATTACCACTAACTCAATAGCTAAAATAATTTACAATTTCGAAGTTTGGACATGTTTAAATAATACATCATGATAAATAACTTATTTAACTTTCAGTTTGTTGTCCATTTTCTTCATGATATTAGGCAACCAATGTCATGATTCACCTATGACAAGCATCTTCTGTTACACGATCATGATTTGCCCCATGATAGGCTTCAATCGGTTGTCATGATTTGCCTAATGACAGGCATCAATCTACTATAAAAATGTCACACAAAAATCCATAACAATAGTCCCAATAATAATAAGACAATTAAATCTATCAATAAAACTCACTATCAAAAACTCATGAAGTTTTTATTCTATAATCCCTTTTATACATAATTGATCCCATGCCATGTGAACTACATTATGTATACACTCACTAATACGAAGAATGCAACCACTTCAATAAAACATGTAATAAAACTTCCACAAAAAAGTGTCTTATAGGAAAAATACAATTCTAAAATTCTAATAGATTAAAGAGTACATAAAGAGAGAACTTGCCTCAAAAATACTTGTGAACAACAAAAAATATCTCAACACCTCAACATATCAAAATAATAATGCCAATACAAAATTAATTAAATAAATGAGAACTCATATTGTAAGGATCCATGGAGGCATGTGTTTGGTCTCTTATTGGCTATGCACTACGTAGATCTTGGATACTTAATAACATCTTACGACTAGCTTTTTTAGATGAGGCACTGAGTTGTTACAAATTATATCATAGCAGATCAGGCCTATCACCCATATAGACTAAGAGACAGCTGCAACATGGGTCCATTTTAGGTTGACCATAAGTGTTTGTGATTAGATTTGTGGTACTTGTAATTAGATTTGAACAGATTTGGACCATGAGCTTGGCAAAATACTAGGATTTAAACAAGGGAGTATGTGAAGATTCATGTGGGCATGTGTTTAGTCTCATATTTATTATCTACTAGGTAAATCTTGGGTACTTATTCAATATCAAAGAACCCAAATAACACCTTTCTGACAAGCATTTTTTAGTAAGATCCTATATTGTTACAAATAGTATCAAAGTAGATCTAACCAATGGTCCATGTGGATAAGAGAACACTGCAGCATGCATCTATTAGGTTGACTACAAGCTAATTGTGGAATTTGTAAATTAGATTTGTGGTACTTATAATTAGATTTGCAATGGATTTAAACTTTTATCCTGATGCAGATGCCAAGGCTTAAACTGGGGGAGTTTTTGAGGACCCTTGTGGGTGTGTCTTTAGTCCTACATTAGATATGAATCGGATAGATCTTAGGTACTTAATAATACCTTAAGGTGGGATTTTTATGGCAAGGGGTAGGGTACCTGCAAAATTTGCCTTATCTGTATCTGAATCTATTTAAAATCCTACAGCCCGAACCTTAACAAGTTTTAATTTTAAATCCCAAACCCTTTCCAAATCCTATAGGGCTTTGCTAAATAGATCCTATTAGGGTTCGGGATAGTTTGGGTATCCGAAAATATCTGGCCAGCTGCCATCCTATCTTAAGTCTAGCCTTTTCGGATGGGGTCTAGATTGTTACACATATACTCATAAATATATAGCAAAATAAAGTGATTGCAACTCTATCTACAGTACACTCACACTTCTTATTGAACATTGCACAAGCACCATATAATTAAAATTACCATATCCCAAAAATCTATATTTCTATTGAATTGTCCAATCCTACAAATTAATCTTGCCAAGAGATCTTAGTTATATTTTCGATCTCTTGTAGTGATCAAATTAGCCAAAGATCAAAGCATAAATTCTCGAAGTCACCTTGAAATAGGTATTTTTCATCCTAAATGGATATGTATACATCAAGTTATGTCTCCAAAATCATGCTAAATATAGAACTTATGCCAAATTTTCAGCCCATTTTAACCCATATATTGACCAAATCAATAAAGATTTAGTACAAAAATGTGGGTCCCAAAGTTAGCTTCAAAATGAGCATATATATAAGTTATCCTCAATAGCAATTGCCCAACTTTTAAAAATGGTTATCACATAACAGGGGCTCCTCTCCCTATATTTCCTCAATATGTGATATTCTAGTTCCGCATTCTTGTGAAAGAACTCATAAAAAAGAGCAAGGTAAGATCTGTGAGAAAGAAATGGAAGAGAGATGAGAAAGAGAGTTATGAGAGAGAGATTACAAGGGAGTAGAGAGAGGAAGAGGGCTTGGTTAAGAGGTTATGTGTAAAAGAGAAATGGTAGATTGAAGAGAGAATTATGAGAGAAAAGTGACCATGAGTAGCGGTAGGCAAACGTGTGAACCAAAAGAAACACACAGAGAGAGGGATAAGGTTGGTTTAGGTTGAGGTTTAGAATCTTCTAATTGGGCTGATCTAATAGGTTGTATTAGTAGGTCATTATCTAGCCATTACACAAGTAATGGTGACCAAGAGAAATCTCCAATCATCAAGCCATTGCCACGAGTCATGGAGCTAAAGAGAGATGAGATGGTAATATGTGTGATAGAAAAAAATATTTTCAACATGAACATGTTGACTCAAACCACCAAATATTTATGATGGCGAAACTACTATTACCATGGACACGAGGTTTGCCAAGACAACACATAAGAAAGAAAGAGGAGGTAGGGGGGGAGAGAATAGGGGCGAGGGGAAGAACAGAGAAGGGCACAGGGAGAGAAGGCTTCTCGGCTAAAAAAAAAATAGCAATGAGGCTAGGGCTAAGGGATGCTTGAAAAGGGGAGGGAGTTGTGGAGTCTCTATGAAAAAACTAGAGAAAGACTATTTAGATTTTATTGTTATATAGATGAAATTATTAAAAAATAATAGTTTGGAGAAAAGCTCCCTCTCTATTCTCCTCTAAACTGCTCTAGAGCATACATGTACGGGCCATGATTAACTATAGGTAGGGGACTATGCAACCATTAATATAGCCAGTTATGGCCAAGTACTTATAATGAAAGAAATCTTAAGTCCTTTACTTAGGATTCGATATGACACTGCATGCCACTACAAACTATTGTTGTTTAGATGCTATTGTTGCTTTCTAGACTAATAAAGAAGAAATTATGTCCAAGTATAGACTCTCATTTGTTGCCTTCCTACTATAAAATAAAATATTACAAAAAACTATACTCTAACATATACTAATTCCTAACTAATTGATAAAAAATAGACATCCAATTCGACAAAATAATTTTTATTTGATTTTTCAAACGATAATTTTACCCCATAAAATCAAAATCTACTCCAAAATTGAACACCTAGTTCAAAAATTAAACTCAGTTACCAAACTAATTGTTATAACCTAATCTAATCAAGCAACTCGTCTATAACCCATCTTTTTTGATGAATGTGTCACAATCAAAAATAACTTAAAATAAGAAGGTATTGGAATATACTTTATAGAAATACATAAATGACATACCAAGCATCCTTAAGTACAAATATCAATTATTGCTATGATAGGCTATTCTATATTGTACCTAGAATGTTGCATGTTGAATGCAATTAGTTGAAAATTCTAAGATATGTACGAGCCAAAACAAACAATATATTTATAAATTGTCTAGATGAATTTCTATAAAAAATTTGAGTTTTGTAGTAGTATAGATACTTAAAAAAGAATTAATTGTACAATTAAATCTTGTCCCTTAGTTATACAAAGGATAAATAGGTGGTTTGTTAACCAATACTATCCATTATTATTAAGGGCACCCCAATGCATGAGGATCCTCGCACTATAAGGTATGGAGAGGGTTAGATATATACAGCCTTACCCTTGTGTGCAGAGGCGTTGCTTCCGTATTTTTAACCTATGGAACCCAAAGTCATAATGGAGTAATCTTATACCATTACACCAAGACTCGCCCTCTAAATCTGTTGTAACTAAAAAAAAATGAAACCTAGGACTAGTATCTCTCTCACTATTATAGATCTCTATTCACCATCTATCATTATGTATCAACCTAACATAGCTAAGGATGAAACTTCTATACAACACAATAATATGGAAAGAAACAGATTGAAATGCAAATTTTAAGTAGAAGACAAGTTGAATCAGAGTGAAAAATTTTGATACCTTAAAATTACTGGAGTAAGGAGAAAAGATTAAAACTTCATAGAATCACAAATTGAACATAGGAAAGAACATTCATAGAGGACTCAAACGTTTAACCACAAAAATTAAAAAGGAAAGGGTGAGAGATGGGAAGAAGGAGGGAGGAAAGAGCAAGATCATGGGATTTCAAAAAGGGGTGTGTTGATTATGTAAGAGGAATTAGCGAAAGTGCTTATTAAGCAAAAGAGATAAGGAAGGGAGATGTGACAAGAAGAGAGAGAGATAGGAAGATAAGTATTTCAAATGAAAGAAGAAATACATGGGATTTGAGAAGAGGAGGTGCTAAGGATTGGAGATATTAGGAAGTAGATACTAGTAGCCTTCACCTCCTCTTTCTATCCTACATGAGACATTGAGTCTCTCTCATTGAATATTGATGGCCCTTGTCTTTCATCCCCTTCTTAAATTCCAAAGTCTCCATCATAAAAAGTACGAGCAAGAGCATGAAAGAAAATAGGGACAAAATAGACTTGGCATAAAAAAAAAACATTGAATTTATAAAAAGTTACATATATTTTGCCACTTGTAATCAATAATTGTGGCATATTATTAGTACCATTGGACTAGAAAAATAGAACTATGCTATTGGCTTCAAAAATATGAACATCCAAGAAAAATATTTATCAAACCAAAAGTCAAAGAAATTAACAACTAATATACCAAATCAATTAGTAGTATGCTCTAACTCAAACCAAAGTTTCAATCTTAAAATAACATTATTAAATTTGAAAGATTGACTCTTCTTACAAGGTCCTTTCAAACATGATGTAAAAGTCAATAAAAGTAGAATACCTTTAAGATTCTTTAAAATCGATAGTCACACAATCTTCAGAGGGTGTGGGCCTAGGAGAACCATCAATCGGCAAAAAGTTGAGATAAAGAATACAACCTTCATAGCAACCATATTCAACAAGGCTGCGTTGATCTTCCTTCATCAGACAACCATTGTTATGCGTGAGCAAAAGCCTACTTTCTTCAAATTCCTATTTCTTTGCGATCTCTCTCTTCAAACCACTAACAGTTTCTTCATATATAGAAAAACTTACCAGTGAGTATCTCTATTCCCAATCTCATCTTGTCCTGCATTTCTTGGACTCTGTTGACCTTTTTATAGAGGGGTCTATCCTTAGTGCAATCTACTTATTGAGACATATGGCAATCATGCTCCACTTTATATCACGACCATATCAAATAAGATTTTTAGTAGATATATACTTGGAATATTATTAATTATAAACTAAAATATTATAATTCATTAATTTTTGGTAATTGTCATTAGGATTTATTTAGTAACTTTGAATTTCTATATATCTAATTGGCAAGGCCAAAATAGGGTGCATCGAAGAATGCAAATTAATAAAGAATGTGTAAACCTAATTTTTTTATGTCATTCAAAAAATGATATGTCATCCTTATTAGGATAAGCACCACAAGAAAGTTTTGTATGAAATAACTTTTAATAGATGTTATTTTTGCAATTAACTGCCATAACTATTTGTTTGAATACTTAGAAGGACATTATTCATATAGAAATCTATTAGTAGCCACTGTCCAAAGGTAGTTATTGCTAAATTTAACCATTTCCTCAGTTGCAAAATTCTTCTAGGTATGTTTTTCTTTTTACTCGCTCTATAAGGTCCAACCTGCTCCAAAATTTATTTTGGTCTAATTAATCATTTTATGTGATTTTTTAAGCTACCGATGTATAAAATACGACTAATGAAGGTTTATCTAATTTCTTTCTTTTGATCTAGTTCCTCTTTGGTATTTCTTTTAATTTTCTTTTTAGTGCAATCACTTGGTGAATTGTAAAGTCCTCATGACCGAGATACAAAGGAACCATTTTCTCATTGAGGTTGCCATAAACCTCAATTACCCAATAGTTTGAAAATTTGGAAACATACTTAGTACATGATTTGGTGTTTACATGAAAATATAGCTTATCATGTCTTAATCATAAGGAAAAAAGATTACATCATGATTCCTATTTAAAATTTTTAGCCTAACTCTTCGAAAAGAAAGGTTGTCAGGACATCTAACCGAAGCCTAGTCAACTAGGAACTTTACTAACCTATTTTCAAAACAAAAAGTAAAGTTTTTAAGACAAGGGTTTTTTGCATGGATACCCTTCTAAATATCGGATTTTGCGTGAATACCCTTCCAAAATTGATATTTGCATTTATACCCTCGTAAAATACTTGTTTTGCTATTCTACCCTTTTTTATTCTTATTTTTGCATATATACCCTTGTCATCTAACGCCGTAAAAAAATTAGCGGTTTCAAATTAAAATGACTAAAATACCCTTAATGGTTAGGCGTACAAATAAAAATTTTTATAAGGGTATACAAGCAAATAGTATTGGGTTGTGGAGCCTGATCCATTCCCTTTTCTTTCAAGACCCCTATGTGCACTATGGTGGTGGAGGATCAAGGGAAGACAAGCCGGAAAGAGTTCGAAAAGATTCAGAGTTGAATCAGCAAAGAAAAAAAAAATTTCAGCAAGGTTCGGAGTCGACTCCTATAGACTTGGAGTCGACTCTGGCACGCAGGCAGACTTGGCACAGTCTTGGAGTCGACTCCAGATCCATAGGAGTCGACTCCCCAGTGTTGGAGTCGACTCGAGAACTCCAGGAGTCGACTCCCACAGGCAGACAGAGAGGCTTTTTCTGTGGACTGTGGCCGAGTCGACTCGCAGAATTGCGGGAGTCGACTTGAGCACGATTTTCACGCGAGGCTGAGTTATGAACCGAGTTCAAGCCAAGGTTTTTTGAAGCCCTAATCAAAGTAAGAGATTGGGAGGTATATATAGACTTCTTGTGGGACACGAGAGGTGTGTGGCAACCTTGAGAAACCCTAGAACTCATCAACGAGAAGTTTCCAAAAGGAGATCCTTTGTGTGCATCAGGAAGACGACGCGTTGCTCGTCTTGAGAGAGATTGTTTTGCTGTAAGAAAGAGAGTTTGTTCTCTTCTCTTGAATCTCTGTAACTTTCTTTGATTATATAGTGAAGTATTGATCTGTGCGGCTGTGGACGTAGGAGCAAGGGACTCCGAACCACATAAACTTGGGTGTCTTGTGCGTTTGTTATTGTTTCTTGCCGTGTCCTTTTTCTCCTACTATTTCTTATATTCCGCAATCGTAGGGTTGAATCCCTAACAACTGGTATCAGAGCCATCTGGTTCAAAGGAAAAAGTGGGAGCAATGGCGGCTGAAGAAGGCAAGGTCAAGATTGACAGATTTGACGGCAAAGACTTTGGTTTCTGGAAGATGCAGATCGAAGATTATTTATATCAGAAGAAACTTCATCTACCTCTTGAAGGTATGAAACCGACAGATATGTCACAGGCCGACTGGGATTTAATGGATCGTCAGGCTTTGGGAGTTGTTCGCTTGACGTTGGCTCGAAACGTTGCGTTCAACGTTTTGGAAGAGAAGACAACAGCAGGTTTGCTGAGAGCATTGTCGAATATGTATGAAAAACCCTCGGCCTCCAACAAGGTGTACCTGATGCGTCGTTTATTCAATCTGAAGATGAGTGAAGGTTCCTCTGTTACTGATCACATCAATGAGTTCAATCTGATTACGAGCCAGTTGAGTTCGGTGGAAATCAGTTTTGAAGATGAAGTTCGTGCCCTAATTCTTCTATCCTCCTTGCCAGAAAGTTGGGGTGCAACGGTGACAGCTGTAAGCAGTTCCTGCGGCTCAAACAAACTGAAGTTTGAGGAGGTCCGAAATCTGATACTCAGTGAAGATATCAGAAGGAGGGAGTCTGGTGTGAAATCTGGTTCGATTTTGAACACATCTGAAGGCAGAGGAAGAACTGTGCAACGCAGTGAAAACCGTGGCAGATCGAAGTCTAAGAGGAGGAGCAAGTCTAGATCGAAAGGCGATGGCTGCTGGCATTGTGGCAAGATGGGCCACACGAGGAAGAATTGTTGGCTTAGAAAGAAGAATCCAAGCAAGGGGCAGAACGAGGTGTCCGTGAATGCAACCACAGATGAAGCCAACGATGCTTTGATTCTCAGCGTGGACAGCCCTATGGAATCGTGGATACTAGACTCTGGAGCTTCGTTTCATTCCACCTCACGGAAGGAGTGTATGCTAAACTACACTGCAGGAGACTTCGGAAAGGTTTATCTCGCTGATGATGAGCCTTTAGATATTGTGGGGACAGGTGAAGTTCATATCGGGATGATGAATCAGTCAGTGTGGAAACTGAAGAATGTGAGGCATATCCCAGGCTTGAAGAGAAACTTGATTTCTGTTGGGCAGCTTGACAGCGAAGGGTATGTTACTACCTTCGTAGGTGGTTCATGGAAAATCACCAAAGGAGCTATGGTGATAGCACGTGGGAACAAGTTGGGGACTCTCTACATGACCAATGACACCAAGGATATGGTGGCATTAACAGAAACAGGTGCAGATAGTTGTCTTTGGCATCGCAGACTTGGACATATGAGTGAGAAAGGTATGAAGATGATGGTGAAGAAGAACAAGCTAGTAGATCTGAAAACTGTTGATGTAGGTCTCTGTGAAGACTGCATATTTGGGAAGCAGAAAAAGGTTAGTTTCTCAAAGGGTGGAAGAACACCGAAGACAGAAAAGCTAGAGCTTGTACACACAGATGTGTGGGGGCCTTCACCGGTTGCATCTCTTGGAGGCTCACACTATTATGTCACGTTCATTGACGACTCTACCAGAAAGGTTTGGATTTATTTCATGAAGCACAAATCAGAGGTATTTGTCACCTTCAAAAAGTGGAAAAATCTGGTGGAGAATGAATCTGGTGCAAAGATAAAACGACTAAGGTCTGACAATGGCGGTGAGTATGACAGCAGTGAGTTCAAGGAATTCTGCGCAGTGAATGGAATCCGAATGGAGAAGACAATACCGAGCACACCGCAGTAAAATGGGGTGGCTGAGCGAATGAACAGAACCCTGAACGAGAGAGCCAATAGTATGAGGATCCATGCTGGTTTGCCCAAGATGTTTTGGGCTGAGGCAGTCAACACCGCAGCGTATCTAATAAACAGAGGCCCGTCGGTTCCCCTAGATTGCAAATTGCCTGAAGAAGAGTGGACAGGAAAAATAGTAAATTTGTCACACTTGAGGGTCTTTGGGTGTGTCTCCTTTGTGCACATTAATGCAGAGAAAAGGGACAAGCTAGATGCAAAGTCCAGAAAGTGTTTCTTCATTGGATATGGTACAGATGATTTTGGTTACAAGTTCTGGGATGCACAGAACCAGAAGGTCATCAGAAGCAAGGATGTGATATTCAATGAGCGAGTTCTCTATAAGGACAAGAATACTTCAGATCTTGAGAGTGCAGGGGAGCAAAGCAAGGAAAAACAGCAAGTTGAGCTGCAAGAGATTACAGAAGAAGATGTTGCCAAAAGTTTTCAGAAAAATCCTGAAAATTCAGAAACTGTTGTGGCACAACCTCAACCAAGTATACCACAGCTGAGAAGATCAACAAGAATCTCGAGACAACCGGATAGATATTCATCCTCTTTACATTATCTGCTATTGACAGATGGAGGTGAACCCGAGTGTTATGAAGAAGCCATGGAAAGTGAAGATTCGGTGAAGTGGGAGTTAGCCATGAAGGACGAGATGAAGTCCTTGGATAGAAATCAAACTTGGGAACTCAGTTCACTACCAGAAGGCAAGAAGGCTTTACAGAACAAGTGGGTCTACAAAGTTAAAGAGGAACATGATGGCAGCAAAAGGTACAAAGCAAGGTTGGTTGTGAAAGGCTTCCAACAGAAGGAAGGTATTGACTACACTGAGATTTTCTCTCCGGTAGTCAAATATTCAACAATCAGAGTGATTCTGAGTATTGTGGCAGCAGAAAATCTATATTTGGAGCAGTTGGATGTTACGACTGCATTTCTCCATGGAGAGATTGATGAAGACATCTACATGCAGCAACCTATCGGCTTTGCAGTCCCTAGCAAGGAGAACCTTGTATGCAAGCTGAAGAGAAGTTTGTATGGTTTGAAACAGGCCCCGAGGTTGCGGTACAAAAAGTTCGATGGATTCATGATCAACAATGGTTTTGTAAGATGTCAAGAAGATCATTGCTGTTATCTTAAGGTACTTGATGGCAGTTTTATCATCTTACTTTTGTATGTTGACGACATGTTGATAGCCGGACCGAACCTACAAGAGATTGAAAGATGGAAGAAAGAGCTATCAAGGAAGTTTGCAATGAAAGACATGGGTGCAGCAAAACAGATGCTTGGGCTGAGGATTGAAAGGGATAAGGTGGCTGGAACACTGAAGCTTTCTCAAGCTAACTACATTGATAAGGTGTTGAATAGATTCAATATGACAGATGCAGATTCTGTGAAGACACCTTTAGCGAGCCATTTCAAACTTTCAAAAGAGCAATCACCCAAGGATGATGAGGAGCTGAAGAAGATGTCAAGGGTACCATATGCTTCAGCTGTAGGCAGCTTGATGTATGCTATGATATGCACGAGACCCGACATTGCACATGCAGTGGGAGCTGTGAGCAGATACATGGCCAATCCGGGTAGACAACATTGGGAGGCTGTCAAGTGGATCCTAAGATATTTGAAAGGTACCAGAAATGTAGGCTTGTGTTATAGAAAAGGCAGTCAAACACTACAAGATTTTGTGGATGCAGACCTGGGAGGTGATACTGACACTAGAAGAAGCACCACAGGGTATGTTTATACCATAGGCGGAACAGCAGTGAGCTGGTTCTCACAATTGCAAAAGATCGTTGCTCTTTCGACAACAGAGGCAGAATATGTTGCCATTACAGAAGCCAGTAAGGAGATGATTTGGCTACAAAACCTTCTGAAAGAGCTGGGCAGAGAACAGAACTGTAGTGTACTATTCTGCGACAGTCAAAGTGCTATTCACTTAGCTAAGAACCCAATGTTTCATGCGAGAACGAAGCACATACAGCTGAGATATCACTTCATCAGGAAGTTGCTAGAAGATGGCAGTTTGTTACTTGAGAAGATTCAAGGAGCAAAGAATTCAGCGGATATGTTGACTAAGACAGTCACTACAGAGAAATTGAGGCTATGCATGGCCTCAATTGGCCTCCAAAGCTAGTTGAATGGAGGTGCCGCACAGAGAATACAGATCAAGATATAGAAGTTTGTTTATTTTTCAGATAGATGCACAATTGGATGTATCAGTCTCCAAGTGGGAGAGTTGTTGGGTTGCGGAGCCTGATCCATTCCCTTTTCTTTCAAGACCCCTATGTGCACTATGGTGGTGGAGGATCAAGGGAAGACAAGCCGGAAAGAGTTCGAAAAGATTCAGAGTTGAATCAGCAAAGAAAAAAAAAATTTCAGCAAGGTTCGGAGTCGACTCCTATAGACTTGGAGTCGACTCTGGCACGCAGGCAGACTTGGCACAGTCTTGGAGTCGACTCCAGATCCATAGGAGTCGACTCCCCAGTGTTGGAGTCGACTCGAGAACTCCAGGAGTCGACTCCCACAGGCAGACAGAGAGGCTTTTTCTGTGGACTGTGGCCGAGTCGACTCGCAGAATTGCGGGAGTCGACTCGCAGAATTGCGGGAGTCGACTCGAGCACGATTTTCACGCGAGGCTGAGTTATGAACCGAGTTCAAGCCAAGGTTTTTTGAAGCCCTAATCAAAGTAAGAGATTGGGAGGTATATATAGACTTCTTGTGGGACACGAGAGGTGTGTGGCAACCTTGAGAAACCCTAGAACTCATCAACGAGAAGTTTCCAAAAGGAGATCCTTTGTGTGCATCAGGAAGACGACGCGTTGCTCGTCTTGAGAGAGATTGTTTTGCTGTAAGAAAGAGAGTTTGTTCTCTTCTCTTGAATCTCTGTAACTTTCTTTGATTATATAGTGAAGTATTGATCTGTGCGGCTGTGGACGTAGGAGCAAGGGACTCCGAACCACATAAACTTGGGTGTCTTG